>NC_090192.1:7444036-7776536 GCF_024679245.1 Pseudorasbora parva
CAATGAATGAGTTTCGACGGACCAATTATACTGGAACACCAACTAGCGCTCCGGAGCCACGACAACAACGAACCATGTGAACATGAACGAAGCTATGGAACGAAGAAGCTGATGAGACTGCTTTGCTTGGCCCCGTGGATGGGAAATTTTGTTTTAAAAAACGAAAGAATGGAAGCGTCGTCAAGAGCATGGTTGTGTGCAAGCTATACAACAAGGAATTCGCGTATCACCGCAGCACATTGAGCCTCAAATATCACAAAAATGCTTTTGCTAAACTGGCAAACATGCACTGGTCTGCTGGACTGAAATAAATAAACAATATTTTGTTGATTAAGCTTATGTATTCAGTCATTATTCAATGGTATACTAAAAATACATGTGAAAAATTACTTCTCATTGTTCTCAGGTCAAATATTTATATGCAATTAAAATGCGATTAATTAATTACAAAGCCTCTAATTAATTAGATTAATTTTTTTAATCGAGTCGCGGCCCTAATTTCTATATTATATTTTAATCTGTTATATTTTAAAATATATGACAGACAGTGTACATTAGATTATTTCATATTTACATGTATACAATATATATGATAATTATATACTATGTAATATAAATCAATATATTTAAGACATATGTTCCCATATAAATCTGATTATATTATCCAGTACATTGAGGTATATTATCTCATATAATTTTACATATATATTTACATATATATACAATGACTCTTCCAATATATAATTTCATATATTGTAGGATATATTTCAATATACATAGCAATATATTGAATAGTATAATGATATGTATTTAGTCAATATATGAAAACGGCAATAATTGCAGTATTGTCCCATATATTGCAATATATGACTTGCATATATAATATATTATTATATAATATATCATATGATATATTACCATGTAAATTTCACAATATATGGAGACACATGAAATATATTGTCAACTAATATATTGAGAAATATATTGTCAACTAATATATTGAGAAATATATTTTTGTTGCGTAAGGGTATTTTCAAGGTGCTTATTCATGTGTGCAGACTTGGGGCTACATCACTCAGCATTACCCGAGGGACACTTAAAAGTTTCCTTCAAAATAAAAAAGGGAGGAGGTCTAAACAGATCCCGCAGAACTTGAAACTGACAGAGAGGATATTTCCGAGGCGACGGCGGTGACCTCGCAGGCTATGTCAATTAACCTCCCGTTTTACAGTTGGCTGCCTCGTGAGAAGATACACACCAGCACAAAGGCTAAGTATCATCAATTATATCATAAAACAACAGAGTGGCCTCACATAAAAGGAGCTTAAGTTGGCCGATATTACTTTATTTGACTTGTAAAGACTTTTTATCTCACGTCATTTCAAGATGACAGACGGTGACGTTTATATCACGTCACACATCAACGCCTTCAGAGGTAACGTAATCTGGTTGTCGCTGATGTCACATTTTCTTGCATTACATATTTTCGCTTGTAGGTTCGTGTTTTATTTTGTCTTTTCCCCCACAGGCACATCACAAAGGGTTTACAAGTCATGAGTCATTTTTGTCATGCACGGTACATTTATACTTTAGTAGATTTTCTTTATAACAGTTGTATGCTCTCTTCTTCACGTTTCAAATGGAACAGAAAATGTTGTTATCCTAATCTCTGATCCTGTATTGATTATGGCATCTACATGACTGCCTCTGTTTTCAAAGGAAATTGGCTTTTTTGTTGTTGCTTTAGTCCTATATGGAATAAGATCATCATTATAGGGTGTAGAGAACTCATGAATGCTTAAAAATATTATTTCAGAATTACTCATTAGGCTACTTATTGATTAGACTACATGGTAAAAAGCATTGTGTCACAGGGCTGTTGATCTGTGAAATAGGATTAGTTTTCCATTTAGATATGATCCCTGTTCACGGATTCACGGAAATGATTAGAAACGCTGTTTTATGCGGCCAGGCAAGTACAAGAAGGCTAATTGGTGATGTCACTCTGTAAAGAAACGCTACCTATGCTGCGTTCCACTCCACTATTAGACACACACTTCCCAAAGCACTACCCCTCGGGGGAATCCCCGCCGCCATTTTGAAGTGCGTTCCACTTCGTGAAGTGGACAAGGGAAGTTTATATGGACAGACCCTTGCTACCTCGATTTTGACTTAGGGAGCGAGTATACTTCATATGTACACTTCAGGCAGCTTCATATACCACAATGCAATGCGATTGTGATGTCACCGCATATCGCGTTTAATTTACCCCAACACAAACAACTATGGAAGCCCGTTTCCGCCATAGTTGAGTAAAAAAAATATGATTCTTTAAGTCAAAATAATGAGAAACTTTCTCGAAATATTGACTTAACATCTCGAAATATTGAGAAACGTTCTCAAAATATTGACTTCGTTTCTCATTATTTCGAGATGGTAAGTCAATATTTCGAGAAAGTTTCTCATTATTTCGAGATGCTAAGTCAATATTTCGAGAAAGTTTCTCATTATTTCGAGATGTTTTCTCGAAAAATTTACTTATCATCTCGAAATATTGAGAACCTTTCTCATAATAATGACATATTTTCTCGTAATTATGACTTAATCCACACATGGGTAATTTGCACATTGGCACAGTTTGGTGCAGCAACTCCCATCAAGTGAGGCGGGCAGCATAGGCTGTGCTATCTTATTAATTTATTTCTGTTCCTTTAGCTTACTGTTGGATGAAAACTGCTGCCCGATCACAACCTCATATTTCTGTTGCAACTTTTCGGCAGCAGAACCCTGTCCCTGTCGTTTACCAACCCGATCACATCTAAATGCGTAAATACGAGTGCGCAATGTCGTGGAATGTATACACCAAACTCATTTTGGCGTGCATATGCTATAGGCCTACGCTGTTTTTTGCATGCATATGATACACACTTTATGGCGTGTATATGATGCGCTCTTGGGTAGGATTAGGCTGATGGGGTGGGTGGTTCGTCCATATAATACGCCATAAAGTGCGTATCATATGCACACGAAAAACAGTGTGTGTGTGTGTGTGTGTGTGCCCAGAGGTTTGAAGTTGTTCAATGGATGTTGCCACCTCGCAGCCACCTCTGTTCTGTTCTTTCTGCACCAAAGCTCGTTCTTGTTTAAAATCCTCTCAAGAGCGCGTTTGCTCAGAGATAGGCTATTCAATGCAAATCAGATAATAAGATAATAAGGAAATAATTGAATCATTAGTAGCTAAAACCACAGTTAAAATACTACAATTCACCCTTTTTCGGGTTGCGGCAGATCATTGAGCAGCATGTTATAGTTTTGATTTAGTAAATCCTTATTTCGTTTGCAATAATGACAGTTTCTCATTATTTCGAGATGCTAAGTCAATATTTCGAGAAAGTTTCTCATTATTTCGAGATGCTAAGTCAATATTTCGAGAAAGTTTCTCATTATTTCGACTACAAGAATCATATTTTTTTACTTAACTGTGGCGCGGAAACGGGCTTCCATAAACAACTCTATGATATTTTAAATATTTTAAAAAAACATTTTAAACAACCGAAATACACATATATACATATAGAATGTTGCATTAACAATTTCTTAAAGAAAAAAAAAATCATAATAAATACACTCCATAGTGGACTGTAAAAAAAAATAAGGATGTAGTGTCCGTGACGTCACCCATAGGATTCCGATAAGCCGTACTGAAGCTAAAAGTAGGGGCGAGCTGGGCGTCGCCATCTTGCGAGCGAGTCATCGCGTGTCACTCCCGCATGACAGAAAATGGGCAAAGAGGTGGGATGTGGGCGGAGCTTAGGTGACGCAAGGACTATAGATGGCAGATAAATGGCTATCCACCACTCATCAAAGTAACCATGCCCTTAATTATGCAGAACTTTAAGGCTTAACATAAACTAATGAGTTATACCCCCCCCCCCCCCCCTCACAGTTGTCATGAAGGTCAAAATTAGCTGTATAGGCCAAAACCACAATTTTTACCAGGCTGTAAACATGTTTTTTTTTCTGCTGTAAAGTTGGGAATTTTAAAATGGGGCTCAATGTGATTCTGCTCCCTTCTGGAGCTCTAGTGGTCAGTCGATGAATGGCAGTTTACATTAATTCCATATTGGCTGCAAGAGAGATCGCGGGAGGTTGCCGCTTGATTCCAAGTGATCAAGGGCTTAGGGCGTTCCAGTCCATTGCAAAATTTCCGCCAGTAGTGGGCACTCATGCAACATAAGCAATGACGCACATCCGAGTGAACGGGATGGAGGGAAGTTTGTGTCTTCACAAATGAAGGGCATATTAAAGGAAGTGTATTTAAGATTGTGGCCAAAACTGGTACTGCAGGTGTGTCCCCTCTCCCCCTCCCCCCTGACTCGAGGTTACCAGATAGACTGCAGGATCAAGCAGGAACGTTTGTATCTGCAGCTGTGGTAACTAGAGCAGATCTGGCAACCCGGATGGAGAAACACTACTGATGTGATTGGTCGATAGGTGGAGGGCGGAGCTTCAGGCCAAAACACAACATGTCAACATCAACATTTGTTGAGGGCTGCAACAACAACTTTTAAATGACAATAACCCAGCCCGGACTACTGTTGTCAGAGATATAAGCATTTGAAACGAACATGATTTCTTAATGTCTAGTGACATATCAGGGCCATTTTATGATTAACTGAAATACATTTCTTACATACAGTTCCTTTAAAAACTAACTGGAACGCAGCACTAGTATTGAGCACGTAATAGACGTAATACATGCTTTTTTTCACAAATCCACATTTTTGTAGTTTACACAAAGATGATCAAAGATGATCACAAAAAGTAAAAAAACGTGCACTTTGAAACCCATTTTTAAAAGTTCTCCTCAGAACATTACACTGATTTGGAACAACAGGTTAGTAAATGATAACAACAATATTTTGGGCTGAACTGTTCCAATACTGTCATTGCATTGTGAGTGAAGTCTTTGAAACAGACTACTGAGAATCGTATTATCAGTCAAACACAGTCCTCCACGCTGAGAGAAGCTCCTAATCTCATCTACAAGAACAGGTGTTTCCCATCCAAACAAATGTGTTTAGAGTAAGTAGAGACTTAAAAACAACAATTGACTTAAAGCTGAACTCAAATCCATTCTAGACTGAGATGGTAAAAAACAACAGCATTTGTTTTAGCAAAAACTGACAAGCTAATGTAAATTGATTTATAAACAATGATATAGTCTGTGCAGTGTTTACCCAAAAATTTGAAATAGTTACTGCAGAATATCTATTAGAACAAACCACAAATGGATTTAATTTCACCACACACCGTTTTTATTTCTTTTCTCTCATTTCCTTAAATCCATTTAATCCTTTAATTATATAATTCCTTTAAAACAACAATAGGCTACACTCCATTCACTCTACACTGGTTCATGGATTCATCGCCCCCTAGTGGCAAACCATTGACATTTCAAAACGTTTTCAAACATCTATGACGCAACGTGACTTTGGCCGTTTGATGTGATTCACTGATTCTGATTCACTGATTCGAAACGAATGATTCACAATGGGTTTGAAGCTTCACGACACGTGTTTCAAAAGCGCCGGCGCCCATCAGGGGAACCACCGTTTAAATAAAAAATAAAATGCGAACAAAGAAGAATGGCAAAAAGATAATGTGACAGCTCATAATAAAACGAGAATAACTTTTAGTTAAGTTTTTCGGAGATGGTGATGAGGATTTGGAATGTTAAAGCGCCGCAGAGATGTTTAATAGCTACGAACTCAACAGGTAAGATATTTCATGTAGCTCTCTAACAGAGTTTATCATTGTAAAGCATTATCTATTGTGAAGGGTCATTTTTGGTTGTTTCTTTGCTATTACTTTTTGAGAACGTAATTGATAATTCTCTGAACATATTCTAAACATTTTATTCCAACGCCCCATTAAGCTTTGCACAAATTATATGTTAACCACTAATCTATATAAATCAGTGGATGTAACTTCCGTTGCTGTAAACAGTCAGCGAAAGGCTTGCTCTATTGCAATAACACGTTTTTGTGTGTGTGTGTGTGTGTGTGTGTGTGTTTTTAACTGTGCAAAATAAGATGACATATACTCGCCATTAATTAACTAAAGTAACGTTACATTTAAAAGTGTAAAAGCATCAACTAGTTACTTCTAACAGACCATAAATAACCCCAAACGCGCAATAGGCTAACAAACGTGTTTCAATTGTTCATTAACTTCGGCATTGATTCCCGCCATTTTGACACATCTTTGATTCTTGAGATGAGGGTTAAAGTTAAAACATGTCCCAAACACAAAAGCCCTATTTATGTTAAAAAGTAAATATCAACAAAATACAAATACCAATATATTCTAATACTTTTATTGCTAATAATTTTAAATAATGTTTTTAGTAGCCTATTATTGTATGATACAAGATAGAGAAGCTCTTTAATCTTTATACACTTAGATGTTTTATAGAACACTACAAAAAAGTAATTTATTTATTTTTCATTTTAAAAAATGGCTATAAAAGTTCTGTCCTTGCTTAGCGTCAACTCCGTCAGGATTTTGTATAATTTTGTATCCCAATCAGGCAGTGTCATGGGCAGCTTTAATTCTGGGGAGCACTTAAAGGGGTGGTTTGATGTTTTTTTTTTTCTAAGATTGGTTGTGTTTATGGGGCACAGTATAACATATCTTAATACTGTCAGGAGTTTGGTTTGACTTCTCTGGCTTTACTCTTCTCTGTATGCCTTCTCTCAGCTGCTCGCTATATTAATTAGCGGCCGCGCTCTGTGCATCTCACACCTGTCCCCCCTTTGTCCTGATCACCTCGCTATTTAACTCTCATGCTCTTCTCCCCTCTTTGTCGGGTTATTGTTTGTTCTTTCATGTCGGCAACTAACGTCTTGTCCTCTTATGCTCGCCTAGTCCTGTTTCGCCGTGTGTGTGTGGTTCAAGAGGATTTTCCCCTGGGTTCTGCGGTTTCCCAGTCTGCTCTTCAGCACCGCCGTATCAGCCGAGTGAGGTGTGCGTTTCGACGCGTCCTGCGTGCGCTCCCTGGCCAGCAGTACCCGTTACCAGGCTACCCGCCAGCTCCTTATATGTACTCTTTTGCTTATCTCTCCTGACCTGCGTCCGCCTATACGGCTGGTAACTGGCAGTCAGCCTTATTTTCCCTGTTCCCGCTCAATAAATTACTAATTTACCAGCATTCGCTTTTGGGTCCTTTCTACATTGTGACAGAATAACCCGACCACTATGGACCCAGCGAACGAGACGACGACCATCCGCTCAGCGGTCGAGCTGCAGGGAGCTATGCTGGGTAGACACGCCGAGGAATTGGCAGCCGCTAAGCACGCCGTGGATGCACTCGCTGCCCAGGTAACGGATTTGACCGGCCAACTACACCTCCTGCGTCAAGACCAGTCCTCGTCTCCTGGGACGCGACAAGCAGCCGAGCCTCGCGTCAACAACCCCCCTTGTTATTCCGGCGAGCCTACAGAGTGCCGGGCATTTCTTACCCAGTGTGAGGTAGTGTTTTCCCTTCAGCCGGTCACGTATGCTTCGGACCGCGCCAAGGTTGCGTTTGTGGTGTCTCTTCTCACGAGCCGAGCCCGGGATTGGGGAGCGGCAGTCTGGGAGGCTGAAGCTAACTGCTGCAAGCAGTACACCTCATTTAAAGAAGAGATGTTGAAAGTGTTTGATCGTTCTGTTTTTGGTCGCGAGGCTTCTCGACAGCTAGCTGCTCTCCGCCAAGGAGGACGTTCTGCGGCCGATTATGCGATTGACTTTAAGACCTTGTCGGCCACCTGTGAATGGAATGAGGCTGCCCTCACTGCACGCTTTTTGGAGGGCCTGAATGATGACCTGAAGGACGAGATTTTTGCTCGTGAGTTTCCCTCGAACCTAGATGAGTTGGTGGAATTGGCCATTCGGTTAGACAAGCGCTTTGATCTGCGCAGACGCGCTCGTGCTGACGTCATGGGTTTCCGGGGATCCCCATCCACGCCTTCGGCATCACCGGAGTCACGCCCAGACCCTGAGCCAATGCAGCTGGGCAGAATACATCTCTCCTCCGCTGAACGCCAACGCCGCATCCGGGAGCGATTGTGCCTTTACTGTGGTGGCACTGGGCATTTTGCTGCCACATGTCCGGCAAAAGAGAGAGCTCGCCAGTAGATCGGGGAGTATTGGCGAGCGCAACTCCTCTATCCCCATCCTTCAAGTCTCGCACCTTGATTTCGACCATTCTTCGCTGGGGTACCTCATCTGTCACCTGCTCTGCCCTCATTGACTCGGGGGCGGAGGGAAATTTTCTTGATGAGACGTGGGCGGTTAAACACGGCCTTCCCCTTCATGAATTAAAGGAGACTCCCACAGCTTTTGCCCTGGACGGCCGGGCGCTGTCTAACATCCGTTTAGCCACCGCCCCGGTGAGTCTCACCACATCTGGCAACCACCAAGAGACCATTTCCTTTCTAGTGTTTCATTCTCCTATGGCCCCCATTGTCCTAGGACATCCGTGGTTAACACAGCACAATCCCCAGATAAACTGGTCAGATAGTTCTATTATGTCATGGAGCTTGCCTTGTCATACAAATTGTCTTGTCTCTGCTGTTTCCTCTGTCTCACCTGTGTCTGTTTTTCAGGAGGAGTCCATTGATTTATCTGGAGTCCCGGAGGAGTACCACGATCTGCGAGCGGTGTTTAGTCGTTCCCGGGCCGCTTCTCTCCCTCCGCACCGTCCTTATGATTGTAGTATCGACCTTCTTCCTGGCACCTCTCCTCCCCGTGGGCGTTTATATTCCTTGTCTGCTCCTGAACGCAAGGCACTTGAGAGATATCTCGACGAATCTCTCATGGCGGGTACCATTGTTCCTTCCTCCTCCCCCGCCGGTGCGGGATTTTTCTTCGTAAAAAAGAAGGACGGTTCCCTGCGCCCCTGCATTGATTATCGTGGGCTGAATGACATCACCATTAAGAACCGGTATCCGTTACCACTGATGTCATCGGCCTTCGAGATCCTGCAGGGGGCAAGGATTTTCACGAAGTTAGATCTCCGTAACGCATACCACTTGGTGCGCATTAAGGAGGGGGACGAGTGGAAGACGGCGTTTAATACCCCGTTAGGACACTTTGAATACCGGGTGCTACCGTTCGGGCTGGTAAACGCCCCAGCCGTTTTTCAAGCGCTCGTTAACGATGTGTTAAGAGACATGCTCAACATCTTTGTCTTTGTGTACCTGGATGACATCCTCATTTTCTCCCCGAATCTCCAGGTACACACCCAACACGTTCGTCGCGTATTACAGCGCTTATTGGAGAATCGTCTCTATGTAAAGGCGGAGAAATGCGCATTCCATGTCCAGTCGGTTACCTTCCTTGGTTCGGTCGTGTCGGCAAGGGGCATAAGCATGGACCCCTCCAAGATTCAGGCAGTCACTGATTGGCCCGTTCCCGAGTCTCGCTCGGCTCTTCAGCGGTTTCTGGGGTTTGCGAACTTTTATCGCCGCTTCATACGTAATTTCAGTCAGGTTGCCGCTCCCCTGACTGCTCTTACGTCTGCGAAGTCCCCCTTTGTCTGGTCTGAGAATGCTCAGTGCGCTTTCGAACGTCTTAAAGGTCTGTTTACATCTGCGCCTATTCTAATTTCGCCTGATCCGGAGAGCCAATTTATCATCGAGGTTGACGCGTCTGAAGTCGGAGTGGGAGCTGTGCTTTCGCAGCGCTCCCCTCTCGATCATAAGGTTCACCCGTGTGCTTTTTTTTCGCGCCGGCTCTCGTCAGCTGAACGCAACTATGACGTGGGTAATAGGGAGCTCCTTGCCATCCGGCTGGCCTTAGAGGAGTGGCGTCATTGGCTTGAGGGAGCCTCCACTCCGTTTATCGTCTGGACTGACCATCGTAACTTAGAGTATATCCGCTCCGCTAAGAGACTTAATGCTAGACAGGCTCGCTGGGCTCTTTTTTTCGGGCGTTTTAGTTTTACGATCTCTTACAGACCTGGGTCTAGAAACGTTAAACCAGACGCTCTTTCTCGCCAGTTTTCTTCCTCTGATGATGGTGCCACCACGGAGACCATCCTACCGGAGGGATGCGTGGTTGGTTCCGTCACGTGGGGAGTGGAACGGTTGGTGAGAGGAGCGCTGGCGCACACCGTCGTTCCTCGGGGGTGCCCTGAGGGTAAACTTTTTGTCGTACAGTCGGTTCGTCCAGCTGTTCTTCGCTGGAGTCACGCCTCTAGATTTGTTGCGCATCCAGGGGTGGGGCGCACGATGGCAGTGGTCCGCCAGCGATTCTGGTGGCCTGCCATGGAACGTGAGATACGTCGATTTGTCGCGTCATGTTCTGTCTGTGCGCAGCAAAAGTCCGGTAATTCGCCTCCCAAGGGTCTTCTTCGTCCCCTCTCTATTCCCTCCCGCCCTTGGTCCCATATTGCCCTGGATTTCGTCACGGGGCTTCCCCCCTCCTGTGGCAATACGGTGATTCTGACTGTTGTGGACCGATTTTCTAAGGCGGTCCATTTTGTCCCTCTTCCCAAGCTTCCGTCGGCTAAGGAGACTGCGCGTACGGTCGTGGACCACGTCTTTAGGATTCATGGACTTCCTACGGATGTGGTTTCGGATAGGGGGCCCCAATTTGTTTCTAACTTTTGGAGGGAGTTCTGTCGGCAGATTGGGGCTACCGCCAGTCTGTCGTCAGGGTTTCACCCACAGACTAATGGTCAGGCCGAGCGCGCTAATCAGGACCTTGGGCGGATGCTTCGCTGTTTGGCAGCTAGAAACCCCTCCTCCTGGTGCGAACAATTGACTTGGGCAGAATACGCGCATAATTCGTTGCCGTCGTCGTCCACTGGCCTGTCTCCGTTTTCATGTTGCTTGGGTTACCAGCCACCTCTGTTTCCCTCTCAGGAGAGCGCGGCTGCCGTTCCCTCGGTTCAAGCGTTCATTCAGCGCTGTCGTCGTACTTGGAGGAGAGTGAGATCGGTTCTTTGCCGGACAGCGGAACGCACCCGTCGGGCCGCTAACCGTCGTCGGTCTAAAGCACCTAGGTATGTGTGTGGTCAGAAAGTTTGGCTCGCCACACGTAATTTACCCATTCAGACGCCCGCTCGTAAGTTGGCTCCCCGTTTCATTGGGCCCTATGTCGTTACTAAGGTTATCAGTCCAGCGGCAGTACGGCTCAGGTTGCCACATTCCCTTAAGCGCGTTCACCCGGTTTTCCATGTCTCATGCATTAAGCCCGCGGTTCGCACTCGGTTGCCTCCCTCCCCCCCCCTTGCCATTCGTGCTAACTCTCCCGTCTTTAAGGTTAAGAAGCTGCTGGATGTCCGACCCCGAGGGCGGGGTCATCAGTATCTTGTCGATTGGGAGGGATTCGGTCCGGAGGAGAGAAGCTGGGTACCAGGAAGGGATGTGCTGGACCGCTCGCTTATCGAGGACTTCCTCCGCTCCCGGCAGTCTTCCTCGGGGGCGCCAGGTGGCGCCCGTCGGGGAGGGGGTACTGTCAGGAGTTTGGTTTGACTTCTCTGGCTTTACTCTTCTCTGTATGCCTTCTCTCAGCTGCTCGCTATATTAATTAGCGGCCGCGCTCTGTGCATCTCACACCTGTCCCCCCTTTGTCCTGATCACCTCGCTATTTAACTCTCATGCTCTTCTCCCCTCTTTGTCGGGTTATTGTTTGTTCTTTCATGTCGGCAACTAACGTCTTGTCCTCTTATGCTCGCCTAGTCCTGTTTCGCCGTGTGTGTGTGGTTCAAGAGGATTTTCCCCTGGGTTCTGCGGTTTCCCAGTCTGCTCTTCAGCACCGCCGTATCAGCCGAGTGAGGTGTGCGTTTCGACGCGTCCTGCGTGCGCTCCCTGGCCAGCAGTACCCGTTACCAGGCTACCCGCCAGCTCCTTATATGTACTCTTTTGCTTATCTCTCCTGACCTGCGTCCGCCTATACGGCTGGTAACTGGCAGTCAGCCTTATTTTCCCTGTTCCCGCTCAATAAATTACTAATTTACCAGCATTCGCTTTTGGGTCCTTTCTACATTGTGACAAATACATCCTTATTTTTTAAACAGCATATTTTTCTTATATTTCACCTGTAGTCCCCACTGTCCTTTGAAAAGCTTGTTTGCTTCCTGCTTCTATGAAGCCCATCCTTCTGAAAAACGCAATGGTCTTAGATTGGTTAGATGGCCAAATGTGGTTTCATGTATTTTTATTGGCTGAAGTGCCAAGCACAGGTTTCCAGAAACGCCATGCCCCTTACCAGGGGCGTAGCCATCTTTTCAGAAGTGAGGGGGACAGAAATTATTTGTATTTTTTTGGACCAATATAATTTATCGCATCTCTTGCTTTTAATTGGGCAAGATATCAAATACACTGCTGAACAATAACCACTAATTAATATTTATAATATTATTCTCCTATTTTTTGTGCCAATTTTATGATTGGTTTATATACTAGCCATACAAACACTTGTGCATTAAGACTCCATAGATTTTATGCAATGTAAAAAAATATATGTTCTAATGTAAACCATGCTGTTCTCTATGTAAAGTGTGATTTATTCCTGGGATCAAAGCTGAATTTATCATCATCACTCCAGTCTTCAGTGTCACATGATCCTTCACTAATCATTCTCAGATGAGGATCTGATGATCAACACACATTTATGATTATTATCAGTTGTGCTGCTCATGGTGATGCTTAATTTTTGTGGAAACCATCTAAACATTTGTGGTAAAATTAAAAAAGAGAGAAATTAATACTTTTGTTGATCAGACATGCATTAAATATTACAATATTACATTAATATTACAAAAGATAATAATTTATTTAATGAATGCAAATAAATGCTATCCATTGAACTTTCTATTCATTAAAGAATCCTGAAAAATAACATGTATTACATGGCTATCATGGTTTCCACAACATTTTTAAGCAGCACAACTGTTTTCAACACAGATAATAATCATAAATGTTTCTTGATTATAAAATCATCATATGAGAATGAATAGTGAAGGATCTTGTGACACTGAAGACTGGAGTAATGATGATAAATTCAGCTTTGATCACAGGAATAAATTACTATATATTCACATAGGAAAAAAGCTGTTTTAATTTGTAATAATATTTCAAAATATTACTGTTTGAACTATTTTTGATTACATAAATGCAGCCTTGGTGAGCAGAATATACCTAACATTAAAAACTGAATTATTCATATGATGGCCTATACTTTATTGTCAATAAATAGCCTACATTGAGATGACTTGAAAAACACACATAAAGCATATATTGTCGCAATCGTCTGATTGTCGTCGTCACGTTTCATCACTCGTAACAATTGTTTTCCTTCAGCTGCAGCTCCAGCGTGACTGGATATTACCTCTACGAATCCACGTTTGACATTCTGTGAGAGCGCCCTCCTCATATTTAGATGCGAATAAAATGACAGGTCATGCATAGATTATTTTTTGTCTCTGAATTTAAATCTTGATGTATTCACGTTGGTTTCTATGTAAATACACTTGCCCGTGACCTCAAGAAGCGCGCAATCAACCCAGATTAAAGAAAGCTGTTTTTAGCGTCCCTGTTAACTTGCCCGCCCCCGCGCAGGTAACGCCGGTTCGGATCCCGCTCGGAGCGGGTCGACAAGGATCGGTGAGACCCAGTAAAAGTGCGGGGGACGAAAATACTTTTTATTAAAAGTGAGGGGGACACGTCCCCCGCGTCCCCCGCGTAATCTACGCCCATGCCCCTTACCATTACGGGTAGAAGTCACATCTGCGGAGACTAGCAAGGGTTTATGATGTCACCAACCCGAGAAGAAACTCGTTGAAGTCCAAACCGGCCGTTTGTGTAGACAATAAACTGCCATAACTTTAAAAGACAATATATCTGTTTGCATTGAACTTTCAGCGCTGTAACTTTGCAGATACTGTTTATGCTCAAGCAGCAACATTACACACTAACTAAAGTTAAAAAAGTGAAATCGCATGCAACCTCCCCTTTAATATTTCCCGCTCATTGTTGATCTCACAGTAGGGCACATTGTGCTTGACGTTATAATATTTTAAACAAACAATATTGAAGTATTTGTGGTCACGGTCTTAACATGTCACCTCCGTCATCGCAGTGTAATAGTTTCTGTAAATAGTTGTGGGATAAATCTAGCCATTTTGATGTTTATTAAAGGGGGGGGTGAAATGCTGTTTCATGCATACTGAGCTTTTTACACTGTTAAACACTTGGATTCCCATCCTAAACATAGACATATGATAGATAGAGTATTTCTGTGTCAAAAATACTCCTTCCGGTTTCTCACAAGTTTCGGAGAGTTTTTTTCGAGTATGGGTCTACTTGACGTTAATAGATCGGAAGGTCCTTATATGGGCCGTACGGGCTCTTCTCCCGGTAGGGTGCGCGCGCGCGTCACTAGCGCGAGAGAGGAAATGCACGCTGTAAACAGTAAACTGCTCTCAGCTGCAGATCCAGTCGTCCGTGAACACTAATGTCGGTTATAGTCCGCTCCGCGCTCCACTTCATTCCTCCCCTTTGACATTAAGGCGACTTCAACGCTTCAGCACAGCATTCCGGGAAGGCAGCGCTGCATTTGAACCGATTTGAATGCAGAAATGCTTCAGTCGCATCGCAAAGTGGATCTCCACACTCCAAGAAGTGTGTTTTTGACGGAGCTGTCCCAGCGATAAAGGTTCGGTCCTGCTTTGGAAGCAGCCGGTAAGTAATACTGCTTCAAATGTCTGTGCGGTGCTTATCGTCGCGTATGTATACATCAGTAAACGACACGATCGCGTGCTTCGTCATTCAAATGCGCTAACGGACTTCATTGCTGTTCTATGTGACTTATAACGTTACACTACTCTGACGTGCAAAACCGTTTTGCTTGCTACTAAGGTTTGGTCGCATACAATAGTCCATAAACCGAATCATGTCAATTTGACAGGCCTCTAAATACAGTACTTACCACAGAGACGGACGTCCTGCGGTTGCTGTTTCTATTTCAGCCTCCGAATTAGATTCTGGATCATATCTATAAGCTGAGATAGCTGAGATGGGTTTCTCCACGCTTGAGGACGTCACCGCTTTGCGCATATGTCATTCTTTAGCTCCGCCCACACGATACGCCTCCAGGCCCTCGGTTTTTTTCCGGAAAGACTCGGTACAGCCCATATTTCTTTTACAAATATAATAAAACGAAAGACTTTTCGGAGATATGAAGGATGCAATACTACTCTATAGGTACTCAAGATTGACATGAGATTGACTGAAACTGAGTGTTTCACCCCCCCTTTAAGGCAGCTACAACTAAGAAAAAAAAAAATCTACTGTACAACCCGTGGTTAAAGTTTCCCTAGGATAATTGGAAACAATATATTTTTTTAATTGTTCTCTGATATGTTCTTCAGCGATGTTGTATGATTTGGAGACAGTTGCACTGAGGAAAAGCTAGAGGTGGTAGCAGAGCTGAAGATGTTGAGGTTCTCTTTGGGAGTGACTTTACACTGTTTTTAGATAGATTCAATTAAATTACCATGCTTTTTAGTGTGACAGAGTTGACACAAGTTAAGTTATGGAGTGAATAAATATAAAATTTTAGTAACAATATTTAGAAATAAGCCTGTCCCCTGACATTGTTCATTATCTGAGACATTTGTCTACACAATTTGAATAATGTAGCGTTAGTTTTTTTTTTTTTTTTTTGAGAGAGAGAGAGAACTGTTAGTTGAGTAGCAACTGCATAGCAATGTGCTAAAAACTTCTCCAAACATATTAACCGTTGAGAAGCATTATATGCAGTATGATGTTGAACAACACAAATGACTTATCCATTTAGTGTAACACATTTCTAGACATTTTTTTGCACCAGAATAGTTTTATCAGAAATAATCTTTATTTATAATGAATGATCTTATTTGAGCCCTTTTTGAAGTGTAATTTCTGAATGCTCATTTGTCATCACTGTGACTAAGTCAGTGAGCCACTGTAAAGCTTGCATTCAGACAGATTTTTCCATATTTTTGTTAGACAGGCTTTGTGTTGTAGGCTTTGAATGTGGCACTAGAGCCACCAGAGAGCATGTCTTTAACAGCTTGCATGCCACAGACTTGTAATGGGTCATTATGAATTTGATTTATGATGAGGTTTAGCCACTTGAAGTTTCCGTCATCAGCTGATCACACATTGCACATTCTCCAGAGTCTCGGCCACAACCACTCCGCCTCATCGTCACCTCATAGGCTGTTCACTGGACAGGCCACTAGACTAGAATGACAAACTATTTAAGGGCCAATTAGAGGGTAATCAGGATGTTTGAGCATTTTGAGAGGGTGGCAATGGATAATTGCCAAGACCACAGTGCAGAGACTGTCAACACACCACAGAGTTGCTCCAGTCCCCAAAGCAGTGAAATCAAGACCTGGCTGCAGTTCAATGTGGTTAAAGGCATGTGTGTGGAATGTGGGGCCCGTCTGATGAGGACCTGCTTTTCTATTCAGTGAAGTCTCTCCTGGTGTTTCTCATCTAGAATAGTGGATTTAGCAATCAGATTTTACATTGGGCATCAAGTGGCAAATCAACACTATACCCAAATTCTTAATTTGTAGAAATGTTAATATCCATGTCCTGAAAATTCCATCCGTATTCCAAAACCACTTGCCCTACGTTGGAGTCTTTCCCAGCCATAGGCAGGGAAACACTTTAGATCAGGAGTGTCAAACTCAATGCTTCGAAGGCCACAGTCCTACAGAGTTTAGTTTCAACCCTACTCCAAGACACATACCTGTAGTTTTCTAATAAGCCAGAAGGAAATGCTTAGCTGGATCAGGTGTGTTCAAGGTTAAAGCAAAACTCTGCAGGTCTGTGGCCCTCCAGGAGTTTTTGACTCCCTTGCCTTAGATGCATGATTAGTCGATTGCAGGGCTAACAGACTTTTGGGTTTTGACGGGATATTCGAGTGCATGTGAATCGCTTACCTGGGGAACAAATTGGACCAGGATGCACTATGGAGAAAAAGGCAAGTCACTCACTTCAATGCAACAAGCTCGTAATCACAACTTCAGATTTGGGAATTACTAAATTTCCGATAGCATAGTTGTAAGGCAGCATTAATCTATAGGGTTTAATACAGAATTGGCCCACCCCGTGCAGCTATAACAGCTTCAACTGTTCTGGGAAGGCTTTCAAGGTTTAGGAGTGTTTTTGACAATTTTTCTAGAAACCCATTTGTGAGGTCAGGTACTGCTGTTGGTTGAGAAGGCCTGGCTCGCAATCCACTCTTATTCGTCCTTAAATTGTTCTATTGGGTTGAGGTCAGGACCTTGCTTTACGCTGGTGCACAGTCTTGTTGGAACAGAAATTGGCCATCTCCAAACTGTTCCCAAAAATTTGGCAGCGTTAAATTGTCAAAAATGTCTCGGTATGCTCAAGCATTAAGAATTACTTTCACTGGAACTAAGGGGCCAAGCCCAACTCCTGAAAAACAACCCAACACCATAATCCCCCCTCCACCTGACTTTATACTTGGCACAATGCAGTCAGGCAAGTTCCGTTCTCCTGGCAATCGCCAAACCCAGACTCATCCATCGGATTGCCAGACAGAAAAGCATGATTGGTCACTCCAGAGAACACGTCTCCTGCTCTAGAATCCAGCGGCGACTTGCTTTACACCACTGCATCTGGTGATTTGCATTGTACTTGATTGTAAGGCTTGGATGCATTTGAACATTCCATGATGCTCTCTGTGCACTGTTCTTGATCTAATCTGAAGGCCACATTTTGGAGTTCTGTAGCTATTGACACTGCAGAAAGTTGACGACTTCTGCGCACTGTACGCCTCAGCATGTGCTGACCCCGCTCTGTGATATTATGTGGCCTACCACTTCGTGGCTGAGTTGCTGTTGTTCCCAATTGCTTCCACTTTGTTATAATACTTGACTGTGGAATATTTAGTAGTGAAGACATTTCACAAATGGACTTATTGCACAGGTGGAAACAGTACCACGCAGTACCACGCTTAAATTCACTGAGCTCCTGAGAGCGACCCATTCTTTCACAAATGTTTGTAGAAGCGTCTGCATGCCTAGGTACTTGGTTTTATACACCTGTGGCTAGGGCTGGGCAATATGACGAAATATATCGTCTGGACGATAGAAAATGTCTATCATTTTATATTAGGCTCTATCGCTTATGCCACGATAAGGCGTTTACGGCAGAATTTTACATCAAGATGCACCTTACGCCACGGCATGCCCATGCACGCTGCAATACATAAACAAACATGGAGGAAGACTGTAGTAGACGCGGTTCAGACCAGGGTAATTCTCAGAGTAATTATGCCAGAGTCTGAACAAACTTCAGACACAGACGCTGCAACGGGCTTGTGTGGCACACCATATAGCCATATATTGAAATATTTTAATGGCAGGTGTAGGGATGGCGAAAACTAAAAATTTTCTTGACCGACCACCGAGCCTCATTAGCCGGTTGAAACCGGTTAACCAATTAGTTAAAAATATGCTGCGCTATTTGAAATAACAGCCGCGAGCCGCGCAACCCTCTCTCTCCCTCTCTCTCTCACACACACACACACACACAAACACACCCGCACTGTCCTATCGCTGCCGCCTCCCTACCACTCACGTCACTTTTTTTAAATCCCCCACAGCGCGAAACACGAGTCCCGCAAACGCGGCGCCGAGGAGCTTGTTTGTAATCTGAGGACAATGGCTCCGTAGTTTCTAAATGGTTTGGGTACAAGGTGATCGCGTTGAAGATATAGGCATTTGTCTAGCGTAAGAAGCTCATTTGAAACATTGCCGCGGCATTTTAAGAAAATGACAGCTCCGAAGAGACGCCGCTTTAGTTCGAGGTAGTGCTAACAATAATAAAGAAAGACGACCAACACCATGTGTGTTTCCACTGAAATATAGATGTAATATATTTCCAAAAGTAAGCCCATTTTAAGCGAAATGCACTCTTCATACTGTCGTCTGCCCTGGCTCTAACCTCGAGTGTTTTAGCCTGTTTACTTTTAGCAAACCTTGTGAGCGCGCAAACCCAAATGCTGCGACCTCGAGTCAAATGTTTTTATTGGTTTATTAAGTACAAACAGGCGAGTTATGAAAAATTGAGTGCGAGGGATATGTTCAATCACACAAAAAGATTTTGGAATGAGATGGCTAATTGTAGTAGCGTTTAGTCCTCTGTATTTAGAGTATGTAGTATTTAGCCTAATTTTTTTTTTACCGACAACTTTGATCGGTTAGCGTTGATACGGTCAACCATCGGTCAAACGGTCATCGGTTAACATCCCTAGGCAGGTATTATCTTTACCAACTGTCTTGCTTGAAAAAATGGTTCTAAATAAAATAAAAATGTAGTCCATACTACCTTTATTTGTTTTGTATATCATTTTAAACTGCATTTCCACATTGCAATTTTGTATATATATGACTATTCATAAACTGAATTAACAGAAAAATTGCTATATTGTTATGTATATCGTTATCGGGATATCAAATGAGCTATATCGGGATATTAAATTTTGGCCATATCGCCCAGCCCTACCTGTGGCCATGGAAGGGATTCAAACACCTGAATTCAATGATTTTGAGGGGTATCACAATACTTTTGGCAATATAGTGTATATGCAATGTTTTGTCTCCAATTCACCTGTATCTGTAATGATTTTGTGCAGGAAAACCAGAGCACTCAGGCTTAAAAAGACAGAAACTCAAGTAAGTTTTACTATAGTGCATGATTTATAAACTATTGGTAAAACATTTTGAAATTTACATCACATAACCAGTTCAATGTATATGGCTTTTCTAATTTGTAGATGTTTGATTGCTCACCCGGTACAGCAGGTCAAAAGTTTGGAAACTAGGGGTGTCCCTGACTAAGGATTTACACATTCGAATCAGAATTGTCGAATCTTTCTGTAGTGGACTGATAGTAGAATATATAGTAAGAAACTGATAGATTTGTGTGTGAATGGGTTGGGAGGGGCATGAAACTAGTCAGCAGAAGGGTAAAACTATTTTTATTTTCCTTTAGACACTGCACACAGCAACAACTTTTATTAAAGCAATCAAAACTGTTTGCCAACTGACAGACAAACTGACAATAGCTTTCTTATTTAGTAGGGGTGTGCCAAAAAAATCGATTCACAGAAGAATCTAGATTCTTATTTGCAACGATTCAGAATCGATCTGAAATGTCCAAGAATCGATTTAATAAATTAATAAAATCTGCTGGCTGTTCGTCTCCATTTTAACTAGCCTATACGCGACGTACAGTCCTGCAATGGGTCGGGTTCGGGTACCCGCGGGATACCAGCATAAAAGTGGCTAAAACGGGTGGATAATTAACTCTTTTTGGGTGGGTAGTAGCACGGATGAAAAATATGTGCAATATTTCTGTGTCGAGGTGGACGAGCGAGAGCGAGCGAGACCGGGCGTAATTGTGAATGAGCGTCACCTGCGAGCCACACCGGTCTCGAGTCCTCTGAGGGAGCTCGGAGGCATATAAGGATGAGCAACGCAAATAAAGGAAGAGAGATCATCAGACCTGGATTTGACGTTGAGTTGTGTTTACGTTTTATCATGTTTCAAAATAGAAATCTTTTCAAACAATATACAATTTTACTAGCACTTGTTTTAAATCAATTTAAGTCTTTGTATCTTTAAAAAAAATACTTTTTGGTAAAACACATGACACCAGGATGTGCTATGGGAAGAAGGCAAGCTGGTGGATGCAGTGTGATGCTTTGGGCAATTACTTTGTTACTTTGTGTGTTACTTTGACACATACCAAATACTTAAGCATTGTTGCAGACCCCTTTCATGGAAATGGTATTCTCTATGGCCTCTTTGAGCAGGCTAAAGCTTGGAACATACTCTGCAAAAACAAAGAAATTTGTACGTTTTTTCGAGGTGACAAGAACAAGAACAAAGTTCGTTCTTGCCAGTACATTCCATACTTCACGAGAAAAGCAGGTGCTGATCATCTGCGTATCTCCGCATTAACCACGCCCACTTTAAATGTCTGACCAATCACACAATAGTTCTCGAACACCCACAAGAAAAAAGTTCTGCTCAGGCGATGTGTCGAAAACAAGCTGCGAGAACTCCCAAACCAGGACTTCGAAAAAAAAATTACGTCATTTTGTTCTCGCAGCCCTGGGAGCGAGAACTTTTTTCTCTGTTCTTGCGGAGTATGTTGCAGCCGTAATGCTCCTGCCACAAAAAAATGGTTCCGGAATGGTTTGAGGTGTTGACTTGGCCTCGAAATTCCCCAGATCTCAATCCAATCGAGCATCTATGGGATGTGCTAAACAAACAAGTCCAAACCATGGAGGCCCCACCTCGCAACATACAGGACTTAAAACTAACATATTGGTGCCAGATACCACAGCATAGCATTGCTATTCAAGTTAAAACATTACAGTAGTTAAATTATAAAGATTTCTCTATAGTTGAACTATTTTAGGTGGAATCTGAACTGGCAACAATTTATTATTTTTTTTATTTTTTTTACATTTTCACATGGAACATCTGTCTAATCAATAATCAAATTAGAGTATGTTGTCAAATTCGTATGTACAGGTGATGGTGACTGGGGTATATTTCTCAAGCAGTGTTTTCTTTCTTCCCAGAGGCCTGTAGGACACCGACAGGCTTTAATGGGGCTCTCAGGGCCAAAATAACATTGTAGCATAAATAAACAGCTGTGGTCCTGACCTGTTACATATACTCCTCTGTGGAGATATTTCTGACCTACACTTGGGGTTACCGTTTGAAGCAGTTAGTAACTGTGCTGTTTAAATAAAAGACAAGTAAATTAAAGTAAATTAAAGATGTGAAGTGCAATATAAATACAATCATCTGTAATAAGAGAGGACACAAAAGCCATCATAAACCATAACCATGTCATCTCACACCAGTTAAACCATAAACATGGCCATGTTTCTATTTCTGCTCTTTTGAATCTCCATTTTGACATTTTAAACTAAGAATTCTTTGATCGAGGTGGCATGCGTCAAGTGAAAGTTATGTAAATAGTTGAAGTGTAGTATTGTACTTTTCACAATACACATTGTTTGTCAGGTTGTCAAAAAGTAATTTCTCTGTATAAATAGCACGATATATACAATACGTGCTATAGATACGCATGACTATGAGAATGTGTTGATATAGTTTACATTTTTGCAATAAGCTTTTAAGATTTGCTATATAGCAGGGGCGTTTCTAGGATTTTCATTTTAGGGGGCTTAGCCCTCAGTGAGGGTAGGCTATAAAAATTCCTACACTTTAGTTTTGGGTCCAAATTGCGCTATTAAGTAATAGCTTACAAATATGCACACCCATAGGATATTGGCTGTTTATTATTACTTATAAAGCAAATATTAACACCTTACTGCATGACCATACTGTACATGCATTAATCGTACCCAATAATGTAGTCAGGTTTATAATCCATGATATCTCAAATGTTAGGGGGGTTCAGGGGCACTCCCCCGAGAAAATGTATTTCTTTGATCTACATATGTGCATTTTAAGATATTCTGAAGGCCAAAAAATTTGATGACAATAGCTTGAAAACCATGTCACTGGGCAGTAGATTATTTGTCTCTTATCACCACATCTCTCTTTTTCTCTGTTTTTATCTTGCCCTGTCCCTTCCCCTCATAACTGATATAGCCTAGTTCTTTCCATTTTCGTCAGTGAATAAAGTAAACATGGTTTACATATTAACATACTGATATTTGTTTTATGAATAATTTTCTTAGACGCATAAATTTCCTATTTATTAAAGTTTTAAGTTTATTACATTAATTTACAATATGCTCACATTCTAATCTTATGCCAAATACAGACTGAAAAAAAGGTGAGTTTTTTTTTTCTATTTGAAGTCAATTATATTAATTTACAATACACATTCATTATTTTATGCCTAATCTGATGAAAATGGCTTTGATAATGTTTCTTGTTCGTTAATGAGGCCTATATTATGAATCACACAGGCGTATTTTCAGTTTAAAAAGGCGAAATTAAACAAGTTTATTTATTTTCCTGACTATTTTTGTCCTTTGTTTAACATTTCTGACACAAAGTAGCAGCTGTCAAACATGAATGTTTAGTTTAGCTGCTTACATTTATCTTACTTGATGTCGAGTTGCGCTGCAAAAATCAGCCTCAGCAAAAACTCAGCCTCAGCAGTGTGTAAACATAATGCAAAAATTGTGATTTTTCAAAAATACTCTGATTTGAATGTTTTTTTTTTTTTTTTTTTTTTTTATATTTTGACATTGACGAGTGGTGACAAACCAATGAGGCTCAAATTTATGCACACACCTCTGCTTCTGACGTGCGCTCTGCTCAGTGCCGCTGCGGATTAAAGAACACCCAGACTAAAAGATGGGACGAAGCTGAAGCCTCACGCCAGTTTCATATGTTTTAAAGGTTAATCACATATAGCGACGCCACTGCTATATAGTATATAGATGCTCTACTAAAGTATACTGTATGCATAAAGTTGGACGGGTATATATGCAAACGGAGACACGTTTAGCTGTACACATATACATTTTGTACTGTATCAGCGTTTCGTCTACATGGATCAGGCTTTTTGGAAGCATGAATCCAATATTTTCTGAAACCAGAGTGGGATAAATCTGAAAACGACAATGTTGCGTTTTCGTGTGTACAGCCAATCTATATTTTGTAAAACTATGATGTCATCACACTACGTCCGGCACGGTGAAAGACTAAATGGAATCAACTTCGGGCACTGGGCATGCGCACATCAATATTGCATCATTTAATTATTGTATTTGCATTTTTGTGAGGGTAGGTTTAGGGTTTGGGTATGTGTCGGTGTAGTTGTTAATAAAACACATCTGTTAAGTAGCAAATGTATTAATTGTTATTTTATTGAGAGATGTTGCCTCATTACCTACCACTGCTAAATGTGGTAAGCTCAACTCTTCTTCTACGTTTTTAGTGCATTTCTGTTGCAGAATTACAGCACCACACACTGGCCTGGCATGTATACTATTTCAGTACGGTTTTAGTGATCTCAGATTAGGAAAGCTCTGGCTTCGTGTGGACCGGACCTAAGGACTCATTCAGTAAAGTCTGAATCTTAACGCAGACTGTCAGGGCGATTCTTCATGCAAAATGGCATGAATTTGTAACACAGATAAAGATATAACTGTAAAATGAAAGTTTTATCACACATTAAACAGCACACGCATCTGTCAAAGCACCTAAAACGTTATGCTAATGGTGGATTAGTTTGAAGCTTAAAATAAAGAATTCTCACTTTTTGGGCAGCTTGGATCACACATCTTTCCAGTAGCAGCTCACTGTGTTTCCTTCACTAATTTAAGATGTAATTTGTCCATAGCAATGTGTTATTCAGTGCTTTAATTGGACTGACTGGTAGAAGTTTCTATACATGGTGGAGCGATGCGGCTAATCGATAATGACTTTTAGTTGTCAACGATTTTTTTCATTATCGATTATTACCGATTAGTTGTTGCAGCCCTACAGTGAAGAACAGCGAGTGTTATTTCAGTCTTTTGCTGTTTGATTAACATTATTATAGTGATGGCAGCAGGAATATTAGATTGCTGTGACTTTAAGAGCTGTTCAGATCCAATCCAACTGTTTTACACTTAAAGTCCCAGTAAACCGGGAGTAGCAAGTGAGTTTCCTGACCGAAAGTAACTTATCAGATTTTGATTAATGTGTATAAACATTCATGGATTACTTGTTCACTGTAAGACCTGTAAAATGTGCTAACAAAGTATATTGGGTACATTTTAAGGACTCACAGGGACTTTAAGACAACCAACTGTGTTTGCGAGGATATTTTGACATTTTTGTCCATTCAAGTTCAAGTGCAAAAAGAAGCGGAATAGAACTCAGTTTAGCATGCTTTCTGTGTGCGCGTTTTGGATGTGTGCGCAGCACAGAAAACTCTGTTTAGTTCTTGTTTCTATGAAACCCCTCCTTCCTGTACAGGGATGGAAATTAACTTTTTTGTCCACCGACCACTGTGGCTGGTGGATTTCAAAATCTACCAGCCACTCAATGTTTTTACCAGCCACTTTCTTGTTTTTAACCGACTATGTGTAACTGCATGTGAAAAATTAATACTACAAGCTCTACAATACTTAAGCAGTTTATTTAATCTCAAGTCTCAATGAAATAGTGACATTTTCTCTTATTCTTTCTTATACACACACAAACCATGAACTGATATACATTTCATTAAATGAGGGCTCTGTGCTCTGTGCTCTCTCTCTTTTTTTTTTTTTACCTGGATGTGGCATTTGGATGATTCGTGATCTTTTATGGCTTCCAGTTTTAGGTTTTTAGTCCCAACAATGAAACTATTCGTTTTGGCATCTTCTGACGCGTGTTGACGACATACCGAGCAGAACATTGTCAGTAGGGATGCACCGAAATAAAAAATTCTTGGCCGAAACCAAAACACTAAAAAGAAATGATGCCAATTATTAGTACCATTGCATTTATGGCTAATGCTATGACTGAGTAACTTTACTAAAAATCAAGGAATTGGAATTGCATTAATTCATATTAAAGTTTCAAATAATAAATCAATTACAAATTATGCAAATATTTATTTAGCACATGGCAAAAATCCACAGTATAAAATAAAATTCTAATTAAAATGTTTAACTCGACCTCACACATGTGTACATTAAATAATAATGTACAGGTCTACTGGCCTGCAGAAAGGTACAGAAATCGAATAAAGTAATCAAATGTAAAATAACTGCATATTTAACTGTTTAAATTAAAGATTAATCCTCATTAAACTTACAAAAGATATTCAATCAAGAGCAGTGAGTGATGTAATTTAGTTTGACATTAAACAGAGCAGTAAAGGCTACTGCCCCTTTAAAAGCTAGTGCAGGGATATGCTTGTCTTTCTTGACTGTATACAGTTCACTTGAGGCATATTCAGACTGTCTGCTAGGATACTCATCAAGACGGACATGTTGGCTTACTTCTTGTGTGAGTTTGTCCGTTTAAGCGCAAGACTTGAAAGAGAACTCAGTAGCTGTGTCTCATTTCAGAAGGCTGCGTCCTCCGGAGGTCACATTTGAAGGGTGCATACGTCATAAGGCCGTCTCATTTCAAAAAAGTGAGAAGGACACTCCAAATGTGGCCTTTGAATGCGTCCTTCTTTCACAGGATTTCGGAGTGTGCATGAGGTGTAGCCTTCACGGCTGGAGATAACCCATAATTCTTTGGGTCGCCATTAACAACCGTCATATATATATTTTTATATTATATGAAAACACTGCACCACTGCCAGATATACATGCGAGCGTAGGTGTGGTGTTCAAAATGTATGTTCAAGCTTGTTTTTATTTTTCATCTCTATTACCTCAAACAGATAGTTGTGGTTAACAGGATTACAACGCTTTAGTGCTTTTTAAACGTTTAGAACAGTACATTGCTGTCAAGACAAGAAACATTTCATAGTAATTTTCAAGTTATAAATAATTTTCATTCATATAAACTGGCGTGAGAGCGCAACGAGGCTGAATGTGTTGGCATAGCAACGTGATACTTCCTGCCTGTGTGTCCTACGAAGGACGTCTCATTTAATTCTGATTGAGGACAGTTCGTATACTGCATCCTTCACAGGACGTGTCCTCCGGGGGACGCAGCCTTCGAAATTTAACGAAATGAGACACAGCTAATATTTGCGTGCTGTGAGACGTGTGCGCGCTTTCGGATGATGCACAGTGACGGATCTTCTCTCAGCGCGTGCAAGTTCTTATTCGCGTCTTCTGGCACTACATCCGGGTAACAATGGCGAAAACGACTGGTCATATTCAGACATACGGCAGCACTCGCATGCATTTAACAAAGTTTACAAAGGGGTGAAACAGTATGCTATTTTTATTTACCCGCCACGGTGGCCGGTAGGTGAAGTGAGTTTACCCGCCACAACTCAAAATCACCCGCATTTGGCTGGTGGCGGGTGCTAATTTCCATCCCTGTTCCTGTAAAGCGAAATGTGCTCTGATTGGTTGACTGGAACAGTGCGTTGTGATTGGTCAACTGCTTAGAGCGTGTATCGGAAATGTTACACCCCTTACCATAACTAACTGTGTTAGATCCAGTGTGAAAACCCCCCAACATTGTCTCTTGTCCAACAACATACTATCGCAATAGATGGGAATAAAATTAAGAATAGTGTGATGTGTAACGCAGTAGTGTAAGGCATTACTAATCTTTTTTTTGGTAATATTTTACTCTGTACATGTCCAGTAACACTTGCGTTACAACACACTGTTAAAAACAGAAACATTAACGGGGGGTGTAATAATGTAAAATAAATAAATGATACAATTAAAGAAGACGTAATAATCAGTGCACACTGTGGTACTGTTTACCAAAGATTGCTGCAATTACCTGGCTGTCACTTTTTATTCAGTATATGAATACCTCTAAATAAACAATTAGAACTGCCTTAATTCTACGTGGCATTGATTCAACAAGGTGCTGAAGGCGTTCTTTAGAAATGTTGGCCCATATTGATAGGATAGCATCTTGCAGTTGATGGAGATTTGTGTGATGTCACTGTGTCACCAATGACGATCAAACAAAAGAGAAAACGACTTGTAGCTTTGTTAAATAATTATTCATCAATTATATTAGCTATATTTAATTTATACAGTTAAGACTGTTATTTTGCATTTGATTATTGCACTGCTTATTTCAATAGTTTGTTTCTTATATTGTATTAATCTATGATTGTAATTTGTTTATTTTCTATGCAGATTCACTCCTTTACAAAATCACCTCAATTATTCTAGAATGATCGGTTCTTTTAAAATAGAGGTATTCAAATCATCTGGTTAAATTCTTTTCATACGTCTATAGATATAGATATAGATATATATAGATATATAGATAGTAGATATAGCAGAAAAAAAGATGTCACTGATATAGAGATTAACCCCTTTTTGAGTGACTTTGTGATTTGTAATGTCGCAGACCTTTTTCATATTCAAAACAGCAACATTACACACTAAAGAATCTTGAAAACATAAACTCATGACTGACTTACGAAGCACTGCAACTAGAGTCAAATCCACAGTTTCACACTTAAAACTTTGACAACCATTTAATTTGACAGCAAAGCCATGTAGGGAAAGGAGCAGAAGACAACCACACAGAATTTGAGTAGGGCAATTATTTTAGAATAACTAGCTGGTGTTTGTCAGCCAAGAGCCATTCGAAAATGATCATTTAGTATAAATAAGCATCAAAGAAAACAAATGGGCAAGCTATTTTGAGGTGACGCAACATATTATTAGCTAAATATAGTGAGTTGATCTGAAAAGCACTCTTCTTAGAATGCGTTTAATTCTCTTTCAACTGGACATTCTTTGATGATTTGGAATGTCTGATGTTCTTCCTGGATTCTGCTGGCGAGAGACAACTGGATTCACTAATTGTGTCCATAAAAAAAAAAGAAACCTTGTTTGAAAGATAACACAAAGAATGCCTGATAGCCTGAACAATCTGCCATACTTAAAAGACATTGAAGCAAGATGATAATGGGCAGCTCTGCTGCGAAGTTCCCGACACACAGACCGCAATGCTAATGATAATTGATGTCACATGTTCTCCATGCTCTTCCCAGAGACAGACGGTTAAAGAAGAAAGCCAGATATCTGTGTCCTGTCCTCAAGTCTCCCACTCTCCTTCCGCCTTGGTGCCTTCGTCTAATTTGTAGGCCGAATCATGAAAGCATTGTGATAAATGGGGGATTATGGTGGATGGACTGGGCATTAATGAAATATCAGGAGGATTAGTGGTGACGTAAATTGTTGGAGTTGGGAGGGCTCATGGAGCCCCATTGAGGGGTCTAGAGGAGTGTGAGGGAATTAATTGGAGAAATGCAAGGCGTGGTCCTCCTTTAATCCTCTCAACGTCTCATGCCTGGCTCCAGTCCACACCCTCATATGATTCCTAATCAGCCTGACTCACTGCTAAAGCACTGGAATCTAGTAAACCTGAGTTTCTCTAATGTAGTAATAACAGAGTTTGACAGATCTTATCATCATGCCAAAAGGTGACTGTTGATGTCTGAGAGGGGGCTTGAAGACAATGCACGCAGAAAAGGGCTTCCGGAAGAGAGTTCTTCAACATCAAAAGGCTGCCTGTGCACTTAGACGTCTTCTGTTGAGTCATTTGTTGATCTATAACTCGCTCTGAAAAATGCTCAGTGGGGGACAAGGCAGTGTGGAGCCAGGGAGACATTATAAAGTGTTGAAGGAGACAAGATTGAGATTCATGGATAAATAATGACATGGTCCAGGTCAAGAGAATTAGAGCCTGTCCAAAACACATCAACATAGAGGGGAAAACACATTTATTATGGCATTGCAAAATAATAAAATACATTTATAAAAAAATGTATACATTTTTTTTTAAATATTAAATACAACACAAATTCAAGAAACTACAAAAAAGCTACTATTATATTATTTAGTAAAAACATCAGATTTCAAAGTCCCCCACTGGTAAATTTAACGCAATTTAGAATACAAAGTAAATGTTGTGAAATTATTCTTAATAAATAATAAAAATATTAAATATTGAAATATTGATTACATTTTTCAAATATTACATTTTAAACCCCCCTAAAATCAAAACAACATAATTGCTTAATATTTACAATTTCATAATTATAATATATATTGTACAATATGGAACTATATGTAGTTTGTAGAATACAAAAATATTATAATATTATTAATAATAAAATAATATATAAATAATAATAAATAATAATAATAATATAGTTAAATATTGAAAATAAATTATCCCAAAAACATAACAAAAATAAGTTATTACAGAAAAAAATAGTAAATACAAATTTCAATGATATAAGTAATGAAGTGAAAATATACAAGGGTAAGCTATTTGTTTAATTTTTAGTATCTAATATGAAATCATTAGCTTGTTGTCCTGCTTTTCTCACAAGAGACTAATAAAACCATGCATGCATCCAAAACCTAAAAACAATTAATTGAGCAGGCCTTTTCTTAGACTGCAGGAAGTGATATTCATATTGATCATTGTAGATGGCCCAGACTCATGTTACCCTGGCCAGACTTTCTCATACAGGGTTGAAACCTGATCCGGAGCCAGCGTGCACTCGGTGGCAGACCTCCTGGCACCAGAGCAGAGAGGGCCCGAGCTCACAGTGCTGCAGGGAAGGCCTGTCATTAGAGGAGCTGACTCCAGATCAGTACCGTGATTAATTATCTAGCTCGGGAGACACACCTTCAGTCGAGCGCCTGTTAGGGACAAACTCCCTGGTCCTCATTATATTGCTGCTTGGCTTGTAATTTACTGTCTTCTCCGTCAAACGCTGTCAGAGGAACTGGAATTGATGCCGTCAATGGAATTCTGACAGAATTGTTGAGATACCTTTAGAAGGACACTGATGGAGATGTATGTGTCCCCTTCTGTGGGTTTGACATACTGACTAAATACTGACTTCACTGTAAAAAAAAAAAAGGTATAAAAAAAATACATTTTAAAAATGCTGGGCAATATTACATTACAATATTTTTTATGGAAATTGAACAACAATAACTGAATAAGTTTCATCACATCAATGCATTAACTGCTCCACACACACCAAGTTTTGACACAAAACTAAATCTAAACTGTGATTGGATGAGCCACACTGAAAGTTATTACCATGTTTTCTGGAATATAAGTCACAAATTATAGTTTTTGGAGAAAAAAATATATATTTAAAAGTTTAAATTTTAATATTATAATAAAAAAAGCATGTTCAAAAACAACACAATTTAGAATGGCAAAAAATATTATAATATTTTAAAAAAATGTAATTTAAAATATATAGAATAAATTATTCCAAACAATAACAAATAATATTTAAATGATATAGGTAATGAAGTATCATATAAATACAATAACCCAGAATAAATAGCATAGTATTGTTAATAAATAAATAACAATATAAAATATTAGGTGTATATTATTATTATTATTATTAAATACAGAAAAAAATAGTTAATAAAAATCTGTGATATAAGTAAAAATACCCTATATGAGTTTTTTTTTTTTTTTTTGCATTTTTTTGCATTGTTGTTCCACAACTGTAAACAACTAAACTTTAACCACCATTAACCAACTTAACTTATTTTGGAGGCATCTGGCTTTGGTTGATCTGAATCCGATCAATTCATTGATCTGGACAAAGTCTTTGACAAAAGCACAATGTTCTTAGCTTTTTGTTTGAAATGTTTATTTAATTGTATGTATATGTGTGTATATATAATATAATATAATATAATTATAATATAATGTGTGTGTGTGTGTGTAAAGAGACTTGCTTTTTCTTTTGATATATTTACTGTTTATTGTTAACACATTCTGGGGGCCATGAAAATTTAGTGAATATGATTAGAAAAGCTGGCACTGCCTAGCAACTTAAAAATAGTATTCTGGTGAGAAAGTCAAGCAGTATACCACAGTATCAACAGCCTAGCAAAATCTCAACTAAAAACAATTATGCAACAGTTTTGAGTGACAGCGTGGCGTCAGAGTTCTTCCCCGTAAGGCGAGTGACTTTAGCAGGTCTCTGCGGGTGTGAATGTGTGTGTTCGTGTCAGAGGAGGGTAATGATAAGGTTTCCTGCGGCAGATGTACAGGCCGTGCCCAGGAGTGACAGCAGGAGCGTCTTGTCAGTGGCGTCTTTCCTCTGCGGACCATCCGTGCAATTTCTCTTATTACAAGGCTAGACGGGGCTCACAACAACCACAAAAATAAGCAATTACATTTAATTAGACAACAACAACCAAAAGACGGTCTCGGACACAGTGTTGGCAAATAAAAGGAAACGTGAGGCGGCCGAAGAGAGTATAATGAATGATAGATCAAAGTCCAAAGCTAAATGACTCTTTCATTAGTTGCATGATTTCTTCAAAGCAGAGATGAAATGAGTAAGATAAAGGGGAGTGGAAAAGGGACGGACAGGGACAAGGCAGAAAAGTGAATGATCAAGAGCAACTTTAGGGAACTATCCTTCTGATAGTTAGTCTGTGTTTCGCTTTGAGTGTGAGAGGTTGCAAATTCTGACCTAAAATCACTTTTACCAAAGGTCATTTGGTCAACAAAATTTAGGTTCTTCCACATTGGTTTTCCTTTAATTTTGATGGTCCACTTTAAAAGTGCAGTGCGTGATATTTATTGGCATCTAGTGGTGAGGTTGTGAATTGGACCCCACCTCCCTTTTGGAGCACATAGGGAAGCTACTGTGGCGGACACAGAACAAAAAATGTCGTTGGAAAGAGCAGAGAGTCACTACTGCTCCGTAGAGCAGTTTATCCGTTTAGGGCTACTGTAGAAACATGGCGCTGCAAAATGCCGATTTCACTGTGAGGGGACCCATGGTGTATGGGGATAACAATGGCTCATTCTACTTACCTTATGTAAGGTCTTTATACTCCACTGAAAACATAGTTATGTATAATATATTGCATTTCTGTTAATAGATCCTCATAAGTACACACGCTGAACCTTTAAACAATTCACTAACTATATGTAACTTTGCAACTATATATTGACCAACTCTCATTAAAGTTTTAGTAGACTGTAGTTAACCTTTTTTTTTGTAGTAGTAGTTAAAAAAAAAAAAAGGTTGTACTGAAGAGCGCAGGGAATTCAAGTGTGGTACTGTGCACAAAGTAAGTTTGTAAAAATGTCATCCCTGCTAGATATTCCAAAATGAACTGTAAATGGTATTATTGGAAGCATTTAGGAACAGCAGCAAAATCACAGAGCGGGGTCACCAATGCTCTGCTGAATCCAAAGCTGAACAGTTCCAAACTTCCACTGGCATTAAAATCAGCATAAAACCTGTGCAATGAGAGTTTCATAGAAGCTTTGATGCTATGTGGCTGTTTTTCAGGGGTTGGACTAGCCTCCTTACTTCCATTGAAGGGGAATCTTAAAGGGTTAGTTCACCCAGAAATGAAAATTTATTTCATTAATTACTCACCCTGATGTCTTTGGACACCCGTAACACCTTCGTTCATCTTCGGAACACAAATGAAGATATTTTTGTTGAAAGCTGATGGCTGAGAAAGGCCTCCATTGGCATTCAGTACATTCCGACTGACCCACTCACAAGACCCGTAAAAGGCACTAAAGACTTCATTATCCATATCACAGTGGCTGTACAATAATTTTACAATACGACGAGAATAGTTTTTGTGTGCAAAAAAATTAAAAATAATGACTTTTGTGTTACGGGTGTCCAACGACATGAGGGTGAGTAATTAATGAAATAATTGTCATTTTTGGGTGAACTAACTCTTAAATTCTTCAGCATACCAAAACATTTTGGACAATGCTATGCTCCCAGCTTTATGGGAACAGTTTGGGGAAGGCCATTTTCTATTCCAGCATGACTGGGTCCCAGTGCTCTAAGCAAGGTCCATAAAGACATGGTTCGTTGAGTTTGGTGTGGAAGGACTGGCCTGCACTGAGCCCTGTCGTCGACCCCATCACACACCTTTGGGATGATCTGAAAAGGAGATAGCATGTCAGGCCTTCTCTACCATAATCAGTGCCTGACCTCACTAATAATGATCTGCTGGACCAATGGGCAAAAACTCCCACAGAAACACTCTAAAGCCTTGTGAAAGCCTTCCCAGAAGAGTGGAAGTTGATATAGTTACAACTATTACTGTCTTATGTATTTAGAATACAGTAATGATACTGTATTCTAAATACATAGACAGTAATATTACACCAATTTTGTGTTTGTAAGCAGCGATGACATGTTTTGTGGGTGGAGCCTACCTGGTAGCATAAAATGACAGTTCTGCAATAGCACTCTGGAAGCCCCATAATAAAACAAAAGGGAGTTTGCAAGTTAATTTTGATTTCCAATTTTATAGAAGATATATCAGAATTGCAAGATATAAACTTTATAAGTCTTTTTTCCTCAGAATTGTGGGTTTATATATCGCCCCCTCAATTTTTTGATATCACCATTGCAAGAAAAAAAGAGTTGAGATGGCCCTATAAAAGTGATTACCTATATAAAACGTTATAGGTTTAAATATTATTTAATGCTGTAACTGTAAAAGTATTATGCCCCATGTGAATATTGTGTAGATCTATTGTTTACATCAAATCCATGCTTTAATAGTAGACTAATCATTGCAGGTTTCAGGTTTCATCAGTGCAGTCTGTGGCTTGCAACCATAAATGTCTGTGATTAGCTTCACAGTGCATCTTCGATGATGGTATTCTGTAAATATGTAGACCATTTTTTTGCATTCTGATTCTGACATCCAAAGATACAAGACATTTTTATATCTTATTTCGTGGATTTTGCCCATTTTCCTCCACATTACCACAGTTTTTTCTGCCACCGCACGCAAATGACATAACCGGGACGTTGACTCTGAATTGGTCTATACTTTATGTACATACATGCATGACAGTTCTTCAGTTTCTCACACTATGGGCCAACTTTATTGTTGACCCTTGTATTAAAGAGATCAAAGCTTGAAACGCCCTCATTCATACAGATAACCATGCAGCTCACAGTTGTGATTTTTTTTCGTAGTGGTGCACGGTTAAACGCTCAGCTCAGTTTTATCCCTAGAAGAGAGACTTTTCTCCACTAGTTGGCACAGTTGAAAACCACAGTCCTCTTCTTGTGTTGTTGTTATTGCTGCTGACTCTTAGCATGCTGTCTCAGCCACTCTGCATAATGCGTTTGCTTGGCTTGCTCCTAATTTCCCAAGCTTCTCATCACTGTCAGGGAGTTCCTGTTTGATCTGAGGGACACCCTCCCTCTTTCTCTCCCTCTCTCTCTCGGCTGTCTGCAGCCTGGGAAAAGCCGCAGCGACACAGCAAACTGTCGCTGCCTGAAGGGGGGAGCGGGTGCAGAGGCGCGCTCTGAGAACATGAAAGACAAACAGCCGCGGTCTGCCGCTGCACCCCTGTCGCCAGGCCTGCCCGTCTGTCTGTGGCAAAAGGCGGTCGGGAGCTGGTGATGCTGCTGCAATGGGAGGCCAATTTCTGGGTGATCTGAGTTGCACTGTTTGGTTTAGCCTGAGCGTCAGGTCTGGGAACAACCTGACTGCAGCCTTCAATGGTAAATAAAGCCGGTCTTTTAGAGAGCCATTGGGGCAGATTTCTGGTTGCCCCGCTTATTTTCATGTGACGTTACGTCAAGTAAACGTCGCTCCAGACTTAGGTGATATCATCAGGTCACTAACTAGTTGGCATGTCTGTTCTTCCTGGAGTAGTGTGTCAAATTAATCAAAGTATAACCCCTTTAGTTAAAATGTGCTTGTGGTTGACCATACCTACCTCCTATGTAATCCCCATGGACAAATGTGTTTATCAGCCAGAGCGACATTTTTTTGGGAAGTTTTGGCGGGCTATTTCTAACTCCAGAAACAAACTGAAAACAAGCTCTGTTTTGGTCGGATTTTGTTTGAAAATGTAGTCACATCAGGTTATTTGATTTAGCTTGAAGTGATTTTGCTTTAATGCGAACAGGCATTAGTCATTTTAGTCACCTGATTTGTTCTACAATAGATTTAGTTGACTAAAATCTAATGAGTTTAGTTAATTTGTAATGCATTCATTGAGTATTTAAGCATTACATAACTGACTGTTGCTTTTTGACATAATTGTTTTTGAGCATTCAAGTGCAAAAATACACGAAACATCTATATAGTTTTTGTAATGTTGTATTTTTGTTTTAGTTTATCGGGCTATTTGTTTTTTTAAATTTCAGCTAACATTTATTTAATTTCAAGTAATGAATATTTTGAATGGTTTTAGGGTTAGTTCACACAAATTCTGTCAATAATTACTTACCCTAAGGCCATCCTTAAAAATATTCTTGTTTGCCGTAACCCGACCAACCCTGTCAATTTAGGGCCGACTCAATTATTATAATTTTTTTTCCTTTTAGTCCGACTGACTCTACGGTTGTAAATGTGCTTTAAGACCGACCAATTTTTTTTTTTTCTCTTCAAACAACTGATACAAAAGTAATAAAATAATATGAATTATATTTTAGTAAGTATTAGAAATATAATGAATTGCCTAGGCCAACATACAAACGAAGGCTACGTTCTTTCTATTATAGAAAAACCTGTGACGTCATCTATGTTTACACTGTGGTTAACGGATGTCACACTATGGCCTGTGCGTTCGTACGTTTCGGCTCATACTCTCATTCACTGTAACGTTAGACTATTAAAGCCGTGTCGGAGATTTAGCCGCATTTTGTGACAGGAGTCAGGACCATGGACACGTTACACACACCAGGCAAGTGCACTGCAGAGGGGAGGGCTTTGGGGGTTTGAGCCCCTGCCCTTTTCAAAATTAATTTTGAAATTAATCAAAAGTGCCCCTCTCAACATTCATCATTACTATATTGTGGCCAATAAAACAGAATTTGAATTATAATTAATATAACGTGTACAAAACAGTAACAAATGGTGGAAAAACCGTTTATCTTGTATCTGTCAGTCTGAAATGTCGTTGTCATAACGCGTTGCTATGGGTAGCGTGTGTTTTACTCGACTATGCGGAGCGCGTGGTGGGAGCGGCGGCACTGGTTGTAACTTGAAAATTAATGCTTTATGTATGGTCCTGTCGATGGATACACGTGCTGGTTCTTCAGTGTTAGGCTACACTACAACAGCGCTAATAAAAGAAAAACGTGGGTAAAACGGTAGGGATGGCTCGATACCACAATTTTGGCTTCGGTATGGTACCACAATCTAATACCGAAGTACCGATATCAAATCGATACCACAAGGTCTGATATTAGCGCGGGTATATTGCACGCGAATGAGAACAATTATACAAGTTTTGAGTTTATAAAGTGGGAAATTACCACAAATGTTTATTAGTAAATTAATCAGCAAAGCTTATCACATCAAATCAGTCATTTGAAAACTTTCTTGTGAGAAATAATTTCAGCAAAAATCTCTCAAAATTAGCATATTGCTTCTGGTTTCAAAAGACATCGCACTACACTAAAGCAATCTGCATAATCCGATTCAACATTTCACGCTCGTCTCGGGATGGAGAACGGAAATCATTTGAACACGCAAGAGATTTTATAGCATTTTGTAATAACAGTTACAGGAGATATGAGCTCATACGACACACACACACACACACACACACGCCTGTCACTTAGTCACGCTCGCACATTACACATTAAGTTTCCTTAAGCAGTCAAATACACAGAATTATGTACAAATGTCCGTCTTTAGTGAGTATTCACATAAACACAGTCGGGTGTGTCTAACGTGAATGTAAATAGTGTAATAGTACGCGTGCAAATATAATGAGATCTGATTGTCATCGGTTGAAACGAACGCTGGAGATTGTGATATTCGATCTTATGTTAGGCTGTGTGTGCGTTGATCAGTGTTAAAAGAAAATAAATGTCTAAATGAGATGGTTTGAATGGTTCACTGACCTGTCGATCTCTTAAGAAGTCTTAAAGTCAGGATAGTGACAGATACTTCTTGGCTAGGTTTGATGGTTCTTCATCAGTTTTATAAGCAAAGTCATTACAAATGTCACTTCTACTCCTCTCTTTATTAATTCGTTTTGGGCATCTTGAGTGAGATTCGACTGCTTTATCCATTTTGTTCGTCTATCTTGTTGTCACATTTGCCGGTTGTTTCGGGTCAGTTTGGGTAGCGCGCTGCCATCTAGCGGTGAACTTCGGAAAAGCAGCATATACCGAAATGTGCCAAATCATGATATCGTACCGTTTTAAATAAAATATATACCGGTATTTTTCCAGTACCGGTATACCGCGCATCCCTACTTTGTAAACTGTTCAATGCATGCGAGTGCTGCCGTGTGACCAGTCATTTTCGCCGCCATCACCCGGTTATATTCGCCAGAAGATGTGATTGAGAACTCTCTGCAGTGTGAGAAGATCTGTCTCTGTGCGCTCGTCCAAAAGCGCACGAACGTCTCACAGCGCACAAATATTAAATTCTCTTTCAAGTCTTGCGCTTGAACAGACAAACTCACTCAAAAAGTATATCAACATGTCGATCTTGATGAATATCCAAGCAGACATAGTCTGTGTATGCCTTAAAGGGATCCCCTGGTGTTGAGACTTGTATGGCTTAATATAACATAAATGATGTCTCTTACTGAATTATGTAGTAGAAAACCCATGAAAGATCTACGTTATTTAAAAAATCGATTTTATATTTGGACCATGGGCGGCGCCATTTTGTTTGCGTTCTAGGTTGATGACGTAGAATGGTGGCACTCCTCAATCAGCTGGCGCTACCCGTAGCTATTTTTACCACAACGCAACTCGAAAATTGTTTCAGAGTTAAACAAAACTAATGAATTGCTTTGTAATTGTACTTAAAACACACTCCAACATACATGTGCAAACAAACTCACCTACACAAGTCACAAACAGATCGGCGGCCGGGCACACACACCTGACAGACTGCGTTGTCTCAATCGAGATGTTGGGCTGCTCAGACCCCCTATACCCTGAAATAGGGCATTATTTGAAGGGACGGCCATTTGTAGTGTTGTCCGACACCATAGGGACATGTTCAAGTGCAGTCACTCAGTCTCACGTTCACCGCAATAACGAGTGTACAGCCGATTTACACACAACAGCTGTCGACTTCACGCACTCGATCGTCTTCATTAACTCCTTCAAGTTGTATTAGTGAACAAAAGTAGCGAAAGTAATTTGTGTCTTAAAAGTGAAAGTTTAAAGATTGAGGTTAATTCACTGAGCTTGTGCTCAAACTTTAATGCACAAACAATCCCATGCATCATCACCAAAACATCCTGCCTCTCTTCCTCCTCACGTTAACTTATCCCATCATCCTACCTAGATATTTCCCTCTGCTGGATACATTAGGCATTACAGTTAATCTACTGCATATCAACAGTCTAGATCTCAACACAGGGAATAGTGATTGAGGGTTATGTATGCGCGCACGCAGTGCGTGTGTGTTCGCGCCGATCTGTTGGGGGGTGTGTGTGTGTGTGTGTGTGTGTGTGTTCGCGCCGATCTGTTGGGGTGTGTGTGAGTCTGTGTGAGCGAGAGAGTTTGTGTGCACATGTATGTTTGGGTGCGTGAAGTCGGACAGCTGTTTGTAAATCGGCTGTACACTCGTTATTGCGGTGAACGTGAGACTGAATGACTGCACTCGAACATGTCCACTATGATGTCGGACAACACTACAAATGGCCGTCCCTTCAAATAATGCCCTATTTCAGGGTATAGGGGGTTCGGATTCAGCCCCTGTCGTGGAGACTGAGCAGCCCAACATCTCGATTGAGACAACGCAGTCTGTCAGGTGTGTGTGCCCGGCCGCCGATCTATTTGTGACTTGTGTAGGTGAGTTTGTGTGCACACGTATGTTTGAGTGTGTTTTAAGTACAATTACAAAGCAATTCATTGGTTTTGATTAACTCTGAAACAATTTTCGAGTTGCGTTGTGGTAAAAATAGCTACGGGTAATGCCAGCTGATTGAGGAGTTCAACCATTCTACGTCATCAACCTAGAACGCAAACAAAATGGCGCCGCCCATGGTCCAAATATAAAATCGATTTTTTAAATAACGTAGATCTTTCATGGGTTTTCTACTACATAATTCAGTAAGAGACATCATTTATGTTATATTAAGCCATACAAGTCTCAACACCAGGGGATCCCTTTAAGTGAACTGTATACAGTCGAGAAAGCCTGTATTAGGTTTTAAAGGGGCAGTAGCCTTTACTGCTGTCTGTTTAAAGGGTAACTAAACCCCTTTTCACAGCCTAACTCCGCCCACTGGCAATATTTGAAAAATGCTGAAAAAGTGGGCAGAGCCCAGCGGAGACAGAGGGGACAAGACGAGGGCGGGGCTGAGCAGGGGGGCGTGCACCTGAGACCCACAGTGACGGATTGTTTGACAGCTGTCAGACTCGCAAAGATGGAGTGACTGGAGTGACGACAGTAGCTATGCAACAGAGTTGTCATCTAAAGTAGAGGACTTTTCTCCACCACCTTCACCTGAAGTGGAGGAGGGTGAAATGTCTGTAGACACAGAGCCTTATCATTCGAGCTGCTGACTCACTGCGTTAACTCCCGATGCCGACGATACTTTCATTCATTCGTTCATGTTAGTTCATAGTGCATAAAAAAGGTTAACAGATAAAACTAACAATGAATAATACTTCTTAGTGTTGTCACGATACCAAATTTTTGACTTCGATACGATACCAGATTAAAATACCTCGATACCGATACTAAATCGATACCACTGTAAAAACAATCAAAAAACAGGTAATATGAATAATATGACAACATACATACAACATACAACAACTTATTATTCATTGTTTAATTTTTTTTACTAAAAATTCACTTTGCCAGCACGTTCCTGCCCTGGTTTTTGACCATTCCCTCCTCTTATTGCTATAACTACATGCCAGTGTGAAGATCTTTATAGAGATCTCATTATCAATCATGTTATCATTCACTTACCTTTCAGTTCTCAACAGGTTGGGATGACCAAAATCTTATTTTATTATATGAGTAATTTAATATTTTTTATTAATATATTAATTAATAAAATACATTAATACATTAATATTCAATTTCTCTACCTAAAAACTAATGTTAGACCTACCTGAAAAATCTGAAAAGCATTGTTTATTTTATTAGTATCTTTGCTCGATAGTATTTATTTGTGCTGCTGCTTGTATTTAAGTTTTTTGTTCTTATTTTCTTTATTTGACAGTAGTTCTTTCTTTCACTGAGTATGGAAAATACCAAACCGTACTGAAACCGTGAACCTAAAACCGTGATACAAACCGAACCATGAGCAATCTGTACTGTTACACCTCTAGTGTAACTTATGTATGGGGGTGCCATGACTGAAAAAAGGTTGGGAAACACTGATTTAGTGAACGGCTGTGGTTCGACGGCAGGAAAAACAATCCAAACAATCACGATTTTTAAACCTTTTTCATCATTAACGTTAATCAAAGCTATTATTCTAAATGTAGGCTGCCAAGAAGGAGGAAAGAGGGGCAGTGTCGTCAAAAACAAAACAAAAACTGAGAGACAATACATAATATTTCAAAAATAAAATAACGTCTGAAAAAAATGGGCTGCCATTGTCTGCGATGTTTGTTTACTGTAATATTTACCAGTAAAGAGTAGGTTATAGCTACTTAATTAATTGAATTCATAAAAACAACTTTTTGCTTTTTAATATTCAAATATACTAGTCTATATCACCAGATGCGTTAGTCTAGCAACAAGTGCAAGCCACTTCAGAGACGCAGTTAGTTGCGTGTTCTGAGTTAACACAATCGAGCCTAAAAATACGGAACATATCATGGGAAAATACTAAAACAGTAAGACAGCGGGAAAAGAGCTAAAATATAGTGAGAATAGCGGAAAAAAGGGAGGGTTGACAGCTATGAGTCAATAGCCGCGTTTCCATTACCCTTCAAATTGCGAATTGAAAATACGCCCAATGGAAACGTGGCAATTTCGCAAAAACTCCCATATATCGCAAAAAAGTTTTTATGCTCTCATGAGGTGGTTTTTCAGGCAGTCGAAAAAGGACATTTTCGCAAAACTGCAATGGAAACTTTTTTTTCGCATTTACAGGTCACCTGTTGCGGTTACTCATTGCTGCAACATAGGGCCAATATATTATATTTTCCACTCAATTGTGTCATAACAACAAGATAATGTAGTTAAAAGGACATATATTTTCTCCTAATAAGGACTACAGGCTATATATACTGTAATTAAGACATATATTCAAGAAATGTATTAAAACAGAAAGAGCTAGCCTATAGTTTCAGCCTTACTCAAAGGCTGAGGAAACGGGCCAGTTACGCATGTCAATCCATTCCAGACGATCTTAGTTTGCTTCTTATTTAATAAACAGGCAATTAATTGATGAAACATCGATCAAAATAAAAATACAATTTATACAAAACTAAATATTTTTTTAAGAAAGACTTTCTAGAAAATAATACTCGAAGTGATCAAAATCATGTAACTCCCCAGGTCTCAAACATTGGGATTCTTACTCGTGCTGCTCACTTTTCATAATCAACATATCAATTAAAATAATAATATTACAGGCTTGTGTTGTCAAAAATATCGATATTTCGATATATATTGATACTGGAATATCTGAAACGATACGATTCTCAGTTTTTACAGTATCGATATCAGCTGCGCTCTCCTCTCTGACCGTCAGCGAGTTGACACACACACCGGCATATTCTCACTCAGCCCGGTTAACCTCTGAGCACGGCGAACGCGCGTTCTGCTGGACTTTTTCCTCATTACAGTGTGTTAGTGTTAGTGAGTGATCGGTCTGAATTTCGCGCGGGATTGCACATAAATGAATTCGACTAATCCCCGCAGATTTCGTGCTCCACATCTGAAGCGCACACACACATAGCCTACCGTAATAAAGCCGCCTCTGACATGATACAAGTGCAAACATTTACTTCTTTTTCCAGCTTATTATTGGTCAAATACACTCAAAGAATTATCAGTGCACATCTGGAAGAGTATTAACGTAAACACAGTCGCAAACCGTTCAGGAAGAACGAGGAACAGGAACAGTGTGCAGGATCCATGCGTCTGTTAGTCTTAAAGGGACCGCAGTCATTTGTTATTCAAACTACAAAAAGACAAACGATCAACTGCTCTTAACTGATCAACTTGTGTAACTTTAATAGTTTCATCTGTACGCTATTGAATTTTTTACAAAGAACATTATCCAATGTTGTTTTAAATGTAATTACTATGCATTTTTTTATTCAGTTTCTTATCTGAATGTTAGACCTACCTGAAAAAATAAAGCAGTCTATTTAATTTGTATCTTCTATTCTATTGCATTTATTTGTGCTATTGTTTGTAATTTGTTTATTTGTTCTTATTTTATTACTGTTTAGTAGTCTTTTTAAATTCAATTTAACATTCGAAATCAAGCTTTCTTGTGCTGTGTGTAAGCTATTGCAACACAATTACCCCGTTGTAAAAAATACATTGAGATAGCAAAAATTTGTGAGATAATTTTAATAGTAATTGATCAATTGATACATTAATTGTTTAAATCAAAACGATGGCCAACCCTAAGGAACATGCTGGCCACATGAATTTTTAGTAAAAAAATAACAATGAATAATAACAAGTTCTGTTGTCATATTAAGCATCTTATCTTATTTATTTATTTATTTATTTTACTGTGGTATCGATTTAGTATCGATATATCGATATTTTAGTCTGGTATCGTATCGAAGTCATAATTTTGGTATCGTGACAACACTATTACAGGCTAATGTTTAGGCCTAAACGTATCCTATTTCGTTTCGTAGTTAGGCTATGTTTTCTTTAACCCACGTCCGATAACAGCGCCGACGTTCTCATTTTTTCCTTCTTCCTTTAAGAGAGATGAAACAATTCACAATACTCTGTCATTTTTAGCTATACAGATGAGTCCAAGACATAATTATAAACTATAAACTGTCTATTTTTATTTGTGGACTCGAGGAACTAATTATTTTACTCACTCCACTCACTTAACACACTCACTCCAAACGCTGTCTTCATTTAAAAAAAAATATTTTGTTTATTAAATGCCAATTTTTTCTTTTCCAAAGCATTTCTAAATTCAATTCATATGCCCAACAAACGAAATGTCTAGCCAAAATAACGAAAGTAGTAAAAATAAATAAATAAAAAATAAATAAAACAATTGAGTTACCATGCAAATTCAAACATTTCGCTCCTCTCTATATGCGTCAACCTGGCACGCGTAAAAGTCGATCATTCTTTACAGTTCTTTATTAAACTCATAAAAGACAATAGGATTACAGTAATACAGTACTGGATTCTAAACACAGAAATGCTACATTATCATGAAGACCTTGAAGCAGATCTGACACACACACACACACACACACACACACACACACACACACACACACACACACACACACACACACACACACACACACACACACACACACACACACACACACACACCTCATATCCGTGCCGCTTAAGTAACCTAAGGGGCTTTCCTTGCCATTAATGCTTGGATAACACGCACGTCTCCTTCCAATAAAAATAATGGCTAGTGTGGTGGATAGGATATACAAACCTACCAAGTGCTATCATTTTGGAATGACCTATCGCGAGAGGAAAATAATGTTTTAGTCGAATAACTGCAGCTATGGAAACGCTGTCATTTCGCAATAGTTTTTTATCGACATTTAAGAAATATCACAAAAGTTTTCCGCAAATCTGTAATGGAAATGCAGCTACTGACAGCTAGCTGGTGGTTGGAACCTTTTCTTAATGAATGCACCTGAAATGTATGCAATAAACATGTTTTTGACAAATATTTAAATTTGTTAGTGGTCCATATAGCCTGCAATTAGCCTATGCGCCCGAAGGGACGGCTTGAAGACCCAGTCAGGGACGTCACAATATGCTAATTTAAATTCATACCTACGTAATCACCATCAACAAAAATGTACTTTTTTTTTTACATTAAAATTAGAAGAAAAAAAAAGACCTACATACTGACCCTTTTTTTTTTTTTTTTTTTTTTTTTTTACTGTTACTGCAAACCAAAATATTTTTAAGGATGGCCTAATGTTGTTCGACACCCGTAATATTTTATATTTAGACCGAGTGTATTTATTCATGATTCGGATCATGTGTCAATGTCAAACTGCTGAAACCATGTGACATTGGCCATCCAAATTCTGAATCGATACCCTCATTCATAACCGTTCTAATTTTTGTTTACGGATTGAAAACAAACACGGAAGAGAAGACAATGCTGCATACATTTTTGTTATTTTTGGACCAAATTGTATTTTCAATTAGATTTCAAGAGATTCTAAATAACCAACAGATGTCATGTTGACTACTTTGATGATGTTTTATTACCTTTCTGGAAAGGGACAGAATGCCGTACATCATCGGCGTCGGAAGCAAATAAAAAGTGGGTGGGTCAGTAGCGGCTAAGACAAAATATGCTAGGTGGGGAAATTGTTTTTGCGGGGTTCTGGGGGTTCTCCCCCAGAAAAAAAAATTATTTCATAAATGTGATTTCCTGCATTATGGTGCGTTTTAGGCCATATCCCTTTCCTATACCAAAAAAGACCTCAAACCAGTCAATACCAATAGTCTAATAAAAAGGCTATATTCACTGCCATAGAAATCAAGTTTCACAGATAATGATAATGAACAAGTTGCATGTTTTTATGCTCCGTATCCAGACAGAAAAAGTACCGTTTACTAAACGATTGATTGGGCCAGACAAAATGACAGAAATCACTGAATTATTTATCTTTGCTATAGAGTAGGGGTAAGACGCATGGCATTAAGTTTTGACGCATATCGCGAGCATAGGTTCGAATCCACCTTTTGCCACACTCGCTCTACTCCCTTTCCCCATCACATATCAGATCGGAAAGGTATTTATTTTCAATAAAAAAATAGAAAATATTAGAAAAGGGGAAATAAAGCTTTTCGGTTAAGGGGAAGTTAATGTAAGCAGACGTGCTGAATTAGAGACGATAAAAGTGAGTGGGTCCAATATCATTGGTCTTAAAAAATGGGTGGGTCTTGTCCCACCCACACACAATGGTTCCGACGCCCATGCCGTACATACTATACATTTAATTGAGGAACAGAAAGCTCTCGGTCTAAATATAAAATATTTTAAACTGTGTTCTGAAGATCTTGCGGGTGTCGAACAACATTAGGGTGAGTAATGACATTTCATTTTTGGGTGAACTAACCTTTTTAACTATTAACTCTGATACCGATGAATACTGTGTCCAATACTGTTTTTAGTATTTCCTCCTGACTATGAATTTAATGGGAATTTAATTAAATACAGATTGGGTAACCAAAAATGTATATGTGTGACTTTTAATTATAAACAAACTCGAAATTAGGGATGGGCATTTTTGTTAATTTTTAATTTCGATCATCGATAGGTTTTCAAAAACGAGTAATTGATTAACCGCGGGCGGGGCTTGTGTGGGGGGCGGGGCGTCTCCATCATGGAGATATGAAACTTATTTAAGACTGTTACGAAAATTGATGCTGACAAAAACATGAGATGTCTATCCAAATATATGAACATATGACTGTAAAAAAATAACTGCTAGATGATGCATAAATGTATTTGAAAAAGAAACTAAATAACAGTCTCAAATAACCTAGTCAATGATATCGGGCATTGTATTTGAGCTGAAACTGTTAATAATAATAATAATAATAATAATAATGCGTTCGATTTATAAAGGCGCTTTTCTAGGCACTCAAAGCGCTTTAAATTGAAGGGGGGAATCTCCTCAACCACCACCAATGTGCAGCATCCACCTGGATGATGCAACGGCAGCCATTTTGTGCCAGAACGCTCACCACACACCAGCTGATTGGTGGAGAGGAGACCATAATACACAGAGGTGGACAAAATACACAACTTCTTTACTTGAGTATATGTACTACTAGTCAAATATTACTCCGTTACAAGTGAAAGTTGTAAAAACAGATTTTTACTTGACTAAAAGTACAGAAGTATTTGTTTTCAAATGTACTTAAGTATTACAAATAAAATGTCCTTTTTTATGTCAACGCATTATTTTATTATTGTTGTATAAATGCCAATATGCCATCATGGTTTAGGACAGTCAGTGATGCTCCATCTGACATACTAGCATACGACGAACTTAAACTCATTTAAATACTTGTATAAAATTTACAAAGCTGCTGTCATTTTAAGGCCGAATGCACGGATCCAATACACTGATACACATCTGATATTCTCCAACTGTTTACCTTCACTTAAGACATAATCAACTTTGTCTATGTGAATACTCAACAAAATGAATATTTTAACATCTGTCTTCTTCCATTTTGCTATAAACTATAAATCAGTGTTTAATAAATGCTGTGAAATCATTGAACTTCACGAGACTCTACAAGAGTGATTTTTGAATGCGCTCTTCCCTTAACAACAACGCTAATACACGGGCAACAAAACCACAGATCATTTACAACGCTATAATCGTGTTCTCATTATAATTCTATGTAGCCTACATGACAGATTGGCGCTGCACATAATTGTATTTTTCATGATCAAAGTGAGTAGGCTACAGCATCACTGCACGTTTTCGAATCCATGAGAAACAACTTAAAAACAGATCTACTGTTAAAAAATGAGTAACATTTAATATTAATAATGCAATGCTGCATTATTAATATCAGCAGTGATTTTGAAAAAGAAATAACCTATCTAAAAATATCTCAAATAACCCAGAGTCGATAATGTCGCTGTTCGCATTTGAGCTGAAGAGAATGAACACCAGCCGAAATAACGGCAGCGCTTTGCTAGCTGGTTATTAAACTCAACCAAACGCTGTCCTATATGAGATTAATCAGATATAGAAAACATATAATCAAGTATTAAACAAAATCTTACAACTTGCATCTGTGGAAAAGGGCGCAGATGGACTCTCATTGTGGATTTGCTTTAACAGTGCGCACTGATACACGGGGAACTAAATCACAGAGAATACAACATTATATTACAATCGTGTTCTCATTGTAATGCTGTGTATGTAACAGATTGGCGCCGCACATCTTGCACTGTATTTCATGATAATTCACAGTGCTTCAGGCATCACTGCGCTTCAGTTTCACTTTATTTTTGCGGTCTGGAAGGCGTGCTGTCTAATGCTAACCAATCAGACCTCAGTTACCGTCCAAAATGTCGCTATAACTAATCCGAGAATATATACATATATATTTTTTAAAGTCAGGGCGATCATTGTTTTCATGATCGATCGTCGCTGTCACGTCTGAGTACTCGAATACTCGACCACTGTTGCCCATCCCTACTCGAAATTCACTTTGACTCTTATTTTGAAATGTCTGCGCCTTACTATTGCAGTTGCTCATTCAGATGAGTGAGACAAAATATGCAGTTACAACTGTCTAAATCATATTACTATATAAACAGCAGCATAAACATTAGTTCATAAACATTACCTGGCATAAATATGCGCTATTCGTTGATTGTGAACTGCTCTGAAGCGCTGTTGCGTGAGCCTGTAGAAGCACAACAGCTCCACATCTGTTACCCAGGACATCTCTTCCCTAATCATCCCTCCCTAACATCTTCGTCTCGTTTTTATTCGTTGACAAAAATGACAGTAGATTTTTGTCATTGTTTTTGTCATCCATTTTTATTTAGTTATCGTCTTGTTTTTGTCAGTAAAAAAAAAAGATTGTTGACGAAAATGTGACACTAATTATTTGTCAATGAAATGAACACTGCTTTGGCATTGCCAAATGCATAAATGTTAGTGTAGATAGTTTCTTGATGGATCATGCCAATTGCAAACAAGCCTTGTTGTAAATGAACCTGTATTTAATGTAGTCTAGGTCTTATTTTCTTTTACCTTTTTTGGTTGTGTCCCACCAGCTGAGAAATCTCTTTCAAACCAAGCAGCTTTCTTTGGCATAGCATGGCACATTCACATGACCATACTTGAACATGAGAGAAATCTGCAAGGTGAACTAACGCAAAACTCCAGATTACACCTAAATTCCTTTTTGAAATGACTGGATTTTGTCTGAGAAATTTTGCAGAGCAATGCCAAGTGCGCCTTTATAAGATGTGTAACATTTGCATAAAACCCCTTTTTTCCCCCCAACCTGGCTCAGAGCATCTCAGAGCAGTGATCTTCACAGGTCTGACTGTGATGAGAACCAGAGCGGGGCAGGAGCAAAGCCTCTCCGGCAGGATTTTAGTAGCTTGTTTATCACATTTTGACAGTTATAGGAAAGCAGTCATCCCTCTTTCCGCACCACTCCTTACTCTCAGACATACCATTTATCTGCCATAGAGCCCCTTTCAGAGCCAGAGCCCTTGACTAAACCCTGTCTCTTCTGTACTGTACATCTCACTGGACCAAAACACTCTTGTATGAGATGAACTCCTGCATGATCTTGAAAATGACTCAAAGCTGAGTACTGCAAGTTGATAGACTTATGGGAATCTGGAAGTGTGAAAAGCTTGTCTCCCCCCCCCCCCCCCCCCCCTCCATTTTTCATAGTGTATCTATTTGTTTAGATCAAATATACAGTTGGTTAACAAGTCTGAGACCACAGTGAAAATGTCATGTCGTATTTATTTGTGAATCTAATTCATTTTTGTGAAACTCCTGCATATATTTGTGAATATCATTCTATTTATTTGTGAATTTATTTCATTTTTGTGAATCTCTTTACATTTATTTGGATAACATTCTATTTGTTTGGAATAATGCAACAATTCTAACCCCATATTTTGTATCCTCCTTTACATTATGCTTCTGGTTATTTATTTATTTATTTATATTAGTAATTAGTAATTTTTCAATAGTAGTCTTAGGCTTTTGGACCCTACTGGAGGATTTCAACGAAGATATTTTTTCTTACAAGATTGGCAACAGTAGTATATTACCATTTCAGATATAATACATTTATATATGTATTACATATACAATATAACTTCCTGAAACTTATGAATTCATGTAGGGCTGTAGGCCTATCTATCGTTTCTTTTAGTAATCGAGTATTCTACCGATTATTCCATCGATTAATTGAGTAATCGGATAATAATGACCTTTTTCTTTATTAAAGAGCAATACTAAATATATAAGAGAACATAAGACGGGTATCTTAAAATTAACATCTAATTTGTTTTCTTTTTTTAGAAAAAATAAGTTTTATTGCTGAAATGGCATACATTAATAACTGAAACTAAACGATTTTAATGCATGCAATTGCCATATTATAAAAATCTATTTCAAATTGCTTTTAAAAAGGTAAACATAGCTCAATCTTAAACTAAATCTACAACCAATAAAGCAAAATTATAGTAATATAAATACCAATAATGCCTAAACATTGCATTTATGTTGTGCAACTTAACTTTAAAGTTTCAGCTTCAGTTCAGCCATGACATAAGCCGTTACTGTCTTCTGAAGGATTTGTGGCTTTTGTAATAATCAAAAAATATTGGACAGGAAGGGAAGTTGAAATAAGAACAAGAGTGGAGGTGGGCATAGAGATCAGCTCTAACGTATCTGGATCCGCTGTTAAAAACAAACCATCCACCCGCACAAATCCTCAGTGTTAAGCACGATAAGCTATCGTCACATATTAGCTACACTGAAGTAAGTAAGATGTCTTAAATAACCTAAACCAGGGTTGACAACCTATACGGAGGAGTAACTGTTGGAACATGAGCAAACGCAAGAGATGAGTTTGTATTTAATTCAGGTAAAGTACTTCACACATACAGATATACATTTTGAGCCAGGGGCGTAGCCATCTTTTCAGAAGTGAGGGGGAAAGGAATGTCGTAATACCATTTTCTTTTGACCGATATAATTTATCGCATCTCTTGCTTTTAATTCGGTAATATATCAAATACACTGCTGAACAATAACCAATAATAGCTATACTTTTTTCTCCTATATTTTATGGCAATTTTATGATTGGTTTATGTAGCCTACTACAAACACTTGTGCATTAAGTCTCCATAAATTTTATGCAGTGAAATATTTCAGTGAAATATTATTCTGATGTAAATCAGCTGTTCTCTGTGAATTATTCCTGTGGTCAAAGCTGAATTTATCGTCATTACTCAAGTCTTCAGTGTCACATGATCCTTCACTACTCATTCTCATATGAGGATTTGATGATCAACACATTTATGATGATTATCAGTGTTGAAAACAGTTTTGCTGCTCATGGTGCTGCTTCATTTTTGTGGAAACCACACCATTCAAACATTTGTTGTAAAATTAAAAAAAAGAGAGAAATTAATAGTTTTATTGATCAGACACGCATTAAACTGATCACAAGTGATATTTTTTATATTACAAAAGATGATAATTTATTTAATAAATGCAAATAAATGCTGTCCATTGAAATTTCTATCATCAAAGAATCTTGAAAAATAAAATGTATCATCGTTTCCACAACATTTTTTAGCAGCACAACTGTTTTCAACACAGATAATAATCATAAATGTTTCTTGATTATAAAATCATCATATAAGAATGATTAGGGAAGGATCATTGAAGACTGGAGTAATGATGATAAATTCTGCGTTGATCACTGGAAGAAATTACACTAGTCTTGAATCTATAGTATTCACATAGAAAAAATCTGTTTTTAATTTGTACTAATAATATTTCACAATTACTTTTTTAACTGTATTTTTGATTAAAAAAATGCAGCCTTGGTGAGCAGAAGATACTAAATATTAAAGGGGTACTTCAGCGCTGGGGAGATGAATCTGTATTTAAACTGGGTCATCAATGTAGTAGAAATGTGAAATTATTTTTGAATTTGGGGCCTTCTAGACTGAGAAGACGATTCCTAGAATGCTTCGCTGCCCTGTGAGGCCATTCCCAAAGCCACCGTTACTTGATTACTGTGACACACAATTAAAAACTGAACGTGTCTGTTCAATATAATGAGTGAGTCACCGCGTGAGTATCACAGCACTGAGCACTAACTGCAGGAGTGAGATAAATGAGCTGAGCTCTTGTGATGAGAGCTGAGGTAATCGCGACTACACTCGCGGCATACAAAGCCATATGCTAATCGCTGAAGTAACCCTTTAAAAAAGCTGTCTGTTTGCTTTGCATTAGCCTATTCATATGATATACTTTATTGTCAATAAATAGCCTACATTGAGATGGCTTGAAAAACACACAAGCATATTGTCACAAGCGTCTGATTGTCATCATCACATTTCATCACTCATAACGATTGTTTTCCTTCAGCTGCAGCTCCAGCGTCACAGGGTATTACGTCTACGAATCTGCTTTTGGACTTTCTGTGAGAGAGCGCCTTCCTCATATTTAGATATGAATAAAATTACTGGTCATGCATAGATTATTTTTTGTCCCTGAATTTGATGTATTCACATTGGTCTCTATATAAATACACTTGCCCGTGGGCCGTGACCTCAAAACCGAGGTTGGAGAAAGCTGTCTTTAGCGTCCTTGTTAACGTGCCCGCCTCCCGCTCAGGTCCCCTGCGTGAGTAGCTATAAATATGATTAATCTCTCACGCGCGATCTTGTGCGCGCATTACAGCTTTTTCTGATGTTTGTTGCACCTAGTGTTGAGAACATTTAATGTGTGTTTATTTCGAAGATATTATCAAGTGTATATATATATAAAGTCTCATTAAAGATTTCACACACGTCACAATTAAAATGACTGATCCATGTGCAAAGCTGCAAAATCCATTGCGTTTATGTGTTTGGAGTTGCTCGTATCTCTTCAGCTGATGTGCGAACTGCCACAAATGAAACCTAAATGTTCAGCGTCGTATCCTGAAGCTCAACACTGTTATCTTCATTTAAAAATAGTAAGACTAAATATTACCCGTGCTGATGCCGCTCTCTCTCGCACTGTGGTCTTTGATCTCGACATGAGCTGAAAACCTTGCGTTTTACCCTGAAATGAGTTCCTTGTCTTCCGTGTCTAGTTAAATAGACTAAACGAAGTGTCGAGGCAGATAATTTTTTTTAATTCGAGTTACTCGAGGAATTATTTCGGCCCTAAATTCATGCACACAGTTCTGTTGGCAAATGATTGCATACAATGCAAATTTAACAGATTTGTTTGATACCTCCAAAACTCATTCTCACAATTCTGACAAATCATCACCTATGTAAGAAAGACTGTCTGGAAATGCTCTCACACTGGTTTCAGGCCATTAGTCCTTGAGTCCTACCACTAAGAATATACACTGGCATTAAAAGCAGTCCATACCTTGTGTTTTTATGCGTGTCAAAAATAGAAGAATGAGGGGCGCTTAGTTGTGAGGTAAACTTCAATTTACACATTTCTGGTGTCTCAAACCGCAAACATAACAGCACGCTCCCAAAATTATGTTTAAAATGTCTGGCATTCACTTGAGCTTTCAAGACTCATAAAAAAATGTGGGCTGGCCAATTATCTGAATAAATTATGGCAGTTCACGCACATCATCATTTGAATGGTTTACACAAACCGTTGTTATCTTCCTACAGCCGAGTCATGTCTCCCCGGTAGTGCCGCCTGCGTGTTTCGCAAGAGTGAGCAGGCGTCAGCGTAAGTGACTGGAGCTCGTGCGACCAGCATACCAAACACAGCTGTGCTTATGCAGGAGGAAATGCCACAAACATCCTATTGCTGCAGTCTCCATCCACACACACTGTCTGTCAAAAGCTCACGACGGAAACAAGGACTGTTTACTGGGAGGGCTGAGATGACAATATCATGATTGTGTTATTGAAGTGGGGCTTTACAGCAGAAAATGTGGTGTAGTTGACACAATAACAGACCAAACATATCATTAGAGATCCTTTAGAAAGTTTTGAAGCCATAGACCAATTCAAACGCAGAGCATGATGTAAAGGAGGATAACATAACTTCAGTAATCCAAGTATGCCGCTACATACTTTAAAGGTGCCATAGAATGAGTTGAAACAATATGTTGAAACAACAATTCTGATATCTACATAGAGGGTATGTCGCTTATTTAAGGGCAAATATTGTCCAGATACAGTTTTACAGGTCCATTTATAAACCTATAAATTGTTGAGCTCTGCTCTGATTGGCTTATTTCAGCAGCTCACAGCACACAGCAGTTCAGTGAAGCGGCTCGTGAGTCCTGACCATCCTGACAGAACACAGACCAACTGTAAATGAAACTTTAAGCACAACATCTCAAATGGAGATTGATAAAATGCAGCTTACTTGTTTATTTGGTGTTTTCAGATCATTCGCACGCGAGAAAGAGCTTGCGTTCGTGCGGTTGCCAGATTTCAGTAATTAAATTCCCCAAACAGAGCTTTTCTGTGAAAAGAAACCCGTATACACTCCGTTTTTTTACCTAAACATGTCCAATTTGGCAACCATATGCACTAGGGCTGCACGATTTGGGGAAAATATATAATTGCGATTATTCTGGGTAAAATTGCGATTGCGATTTAAAATGCGATTGATATATTTTTTACAAATGAAAAGTGTGTATATAACACTTTATGTTTATATATTAATATGACTAATACTTATAAAAATACAAAATTTTTACAAATAAGAAATATTACCATTACAATAACATTTTCATAATTACAAATAAAAAAATTGTCAGAATAAATATAAAAATATAATACTAATACTAATTATTATTATTAATTATTATTATTATTATTTTTTGTAATATTTTAAAGAACTTATTTTTACAAAAAAACAAAAAAAAAAAAACAGCTGGGTTACCTTTTAATATTCAGACAGCCTATGACTAAAAAACATTAGAAAGGTCTAAGCCTAAAAAGTTATTGTAAGAAAAATATTATAAAAATAAAAATATTATAAAAATCTGTGTTTGTTTATCTGTGATATCAATTTCTTGGAAAAGCGGAAAAGCTACATTTGCCTCAGAGAAGTAATGACATTAATTTTCAGGAAAACCCTTATGTAAACAGAAGATAGAGACGCTTTGATTAAACATGACGACAATAAACACGACTGCAGCAAAATATGGTGTGAGTTCAAGTCGTCAAGGGTATTTTCATAATAATAAAGTGTATTATAATGCAGTGCTGATTGACATAGACTTTATCACTGTATAGAATACTATAAAATAACACATCGTCTGCCTCACTCTGTGATGTGAAGCCACATCAGCTCACACACACTCGACTGACGATATGAAGTGAGGTAAACATGTTATTAAACGTTGCTTTTTGTTGAACAGGTTTATGAACGCTTCACTAGTTTGTGAAGATGTTTGACTCGTGTTGCTTTTTCAAACGCATGTTATAAACAACTCAAACTTGCAGCCTTTCAGACGGAGCAGCGTTTACTCCTGACTACAGACCCGCTCTTCGCTAACACACTGGGCATTTATTTATTTAATTAAAATCGCAGCTTTGAGCTTTCATAATCGCACACAAGCCAAATCGTGATTGCGGTTCCATTTCGATTAATCGTGCAGCCCTAATATGCTCGCGAGCGCTCTCTCACGCAAGGACGTTCTGAAAACACCAATAAACAAGTAAGCTGCATTTTATCAATCACCATTTGAGATGTGCTTAAAGTGTGTCATTCAGTCTAGAGCTGCAACTAACGATTATTTTTTTCTGTCGACTAACCTAACGATTATTTTTTCGATTAGTCGGCTAATCTAACGATTATTTTTATTAAAATAAATAATTAATCTAATGTTCTTTTTTGTAGTTAGCTCATGAATCCTTTGGATAACTTTACAAAAAAAATATAAGTACAACTTCTAATATAATATTTCAACCTTTATTCATTTTCAATCAATGTGGTTGAAGTTTTTACAGTATAAAATAATAGAGGCAAAGAAAATTATTTTACTATGGTAAATATGAGTTTATGGTAGCGTTTATAATTAAACCACAGTAGCCATACATTTACAGTTGTCTGAGACGTCATGAAATGTTCGTTAGCATCACAAACCATAAAATGTAGTCAGGGTTCTGCTATGGCTTAACATGGTTTCCAGAGATCTGGAGCTGGTAGCTCGGTGGTTTGTGACTGTTGTCTTGCGGCGCGCTGTCTTTTAAGGGGCCGTTCACATATCACGTCTTTTGCGCGCTCAAGTTCATTATTTTCAATGTAGGCGCGCGATAAGCGCTCTCATAATGAAAGCGACGCGCTCGTTTTTTCCAGGCGCGTCGGCACCGCAACGAGTTCATCTCAACTTTTCAGAATGCCGCAAGCACGAGAATATCGACCTGAACCAGGAAGTTAGTCACCAGATCACACGGAAACCAGTTAAACCGTAACGCCGAGCGGGACGTATCTTTTCCTCTGAGGTGCTCGCGCATTGCAGTTGTGCTGCCGTGGTACACCATATCGGTTTTGCAAAGGGAACAAGGGGCCATTTTATTTGTCCTCTGTTTAAAGTATTCCCATACTTTTGATAACAGTGGTCTCTGTTTTTGTGATAGAATGCAACTTTCTCCATTCCCTGTATGCCATTACGCGAGATGTAAACAAACAGTGTGACGCGTCGACGCATTTTACGCACGTCGACGTATTTTTGTAGTCGATGTAATCGATGACGTTGACGCGTCGTTGCAGCACTAATTCAGTCTACATTTTAGACTTGTCTTTTTTTGTCAACGATATTGCATGTTTAGATAACATTAGTCACAATGTAGGCTAACGTTACACAGTGACTGTGATGTAGCCTAATCTGAAATACAAATAGGCAAAAACATCATAGGAAACGCCATACTTCAGTTCTCAAAAATATAAATATATAATTGTTATATTTTTACAAAATGAATAGCCTTGTCAAATGACTATCGTTTTAATTCATATGGTGGAAAAGGTGACGTTTGCTAGAAGGATCGCGTGAACGATCTAAGCAAAGTATCTACGGTTGTATTTTGTAATACAAAATAATATTACCCTTTGTCATTAGACACACTATTTAGTTTGGTATGGTACTTGGGGTTTCCTATTGTTACTGTACTACCATCTTGCGTTATGAGTCTATAAGTGGATAAAATCACAACTTACTGCTTGCAGGAATATAGTTGCCACTTTCTTCAGTTTAAGACGCTGAGCGAAGCTTGCTTGAAATGGGTCGAACAAACGAATGATCTTGAATTAAATTGTTGTGGTATCGGATTATTAACATCAACCATGACTGTTGACATTTTTTATCTGTGGGAAGGATATGTAAAGTCCTCAGGTCTCCTGAACAGCCTGGAACATGAAGTGTGTCCATGCGAGCAGCTTGTTTACCTGATTATTCGCTCTATTTTCGCCTGACAATGAACGATGTTTGGACAGATGCAAATGTTGGGGCGTGCATATAAATGATCCCCGATGCTTGCTTTTTTTCAGTGGAGTTTTGGATTCATGAGATTTACATAAGAAGTAGGAGGCAATGCTGTTTGTGATGTCCATGCACTGAACTCTTGTTATTTCACCATGGCAAGGTTAATTCAATTTTTCATTCTAGGGCACCTTTAAATGTTAAATACAGGTGCTGGTCATATAATTAGAATATCATCAAAAAGTTAATTTATTTCACTAATTCCATTCAAAAAGTGAAACGTGTATATTATATTCATTCATTACACACAGACTGACAGTGTTGTGCAAGTTACTTCCAAACTGTAATATATTATAGATTACTTATTACTGCTATTTAAAAGTAACTCTTTACATTACAATATTACTGCCAGTTACTGAAAATGTACCGAGTAAAATATTACTGAAAATTCATTAGTAATGCCTTACACTACTGCGTTACATCAAAAAGTAAGTTACTGTAATGTATTACTTTTGTAATGCGTTACTCCCAACACTGCAGACTGATATATTTCATGTTTATTTATTTTAATTTTGATGATTATAACTGAAAACTAAGGAAAATCACAAATTCAGTATCAAAAAATTTGAATACTTCATAAGACCAATACAAAGAAAGGATTTTTAGAAATATTGGCCAACTGAAAGTATGAATATGAAAAGTATGAGCGCTTAGTTGGGGCTCCTTTTGCCTGAATTACTGCAGCAATGTGGCGTAGCATGGAGTCGATCAGTCTGTGGCTCTGCTCAGGTGTTATGAGAGCCCAGGTTGCTCTGATAGTGGCCTTCAGCTCTTCATCATTGTTCGGTCTGGCATATCGCATCTTCCTCTTCACAATACCTATAGATTTTCTATGGGGTTAAGGTCAGGCAAGTTTGCTGGCCAATTAAGAACAGGGATACCATGGTCCTTAAATCAGGTACTGGTTGCTTTGGCACTGTGTGCAGGCACCACGTCCTGTTGGAAAAAGAAATCTGCATCTCCATAAAGTTGGTCAGCAGCAGGAAGCATGAATTGCTTTAAAACTTCCTGATATACGGCTGTGTTGACCTTGAACCTCAAAAAACACAGTGGACCAACACCAGCAGATGACAATGCACCCCAAACCATGACTGACTGTGAAAACTTTACACTGGACCATAAGCAACATGGATTGTGTGCCTCTCCTTCCTCCAGACTCTCGGACCCTGATTTCCAAAGGAAGTGCAAAATTTACTTTCATCAAAATGTACTTTCATTCAGTCCTTTTTGTCTTTAGCCCAGGCGACACACTTCTGATGCTGTCTGTTGTTCAAGAGTGGCTTGACACAAGGAATGCGACAGCTAAAACCTTTGTCTTACATACGTCTTCAGCTGGAGTCCACTCTTTGTGAATCTCCCCCACATTTTTGAATGGGTTTTGTTTCACAATACTCAGTGTGCGGTTATCACTATTGCTTGTATACTTTTTTCTACCACATTGTATCCTTCCCTTCCTTCACCTCTATGAATGTGTTTGGACAGAGCTCTGAACAGCCAGCCTCTTTTGCAATGACCTTTTGTGTCTTGCCCTCCTTGTGCAAGGTGTCAATGGTTGTCTTTTGCACAACTGACAAGTCAGCAGTCTTCCCCATGATTGTGTAGCCTACAGAACTAGACCTTGAGGCCTTGTCCACACGGAGACCTGTTTAGCTGTATACGATTACATTTTGTACCGTATCAGCGTTTTGTCCACATGGATCTGGCATTTTGGAAGCATGAATCCGATATTTTTTGAAACAGGGTCCCAGAGTGGATAAATCTGAAAACGACATTCATCTGTTTTCGTGTGTACAGTCAATCTGTATATTTTGTGAAACGGTGATGTATCACACTACGTCCGGCACGGTGAAAGACTAAAGGGATACAACTACGGGCACTGGGCATGCGCACATCAATATTACTGTATTTGCATTATTGTAAGGGTAGGTTTAGGGTTGGGGTAGGTGTAGGCGTTTAATAAAACAAATCTGTTAAGTAGCAAATGTATTTATTATTATTTTATTGTGAAATTTTGCCTCACTTCCTACCATTGCTTTACCCCTTCTATCCATAACTCTTCTTCTCCATTATGTGTATTTCTGTGGCAGAATTACAGCGCCACATACTGGCCTGGCATACATACTACATCGTTGTGAGTCGATATTTCTTGAAAGGAGGGAAAAAAAAGATTGGATAGGGAAAGCTCTGTCTTCGTGTGGACGGGGTCTGAGAGACCATTTAAATGCCTTTGCAGGGGTTTTGAGTTAGAGTGTGGCACCAATATTTTCACAATATTCTAATTTTCTGAGATACTAAATTTGTAATTTTCCTTAGTTATCAGTTATAATCATCAAAATTAAAAGAAATAAACATTTGACATATCAGTCTGTGTGTATATGCACATGCACAAATAATTCTGAAACACAGACCATATAAGAAGTGTTTATATTTTATTAGAAAAAAACCGCAATGGTAATCAACTGTATATCAGTGGTCTCAGATAAAAGTATAAGAAGGAATAGTTTAAATTTTGACTTTGCAAAATATATGTTATTCTGAGCAAACGGTGAGAGGTTTTTTTTCCTGTGAAGCAACAGAAGAAATAAGCAAATGTGTCTTTGGTTACTCTCCCCTCATTTATTTTTTTGCCATATTGGAAAAAGAATATATAATACATGTGCTTTTCTTTCCTATGGATATTGAAAGCAAACAAATCAGTAGGTTTGTATTGTATGCTACCATCTAAGGAAATGTGCATGAACTCATAACTTACATGAAGCTGTATGATTTTTAGCTATTATAAAAAATAAAAAATACATTGTAGCCTATTGTGTTTGTATTACATTGTAAAATGCAGTGTTATGCCTAAATGTTTTAAGATATGCTTCTATACATTATTTGCATGTTTAACAAATAATCAACTTTTGCAATGAATCATCTCTATTAAGAAGTTTCTGAGCATTTTGCAACTATGCCAATAAGTCAAGTCACTTAAAGCCAAATCTTTCACAGGTCGCTCTTCTCACAAGATGAAAGTATCGGACCACTTAACCTGTCACAAATGAAGACTGTCCACCAAAAGGTAAAAGTAAGCAGAAAATTGTCAGCTAATGACTGTTCAACCTTTATTAAGAGAGTGCATCCTTCAGCATTAGAGAAGCATTAGAAAACTTCACAAGCATTGCAGTCTGATATCACGTCATTCAGAAAGATATAATCAAACATTTCAGCTATTAATAGAGACCTTAGAGATATAGCACTACGGTAAATGTAAGACTGAGACGAAAACCAGCACCCTTAACTCTAATGGGCTGCTTCTTTATAATTAACCTGGGAAAGGTCACAAATCAAAGAGTCTCATACAGCACTGGCGCCACAAACTCTTCTCTTTGACCACTAATGACTCCAGAGAGAGTACGAGTCAACAATGCTTAGCCTCCATTTTATCATTCATAATGCTAAATGGTATTATTATCCTAACATTCATAATAAACATAATTAACATTAGGCTACTTCTAATTGGTGTCTATATAATTGCCTAATCGATTGAAATTTCTTGTACAATTGACCCACTAAGCATTTAAGCCACATTTGTAAATATATATCAATGTCTCTGCATTAAAAATGAAACATCAAAGCCATCTTCTCTCAAAAGATGTTAGAACTTTTTCCAGGACCAGCACTTTCAGAACCATTTTTGGATATATAAAGCCAGTTCTCAAGTTCACACACAGGTGCGCTGTTAGAGCAACCACAGGTGTAGTTTATACCATCACCTATCAACCTGACCCTCTAATGGTTGACAACCACAAATGATCACAATCCTTGAGTGAAAGGGTTAGTTCACCCCAAAATTAAAATTCTGCGATCAATTATAATCTCTGTGTGGACTACAAAAAACATGAATTTGTGAAAATGATGTCACGCGCACTCGTTTTACATGTTCACCCCATATGCGTAGTGTTTTTTACAAAGTGACATCGCCAACTACAGACCTGGCAGCAGTGTTTTTAAATCACTTTTTTATTCTCGAACCTGAGGCTTCAAAAAGTGAATTCTTTCAAGTGTCAAAGTTTTGGTGGAATGAACTTTTAAAGGAGGGACAGAAATCTCTCAGGTTTAATTGAATTATTTCATTTGTGTTTCGAAGACAGAAGTCTTATGAGTTTGGAGTGACCTGAGGGATTTGGAACAGTTTTGTCTTTAAAGTTTTATTAGCAATGTTTTGGTGAATCGAAAAGATCAATACAAAGAATGATATAGGATTTTTTTTTGGGAGAGGGGGCGGGGTGTTTTATATATGTAATTTATTTACATTTTTATTACTTTATATTATACTTGCATCCAACGTACTGTACCTACAAGGGATTTTGGTGTGCAAGGCCCTGTACATTCTATTTAAACTGATCAAATTTGAAATACTGTACTGTATATCTTGTACTTGACCAGTAATATTTATTACAACCCCAAATCAGAAAAAGTTGGGACAGTATGGAATGTGCAAATAAAATTAAAAAGAAGTGATTTCTAAAATTACTTTGACTTGTATTTCATTGCAGACAATATGAACACAAAATATTTCATGTTTTGTCTGGTCAACTTCATGTCATTTGTAAATATGCATCCTTTCCTGTCATTCAGACCTGCAACACATTTCAAAAAAAGTTGGGACTGTAAAGCATTTACCACTTTGTAATGTTGCCATTCCTTTTCACAACACTTAAAAGACGTTTAGGGATTGAAGACACCAAGTGATGAAGTGTTTCAGGTGTAATTTTGTCCCATTCTTCCTGCAAACAAGTCTTAAGGTGGGCAACAGTACGGGGTCTTCGTTGTCGCATTTTGCGCTTCAAAATGCGCCACACATCTATTGGAGACAGGTCGGGGACTGCAGGCAGGCCAGTCAAGTACCCGTACCCTCTTCCTCCGCAGCCAGGACTTTGTAATGTGTGCAGAATGTGGTTTTGCATTGTCTTGTTGAAATATGCATGGACGTCCCTGGAAAAGATATCTTCTTGAAGGAAGCATATTATGCTCCAAAATCTCTATGTACTTTTCAGCATTAATGGTGCCTTCACAGAAGTGCAAGTTACCTTTGCCAAGGGCACTGACACAACCCCATACCATGACAGACCCTGGCTTTTGGACTTGTTGCTGGTAACAGTCTGGATGATCCTTTTCTTTTTTGGTCCGGAGCACACGGCGTCCATTCCTCCCAAAAAATACCTGAAATACTGATTCATCTGACCACAGTACACATTTCCACTGTGTGATGGTCCATCCCAGATGCCTCCGAGCCCAGAGAAGTCGACGGCGCTTCAGGACACTGTTAACATAAGGCTTCCTTTTGGCACAGTACAGTTTTAACTGGCATTTGTGGATGTAACTACGTATTGTGGTACTTGACAAAGGTTTGCCAAAGTAGTCCTGAGCCCATGTGGTGATATCGCTTATAGATGACGATTCTTGATGCAGTGCCGCCTGAGGGATCGGAGATCACGGTTGTTCAGCTTAGGCTTGCGGCCTTGTCCTGTACGCACTGAAATTCCTCCAGATTCCTTGAATCTTGTAATTGTTATGCACTGTTGAATGTGAAATATCCAAATCTCTTCCTATCTTTCTTTGAGGAACATTGTTTTTAAACATTTCAATAATTTTCTCACGTATTTGTTGGCAAACTGGCGATCCTCGGCCCATCTTTGCTCCTAAAGGATTAGATCTTTCTTGGATGCTGCTTTTGTACCAAATCATAATTTCAATCACCTGTTGACATCACCTGTTTCAAATCACATCATCATTTAACCCTTTTACCTCATTACCAGCCCTAAATTGCTCCTGTCCCAACTTTTTTTGAAATGTGCTGCAGGTCTGAATGACAGGAAAGGATGCATATTTACAAATGACATGAAGTTGACCAGACAAAACATGAAATATTTTGTTCACATTGTCTGCAATGAAATACAAGTCAAGTAAATTTAGAAATCACTACTTTCTTTTTTTTATTTGCGTTTACCAAACTGTCCCAACTTTTTCTGATTTGGGGTTGTATATTGGCAAGTCTAATTCTGCCATATCTAGTTGATCAATTTGCCAGCATACAGTAAGTTACAGAAAAAATAATCAGCACCTGACATTTAAAGATCACAGATGCTCACCAGGGACCCATCTGTTGAGTCATTTGAGACTAGGGAATGATGTTCGAGGTGCTCAAATATGTATTGAGGAGTGTGGGTTTGGCCGGACTGACTGATAGCCTCATTAGCATTACAGAGAGATCAAAACAGACCCAATGACGGAAAGAACAACCCACTATTGTTTCCTATCTCAGCGCTGATGGATGGGAGCAGTGCTGCCTGAGGATGTGAACCACTTTCTGTTGATTGTAGGCCAGCATGTGGTGAAGTGTTAGACACTTTTTGTAAAAGCATGTTGCCTACTTGCCTTTTGACTGCAAGCCAAAAAGGGGGTATTTGGGCATTTAAACCACACTTAACTTGTAATTTAGTTATCGTTTACTCACCCTCATGTCTTTCAAACCTGTATGACTTTCTTCTGTGGAACACAAAAGAAGATATTTTGAGAAATGTGTCTAGTTGTGACAAACGGTTTGTTTTCCAACATTCTTCTACAGTGTTCTGCAGAAGAAAGAACATAATTGTTTTGGAAAAGCGTGAAGGTTAAATTATGACTGAATTTTAATTCTTGGGTTCATTTTTTTTTTGCCTTTAAAACTACATGACAGTCACTGCAACAATTATGTGAACACTCCTTTCTAATGCCATACAGAGGATCTGGTGACATTTACACATTTTTAAGTGTCTTAAGTGGCCGAATACTTGAGATATTTCAATAAACCACTCTTATTAAGACTTGTCACTTCCAGTATAAAGAACCCATAACAAGCACAAAGCTTTCCAAACACTCCTATAAATACAGTGGCTAACACATCGGACATGTGACGTTTTTCATGGGAAGAAATCTCAGTACAAATCTCTGCTTTGATCATACGTTACAGACACAAACAAGTCAGCCACCCCAAAACTAGAGTTCAAACCTCAGAACGGGGATGTTAACGTCATTTAACCAATGTCATTTTAAAAGGCGGCAGCGGCGCCAGGCTCCGCACTGCCATGATAAACGGAGAATAAAGCGTAGAGCTGCAGCGGGACACATGCTCTGAATCCCGCCGCAGCCGACCGCAGCTCTGAGCACTCAGTGTTTAACTGGTGTTGCATAGTTCAGGATCACCGCACTGAGCTGGCAAGCACTGCCCTTCACTGTCCAAGGACCGTGTTTTCCTGTGGCATCAGATAAAAATGATTCCATAAAACAACAAACTGAAACTTTAGCGATATCTGAAGCTCGCCTCTAGTAAAACTGTCGCGTGGGGTTCATGAGGCAAGTCGCAACATCAGCTGACGGAGGGTTAAAGGTCAGGGTCTTGGTGTGAGTCATTTATGATTCATGGCTCATCATGTTACATAATCTAGAAATTGTAACTGTTTATGTGGTGAGATGCAAAATATTATTGCTTATTAAATGCAAACTGTAGTGTTCAACTGACCAGAAACTGGTCAACTTTTTATGCAGCCTTTTATCTTTTTCCTTTAATTTTCTCCAAAGGCTTTTCAAAAATATTTAAAAAAATACTCCAGCCTGCTGGAAAAAAACTGTATTGGAAGCAAATAATAATAAACATAAATGTGACAATCAGGCAAAGGAAGTAAACTTAAAGAGAGTTATATATATATATATATTTTTTTTTTTTTCATTTACTCACCTTCATGTTATCTTTTGAAGAACTAATAAACTGTTCGTCCATGTGTTATTTTGGTATCATTGATATAATATTATAGTTTTTTGTTGTTGTAAATAATTGTAATAATTATAATATATAAAATATAAAAATAATATTTTTTAACTTCGAATTAGTTTAATTTTTAGTAACTTTATGCCTTTTTTATTTGTTAAATATATATATTATATATAATATAATTTCAGTTAACATTTATATAGTTTTTAAGCAAACTTTTTTTTACATTTGGTTTTGGTTAATGATAATAACCCTAGTTTATACAAAGCAAATCAATGAGGGTCAAAACAACATTGGAAACATTAGATATTTTATTTTTATAGCTTGGCAATGCTTTATCGAGTCTTTCCGTGGTAACAGCACTTTCTTTAATTGGTAGATTGCACTTTGGGGTTGTGGGTATTCCACCAGGACAAATAAACAGTTTTTCTACAGAAGCATATACTATCATATATCAATGTCAGTCTTGGTTTATACACATTCGCTGTTTCTCTATTAAGAAAATAAATTAGATTTTTATTTCTGAACTGTTGTGTTCTATTGTGTGTTGGCTCGAATAACTAGCATTGACTAAAATGGCAACTTCTAAATGAATTATATATATATATATATATTCTAGTCAAAAATCTATCTAAATACATTAATTTATACTACAAATCTATTTTATGGAGTAAATTAGGTAGAAACAGCTCTTTAAAGTGACAATTGCAGGTTACAGTACCACTTTTATTTTTGCATTGCGAATTAAGCTAAACTTGCACGGGAATATAGTTTAATGCCTTACTTGTCTCATTGCCACTCTGAAAATTGGGGTGGTAGTGGTGAAGGACAAATGGGGTAACTACTTGATGACATACAACAAAATTTTGTTCGGGTAAGCAAGAAAAAACACTGAGAGGCACATCAACACCCACAGAAGCCTGGCGAACACACAGCACTTCTGTTTGCTTTCAGCGAGCAAGCAGCGAAAGAGACGCCGCGGTTTCTCTCTCGCGCTCGGCCCTCACTGAGGCTTTTATGAGAGCAGATAGTCAAATTCTCATTTCAAGATCTGCGTTTAACCTCAGTCCAGCAGGCGCTTGTACCGCAGAGCTCCTAACTCCTCTCATCTCATTTCTCTTTAACTAGAGGCCCCGCTGATGCCACAGTGCACATTAATACTCGCAGGCCGTTGGCCAAGCACCGCTGTGTCGAGCTCCATGGCTGATTCATTGCAGAGAACACCCAGTAGCTAAAGCACACTGGAGGGATGGGGCGTCACTCCAGGAATTAGATTTGCAGCTTTTGTACTACGATAAAACCACAAGTAGCAGAAAAAAGGCATAAACATACTCATGTCATTTCTGTGAAATTTGGCCCTGTCAGCTGTACTCAGCCAAAATGAATCTTAATAAAACAGGAACAGGCTGCATGATGAATTGGTGCATTTAAAGTGCATCTACAAAATTTTATGTGCTGTGTAATAAGCATGTTTAATCATTGAGGCCCTGTTTTTTTATTTCAGAGTGAAATAAATTTTGTTTTATCACATTTTTGTTAGGCAACAATGTAGTATGGCCACACTGGCGTCGGTATCATGAAGGAATCCGTACTCTGCTCATTTGCAGTCAACAGTGTCAATGACATACTCTACTGTAGTCAGTATGAGGACGAATGAGGAGGGTTACAAGGCACAACCAAAGGTAGAAGCTGACTATTTCTCTGCTTCACCTTCACATTCACCTTCTCCTTCGTTGTGAGGAAACCGCCTTACCCACTAAGCTGTGCAGGGTTGAATCTTGCTTGGTTGGGAAGGCTTATACAGCAGCGGATCAGGCTGGTCCCTGCACACTACTGCAGTTCTGCAGGCATACTAGGCCGACCTGCTCAAAAATCACAGAGCTCGCTAGGGCCTGGGGCAAACCAAGAGCTCTGTCAACCCACAGACTTGGCCCTCTGGCGGGTCTACAGCCGTTTGAGCCATCAGCCTTCTCTAGCCGTGCATGAGTGGGGCCTAGCTCAAAGAAAGACAGGAGAGGAGAAAGGTAGGCCTGCACAGACTAGGCTGCCTAGGAGGAGGACTAACTTGAGGGAAATCATCTCTGCTAGAGCAGCCAAGAAAAAACAGTGATAACTCCTTTTGGCCCCAGTCCCTGAGAGCGTCCCCTCCTGGACAGATTCTAGTTATACCGCTCGATCATGTTCCATATCCCCTTCGGGGCTCCTTTAGAGAGGACGTTTGAACTTATTGCGCAACACTTCAGTGACTCGGGAGGTGGAGGAACCCAATGGGCCATTCACCCCCAACTACATATGGCCCAGTGTCTCTCAGTGGGTAATAAAGACTATAATAAAAGGTTCTAGAATACAATTTGTCCCCCATCCCCCATTTAAAAGATTTCGTAATGACAAAATATTTTGGTTAAAAGACGAGCAATTTCTCTGACAAATTCAAGAGAAAGGGGTCATAGAACCTTCCAGGAAGAGAGAGAGACAGGCTTCTATAGTCTGTACTTTATGGTTCAATATGTTCATTCTTAGGATCATAGTGTCACATATACAATCCCAGGATTGGTGATGGAATATTTGCCAGAATACAGGAAGTTTCTCAGTTTGTTTTTTTTGAGAGCAAAGCTTGTCAATATCAGATACTTCCATTCGGCCTAACCATTTCCCTGTGCATGTTCACCCAGTGCATTGATTCTGCTCTAGCTCCCTTTTGACTCCAGGGCATCCATGTACTGAATTACATGGCTCATTCTAGCGCAGTTGGAGGAGTTAATGGCTCATGTAACCCCTTATTTATACTGCTTTACCCCTTTTAATGTGATTTTTGGGGTTCTAAACCCCAGAGCAGTCTACACTCTGGGGCATATAAATGTCGGTCAGACATCCTCCGAGTAGTGGAGTACATATAGCAGAGGTACGGCCAAGCAGAAGTGGATCTGTTTGCCTCCAATCAGACAACTCGCTTTCCTCTCTGGTTCGTCCTCACATCTCAAGATCAGCTGGGTCTGGACGCCTTTCCTCCAATAGCTCTTCTCTCAGCAGTTCTAGCAAGGACAGTGGCTCCATTCTGAGTGTCCCGAGTGTGGTTTGCAGACCTAGTATCTCTTCCTGATGGCCTCCCATGGGAGATCCCGGTCCAGACAGATCTTCTATCACAAGTGAGAGTGGCGATATTTCATCTCTGGCAAGAGATATAGAAACTGTAGATCTGGGCCCTGTACCTCTTATGTGGTACCATTTGAAAGCTTAGTCTCTACTTTCTGGAGATATGCATCACTTTGGCATTTGTTTAAGACAAAGTAATGTATTTACACAAAATTACTCTGGTACCATTTCCGCCTGGATTTGGCCTGCCCAAATTGAAAAGCCTCCCATACACACATACAGTGGTCTAAGTTTAAAGCTGGTGGTCTATTACAGCTCAAACAACATATACTTACATGTTTATTACTTTTAGCGGTGTTGTATGTAACTTCAAAGGGTTTTCTGTAAAATGACACCAACATTTTGAACCTAGACCACTGTATGTGTATATGGGAAGCTTTTCAATTTGGGTAGGCAAAATCCAGGTGGAAATCCCAAAAAATGGTCCCAGAGTTTAAGCAGCTAGCATCTTCTAGAGCTCTTGCAAGGGGTGCACCTTTGAAAGATGTTTTTGTGCGGCAGTAGACCGGTCCTCTCCACACATCCTTAAAGGATGTACGCTTTTGAGTGTACAATAACATAAAAATACCTTAATATGTTTGCAGATATTTAGGAAACATGCAGAGTTCACTCACTTGTTTCTCAGAAAAACAATGCTGCAGCCAGTTATTCTACTTTGAAATGTGCGGTCCATGTGGGAATGTCTGTTTTTGTTTTGGTCTGTGCGAGGAACGTATGTTTTAATGCCAATTTATCCAATAGTATTTCAACACCACAGGTTGCCAGTTGGTGGAAAACACAGCAATTTGCTGCCATTAAAGCCAGCAAAGAAACTGGGTCAGAAATTGCAGATTCTACCCAACCTAAAAAGCCTAGGCAGCTGAAAGTTTAGAGGGACGGCCAGGTCCTGGTAGATTTGCAGTGGTCTGATACTCCTTCCATTTTAATATTATATCTTGCACAGTGCTCCTTGGGATGTTCAAAGCTTGGGAAATCTTTTTGTATCCAAATCCGGCTTTAAACTTCTCCAGAACAGTATCTTGGACCTGCCTGGTGTTCCTTGTTCTTCATGATGCTCTCTGTGCTTTAAACGGACCTCTGAGACTATCACGGTGCAGGTGCATTTATATGGAGACTTGATTACACACAGGTGGATTCTATTTATCATCATTAGTCATTTAGGTCAACATTGGATCATTCAGAGATCATCACTGAACTTCTGGAGAGAGTTTGCTGCACTGAAAGTAAAGGGGCCGAATGATTTTGCACGCCCTATTTTTCAGTTTTTGATTTGTTAACGGTGGTCCCAGCAGGTCATTGACCAGCTGCTCCCGTGTAGTTGTCGGCTGATTTCTCACCTTTCTTAGGATCATTGAGACCCCACGAGGTGAGATCTTGCATGGAGCCCCAGTCCGAGGGAGATTGACAGTCATGTTTAGCTTCTTCCATTTTCTAATGATTACTCCAACAGTGGACCTTTTTTTTGCTTGATGAGCAGAAGAAACTTCTTTCAAAAACGTTTCAAATAGTAATGTATCCAAACTTGTGGCCTGTACTGTATAACTTGAGGAAAAGTTTATATTATTATTATTATTATTAATATTTTTAAACTTTCGTACCATTTTAAGAAGGAAAAAAATATGCATAAAAAAGACAACTGAACAAATAATGGGGGAAAATTTTTTGTGGACAAGTATGGGTTTGTTTACGGCATGCCAACTCAAAACTCAAAAGCACGCAGGTACAAACAGCATGCATGACGGCAAATGAAGGACCATTTCTATATTCCTGTGACATGCTATATTACTGGTTACGGTGGCACGATGGTCAAGGCATATCTTCAAATGTCTGCACTGGAGCCGTGCCTGATCAACCCCTTCATTACGAGAGCCAGACTGCCAAACTTATATTTTTCTATATGCCCTGCCTTTCAGAAATAATAAAATGCTTGGGTGGGATGCCATCAATTTTTTTCCTCTCCTAGAGTATGCGGCATGTTCGCAAGTGCAGCAGTGTGATTTTTTTTTTTTTTTTTTTTTGCCTGGATGATCACAAACATCTTTCAAATACTAACTTTCTCTGTATGGATATAAATTATACAGGAAGAGGAACACTTAGCATATAGTTTAGGAAACCAAAAACTAGCCAAAAAATGGCTCCAAATATACACAGTTCACAAAAATAGTTGCTATGTCTGGTTTCGCATTGCAGGTCTCGTGAATTAGCGTGCTACACTAGGCCTTTGGGCCAGTCAAAATCTTTGTTTGTGTTCATCTAAATAAAGGTTCATATACATATAGGACGGCATGAGAGTATTTTACATAAAAAAAATTAAGGAAAATTACATTACCAAGTTTAGGTCTGAGGGAAATTGTACTGGTTCAATGACTGTGATAATTCTGATAGAAACGTATATAGTTATATTAATGCAATCATTTTATCTGGACATTTGCAACATGATTAAAACGCATTAAGCCGGTGAGGTATTTATACATTTGTCGCTCATGTCCAATAAAAACAAAAGGCCTGTCTTTCTGACACCATAGACATCAACACTTAATTACCACAATCAAAGGGCTCCTCATCTTGACACTAAATGTGTCAGGTGTGTTCTCCACATTCAGCGCATTTAAAACATGACCACAAACCCATTAAACACACAGGCCAAACTGGCGGCTGGGAGCTCTTGGATGACAGCCAGTGGAGTGAAGGTTAAAAAAAAAGTGTGTGTTTTTGTATTTAGTGCTTTTTAAAGACACGCTCACACACCCTGACACTTTACATTGGCTCCAGGATGTGCAGTTTAATACTTTGAAACGTGCTCTCTCTCTGTCTCTTGTCTGATGGTTAATTATAGAATGTTAAATATCCATGACGCGTGGGCAGGTACCCGTAATAACACACATGCCAGCTTGTAATTATTGACTCTATTTACTTTTCGGATGTTTGTTTGAAATGATGAACTGCTGCTATCATGATCTGAAGATCAAAGTGACGAGGACGTTATTAACATGCGCTCATCAGGCAAGGATAATCATTTAAAGTGTAATTACTTGGCCAAGCCCAGGATAATCATGTTTTTTCTTGCTTTTGGCATTTTTAATTGTATGATTCAGTCGTTAGTGTGTTCCCCGAGGGCTCTTTAAAGGAAGAGAAGGCTGCACGACTTTTTCAGGCATAGGCTATGATGTTACATAAGGATGTCAGTTAGTTCATTGACACGTTTAAACGTGTTTCTTTAATCGAAGACCATTGTTTAAAATGACTAAGACATATAGACGGACATAGCCTATATTTGGCAAAAGCTTTAGAAGCACAAATGTATGAGTCTCGTGACACCTAGTGGAGAAGTGGTTTCTGCACAGAGGTCATACTCGTTTGATTTTCAACAAATGGACACTTATGCCAACTAGTGGCGAAAATGAGAGCAACACGTGCTCTGAAATGTCTAACGCACACACAAAACTGTCATATGAATTTTTACGGTGGCAAGGGGAGGATATTATACGGTGGAGGATATTATTCAAACATTTGTGGAGAGAGAAAAATGTATACTTTAATTCATCAAGGGTACATACAATTGATCAAAAGTAACTGAATACATTTGTTACAGATATTTAATAAATGCATTTCATGTTTTTCTATTTATCAAAGAATCTGAAAAAGTATCAGCATTTCCACAAACAACTGTTTTTAGTGATAATTATCAGAAATGCTTCTTGAGCATCAAATCATCATATCAGAATGATTTCTGAAGGATCATGTGACACTGAAGACTGGAGTAATGATGCTGAAAATTCAGCTTTGATCACAGAAATACATTTCAATATAAAACATGTCCAAAGAGAGAAAAGTTTTTTAAATTTGAAATAATGTTTCACAATATTATATATTTTTTTTTTGATTCAGTGAATGCAGCCTTGGTCAGGCAGTAAGATTTTTTTTTATTTTAATTTTTTTTTAACACAAACATTTTTAATGTTTCCAAACTTTTCACAGTTACTTTATATGGAATTTTTTATAAGCAGCCTATTATTTTTAAGGCTTCGCTCATTCTTGCAACACTTTATGATGGATTATGGTAGCCAGGGGGTGCTCGTTGTTTATTTGTGTCATCTTATGAAACTAATTTGACAGGAAATTGAAGAGAGAAGATTGCTGGTTAAGGTCACAGTGGTTGCAGAGGCAATTTCAGAGATGGGCTTAAAGTGTGTTCACGGGGAAAGAGTTTTTGTCCCCCTTTCCCATGATCTCCGGACATTCAAACTTTGGTGTTTTGGAATCATTTTGTGTGTAATTTCTGTGCCACTAACTGGACTAAACAGAATTGCAGTGTTTGTTTGACTGATCTGAGCGGGTTGGTCATCACGGTTGGCAGACGTGCAAATTTGTGTACGATCCAAAACTTCTTCCAGTTGGATATCAAATGCAGCATATATGTAGTCTTTGTTGCCATGATATATTATTATTATTATATCATTACATATATTATTATTATATATATATAATTGGATCTTAATGGGAATGGTTCTTAGAAAAACATAAATTCTGTCATTAATTATTCACCCTCATCATTCCAAACCCGTAAGAGCTTTCCGACCCCTCCATAGACAGCGATTTAATTAACACTTTCAAGGCCCAGAAAGGTAGTAAAGACATTGTTAAAGGGTTAGTTCACCCAAAAATGAAATTGATGTCATTAATAACTAGGGATGGGTATCGTTAAGATTTTAACGGTATTACTACTCTTACCGATACTGCTTATCGGTCCGGTACTTTAACGGTATTCTTATCGATATATATATACACACACACACACACACACACAATTAACAAAAATACACATTATATAGGCCTATACAGTGCTTTAATTTCAGGAAGAATTCTAGTAAAATAACACTGCATAGTTTATCATAAATAGCCAAAATAATGTGTAATAAAGCTGAAGTTATTAATTCAAGAGCTGTGAGTGATTTTCTCTTTGCATTTGGTTGTTTAATTCGTAGTAATTCATCAGCATGTTTATTAACACCACTGCCTCTTTAAGACAGACGTGCAGCTCTAGGCGACTGATAATAGGCAGATACACTACACTTTCTCCTGACTATATCCATAATAACTACGTCCATTTTAGACACAAACTAAAACTGTTAAACTGTTGTGTTTAAGAGACTCTCCAAGCCGGGATTTTGACATAGATGTTTGTGTTCATTTGATCGTTTAGACGCGAGTGTGAAACCGAAAGTGTAATTTGCTCGTCTCGTTGCGGCTGTTTCGGAGCGCGTGCGCCGACTTGGGAACATCCTCTTGCGCACATTTTTGTGCTTAATCGCTCTTTTTATTATTAAAACGCATCCCACAATTTACCAACAGTAGCTAGACTGTATTTTACAACAATCTCTGATCGTGCTGATTCTGTCATTGCGTTTGAGTTTTATGGCGAAATGACAGCGGCTACTGCTGCAAAGGGAATTAGCCTACATAAGTTGCGCTAGACATAAATATTATTTTAATCTTTGGAAGCCAAAATCTAAAATAAAATTAGACTATCACAGATCTAAAGTGTAACCAGGCTATGTTTGACTGTTTAGTTCTGTCCTCTGTCGTTTTGCTCGTGGTCTCTCTCTCTCTCTCTTTCTCTCTCTCTTTCTCCACACGTGTATTTTCAAAAGTACCGACAGCAGAACCGATAACGTCCGAGCTTATCGATACAACGGTCTTTCAAAATTCACCCCCGGGGCCCATTTAATACCGGTTTTCGGTACCCATCCCTATTAATAACTCACCCTAATGTCGTTCCACACCCGTAAGACCTCCGTTCATCTTCAGAACACAGTTTAAGATATTTTATATTTAGTCCGAAAGCGTATGCAAGTGTATGCACACTATACTGTACATGTCCAGAAACGGAATAAAAACATCATCAAAGTAGTCCATATGAGACATATGTAGTCCATCAGTTAGTTAGAATCTCTTGAAGCATCAAAAATACATTTTGATCCAAAAATAACACAAACTACGACTTTATTCAGCATTGTCTTCTCTTCCGTGTTTGTTTTCAAACCTCAAATAGATTCAAACGATCATGAATCAGCATATTCATAATTATTAATAATAATATAATAATATTAATATATTATTTTTATATATATATATATATATATATATATATATATATATATATATATATATATATATATATATATATATTATTAATAATATTATTACATGATTTGTCAATTAGTAAATCACATTTGGCAGTAGTTTTGATTTGACAGCAGTAGCCTGATTTGGGATGTGGATGTAAATTTGTTTCATTAATAAAATCATTAAAACTGACAGGAAAACACAAAATGTGACCATTCAGCTGCAGTCTGGAGCCCTGCTCAAACCATCATCAGATTCATCCACGTTCCTAGTACTTGCAATTTTGTTTTAACCACAGATGTCTAGATATCATTTCATAATGTACCTTTTAGTAAACAAATGACGTGCCTTCTTGTTTCATTATATTAATGAAAATAAAGATAAACAGAAAGCCGTAGTTTTATCAGGAATGTTTTATTTGATGTGCCCGTTTCTATGCTTTGTAGAAACAGCCAGATATTATCAAAGGCTGCACAATGAGAGCAGTTTCTGCATTCTGCCTTCTCATATATATATATATATATATATATATATATATATATATATATATATATATATATATATATATATATATATATATATATATATAATATAAAAAAAAAATAATACACCAGCCTGCCAATAATAATACAAATAAAGTAAAATGAAATTAAATAAAACAACAACAACAAAAGTTGTTCTCTTCAGTTTGGCAAGTCTCTGTAACTGAATATGACCATATACTGAATAAATCTGTTTGGATATAACTTGGTATAAAAAAGCCCAAAAATATAGCACTTTGAACTCTGTTACAAGTCAATTCAAATGACTGGCATTAAGCAAATGTACAGTGCATAAGTGCACCTTAGATTCATCACAATTATTTTCATTGATGACTATTTACCAAAAATACACTTCAGCAGACAATTGTTTTTGCCTTTTAAACTGTAAAAAGCACAACAGTGTATTTATGAAAGCATACAATACATTAATAATAAATTCCAAATAATAATAAAATAAAGTACTGATGAGCAACAATCACTGGGCTAAAAACAAGTTTTTGATTTTTAAGGTACGTATGAATGCAACAATCATTGAGAAGCTCATTGTTCAGGGCCATGGAAAAGCAAATATAAAACTGAATGAAAGTGCAATTTCATCATTTTATGCTGCAAATTCATTAACCCCCAACACCCCACCCTCACCCCCAAGTTCTTTAAGACAATAGAGCATCTGCTTGTAAGTCACAGTTTTGTCATTGGTATGTGCAGGTTATTCCAAGGCCCCATCCAGAGCTCCTCCTCATCTGACTGGGTACGGTCACTATGTGATCCTAAAGGGTCCCTCACCTCCTGATTGTCCACTGTGGACTCTTGTTCATCCACATTGTGTGTTCTTTCATCCCCACCATTCACCACGTTTGATTTTGACGCTATACTCTCTGGGCCTGTGGTGCTGGAGGCCAGGGACCCACTGGAGGGCCTGGTCGTTAGGTTCTGTTCACCTGCTGAGGCGCCTGTGATTATGGGGCTGTTTAAAGGAATTCGCTCTTCGTGTGTAACAGCAAGTTTGTCCAGTTTCTTAAAGTGCTTTCCCAGTCGTATTGGAGAGTTGACCTTGATGTTGTTGGTGTGTGCGACCCGTCTTGTCCGGATTATTGAGCCGTTCTGGGCCAGGTATATGCTCCCATTAATGTTGCTGTGGCTGTTCACATTAGATAGGCGGTTCCTGTGCGATTCAGGGGCACTTTCATCTCCAGTTGAACTGGTCTCGTATTCACGGTCTACAATTAGCTTGATCCTCTTTTTTCTACCATACTGAAAAAAGAAAACAGGAGTGTAAGATGACTACAGAATGATAATGGAGGATATATATATATATATATTTTTTTTTTACACAGCAGAAACAGTGGTGTTCTGTCCAAGGAGGCAAGTAAGGCTGATCCTAATTACAGCTAAAGCTGTATTATTAACGTTTTTAAAACATAGTTTTAAGTGATTTCCCATTATGCATATGGGATTTTTTTGTTGTTGTAATTTTTCATTGTTTTCTTCTCTCACGCGTGATATACTGCCATACTGTATGTATGATGAATATGCCTCTCCATTAATTCATACGTGTTTGTAGATATATCCATTTCTATCATATGACAAAACGTTGGGCATAATTTTTTTTTACCCAATTTGCCAGAAAATTACGTCCTGGACCACCACTGCATTAAAAAGCAAAACAACCAAACACACACTTAATGTCCTTTCATGAGCTCATTCAAAGTAATATGCTCATTGACCAAATGCCATTCGATTAGACTGGGCAAACCCAGCCTGATCTGCCGGCGATTTGATTTCACCCGACAACTTGGTCTGGAAAACCTGTACATTCATTTCTACTGCTTCTTTTACACTTTTGCAGGAACCAATCACAGACTGGCATATCCATATGGCGCCTGATTGGCGGGTTTAACACGATGACGGATGGAGAAGCATTGGGCCGTTGCCCGTTGATCACGCCTCTTGTGGTCTGATTGGTTGAAGGACTATTTCCTTCAATTGCATAGTTATTTGAATAATGTCAGTTGATCACACCCCTTGTACAGTAGAAAATACAGAACAGACTCCCCAGACCAGTGTTCAATCTTAAATTGAGCTTGGTCTGGTGATAGCCAGACAACCATTGGATTACAGGTTTTCTTAAACAACAAAAAATAATCAAATTTTCATCTGAACATTAATTGCTGGCTTAATTTTGAAGGGTGACCTGTAAAGGTAAGTCTACATAGGAAAGAGCATGCATGTTACTCAGCAAAGGTTAAGGAGAAATGCCAAGTTATGCTCAGCGAGAGGAAGACAAGAATAACAACTCCAATCAGATGAGGGCATTCAAAAGGCCAATAAAAAGTTCAACACAAGAAATGAAGGCAAATGCTAGTCTTACTGAATATATAAGAATATAAATCAGGAGGCACCGACAGTCTCAACTGCATCTGAATCCTCATCCTCTCCATCTACTTTAAGGATTCTTGCTCCATCCGAAGAGCTTGAACCATTACCAGGGCTGCCACCCCTCTCTGGAGTAATTTCCCCTTCTTCGTTCTCATCTATTGGAGAAAGTTTGTCGATTTCCAAAGCCCTTGCTACACTACTGCTGGCCACTGAGAAGCTGCTTATGCTGTGGAAACTGGAATCTTGTCTTCTCTCTGGAGAATGGCTGCTTTTAGACATAGAGGGCTTTGGATCCTTAGTTTGGGCCTCAGAGTCACCTTCTTTCAACTGCTCTTTGTCTGTCTTATCATTCTCATCCTCATTAAGGATGGTCTCTTCTAATGCTTTCGTGTGGGTGAAAGTAGTTGCAGGTTCTCGAGATGATCTGCTGCTCTTTTGCCTGTAGGTTTCTGAACTCTGGGTACCACTGCTGGGAAAACCAGTTTTGAACTTGATGCTTTCAGAGGTTGTGCTGCTGTGTCTGGACTGGGAAGACCTGACAGATGACACTGTTCCACTTTCCTCTGATTTGACACTCTCTTTTCCGCTGCTACCTTCCTCAGAGCTTGACTCCTTTGCAGCCTCTTGTCCGGATTCAGATTCATTCTCTGTCTCGGATGTTCTTTCTGTGTCTGACTCTTGATCTGTCTCAATCTCTGTGTCTTGGTCTGAATCTGATTCAGTCCTCGACTCTATTTCAGTGTCACCTAATGGAGTTTTTATTTGGCTCTCCCTGTCTGAATCAAAAGGACTCTGGTCTTGATCATCATCAGAGTCTAAACTACTCATATGTGCTCCTTCTTGAAGTCTGTATGGACGGTTAGGAGTGAATGTCATGGCACTTCCAGTGTATGACTGTTGAATGATGTCTTCCCTGTTTCTACCTCTTTCTTTCTCACTTTCCATAATATCACCTGGGATTCTCTGTGATTCCCTCTCTGACTCGTTGTGTACCGAAGACATTGAGGTGTTCACATTACTTCCATGATCTATAGTCCCACTAATGCTGCTCAGAGTGTTCTTTTGAGACTGCATTGTTTTAAAGATGTTAATTTGACTCAAAACTCTGCCAAGTCTTGTCTTTGCTGAAGGCATGGCTTCTTTAGTCTGGAAATAGCTGCCATCAATGACCATGCCATTGTCCACACTGTTTGAATGCTGCATCCTGGTTGGTTTGGGGTCATCTGTACTTCCTCCTTTCTCCTCAGGAACTACACTAGGAAAGATTTTGTTGTTCTTCCATGGAAGGTGGAATGGAGCTGGGGCGAGCCTTCTGTCAAACATTTGGCTGAGTTGTATGGGTGCTTTAAGTTTAGTTTCAGCCTTTGAGTTGTAAGGTTGTGTGATGCCCTCAAATGGTCCAGGCAGGTGTTTCTCAAGCCCTGGAGGTTGATCTCCAAAAGCTAGTCTAGGGGGCCTCCGTGTTGGAGACTTGCCTGGTGGTGGAGCCAGCCTTCTGCTTTGCCTCACAACCTATTACATTGATATTAGCCAGTTTTTTTTTCATTCAGAATATTTAGTCAACAATTCAGATCACTCATTATCTTTGTGACTTTGGCCATTTCACATGACTCACATGAGCATTTCCCATTGCACTTTGGGGAGTGTCAAGGGAAAAGTTTTGTCCCCGGTACTACATGCAAATGTTGCAACATTATGGTTCAAGTTTAAACAATTTTAACCCAATTTCCATTGATTACTGGTCAATCAGATATATCACTATATGGGTAATGCCAGCAAAAATCAAAACATTATAGAAAAGGGAATGATGGGGGAATGTTCTATCTGAAATGTCCTGCTTCCCACTTTAAGTCGTGATCAAAGACCTTTTAAGACGTAATCTCACTTTGCGACCACCTTCGAACCGCCTGTTCGGCATGCAAATGCAGCTCTTATCTCATCACATTCTCAAACTGTTCATAAAGCCTACGATTAAATTTCATATTTGAAATCACCAATATAATCTGACAACAACTGTCTCATACATTTTGTTTCCTAAACGTGCACAGGACAGCTATGGCATATGCCACAGTGCTGCCCATAAGGTTATTGCTCCTACATAACCGCTTTTATTAATCAATTCTCTTGTCTTTGGGTCGTTATATTTCTGCTTTTCTGAATCAGATAAAGTAGCCCAAAGTAAAGATTAGGCTACATTTATAGAATGCATGAGAAAGAGAGAGAGAGATTGCGTGTGAATTAATTCTACCTGGCAGTGTCTCTCTATTAAGAGTGAAGCAGCGTGAGGGTTTTAGTTATCAAGAAATATATGCTAGAACGTTTCTAATCAATTTTATTGATAAATCAAAGTGTTGACAATACATTTCTGCACTACCGAGTAATTCTGTGTGGCACGCACAATCTCCACGTAATGTGCGAGCTACTTGTGTGCGTTAAAATGAATGCAGTATGCATTAGTTTAGAATGATGATTAACACTTCGTTTATAAGCTTTTTAAAACCGGAATTCTCTCGATCAATTTGAGCATCTAGATAGCATAATCAAACATGTCTTTTGGAGAGCTCTCTGAGTATGCGTTTGTCATTTTAATTTCTAAAAATAAAAACGGAGCATGCATTTCAGAAAAAAATGGCTTATCATGTTGCGCCCTCTATAGACCAGCGACTAGTCGACGTCCAGCTGAAATTGCAGAGCATTTAATTTGATGAATCGATTAGTCAACTAGTTAACCCCTATTACCAGAAACCCTTTTGGAAATTGTCGAGTTCACACATTCAATCCTACATTACACCGCAGTAATAAGTGTACAACCGTTGAATTTGGACAGCCGTTGAGTGTACACTCTCGTTTTCGTTCACACCTTAGAAAGAACTGTATTTGTGGACTTATTCCACCATATTATTTGTTGCACATTCTCTCATTCATAAGGAATAGGAGTAAACTGTCTTTCTGTATAGCACATTTGTGTCGTGATTTAACGCCTCATGTCATTAAAATTTTGTCTTGAAAAACTAGATTTTTTTAACCCGTATTTACGATAATTCCGATAGCACATGAAGGCAGGATAACACCTGGAAGTAAGTATGCTCTTGTACGAGAGTCACCTTCTAGATAATATTGAGTGATAATGTACATCTGTTTACAACGAAATAATATCGAAAGCACATGATTAAATTCAGAGTAAAAAAAAAAAAATTGACCAGTCATTTTTGATTTTCTGCAATGTTTCTATGTAAATAGCAGGCTCTTTTTTCAGTTTAATTTGTTTATTGAGTAAACATTGTGTAAACTTCCGGCTTTCTGACCACCTTGCTATCTTAAATGTTTTCCGAGTGAATGTGAAAGTGCTGAAAGCATTGAAGCCCTGATGAGTCATGTGTAAGCCAGAGGCAGGATAAAACTAACTTTACTGCACATTGTATTGGTTTTGTTTAAAGTAACAAAAAAGAACAAATAAAAATGTGATACCTCTCCCTCAGATTCATGTGGACTGTAGTAGTAGCTGCCGTCATCTTCCATGATCACCTCTCCATATTCATCATACATCCCTGTTGGAGAGATCAGCTTCCGTCGACTCCCATATTGAGGCAAGTCATAGCTAAACAGCAGGTATACAGGATTAATGCATATACCCCCCACACACACACACACACACACACACACACACACACACACACACACACACACACACACACACACACACCAATGCAAACATTCCTGAATAAATAAGCAAAAACTTTGCCCCTACAGTCCACTACATCAATACTAAAACTTTTGGGACGGAGAAGTAAAAGGCAAATCCAATAAGATTTAGTTGCAGAACCTCCACATAAAACTGTATAGAAAAGGTCAAAACAGACATTCATTAGAGGACTTTGAGTATTCCTGGGCACAGGCTGTCTGAACCCAAATACAGCTTGGGCAGCCTATTTAACAAGAAACGGGCTGAAATTCAGGATTATATTGACCCTCACTCGCCTTTAGTCATGGAGGCCTTTCATTTGGATTTATTGAGAATATAATGCTATATTGAAGGCTGGGGACTGCTACAGATCAAATCTGTATGACCTAATTTATAACACAGTAAGAAAACTTGGATAACATTTAGTTCTGCTCAAATATATTTTATAGTCTGCAATTACCATCACTTCCCTCAGGAGGGCATTCATTTATAGCACATATTTCTATTTTCTCCAGCTCATTAGGATTCCAAATGGACAGTTCACCTTGCACAAGCATCAGTAAATAATTATCTTCACTGTTACAGTCAAAAAGACACAAATGGGTGCCCACAGTGTTAAGGGGAAATGACAAAGTTCATCATCTGGAAGACATAAAATAGTGCTAAAATCATACAAACTGATTTATTAAAAGCAGCAGGCCTGGAATGTATCTGAAAGGTGTGATTTGGACCAGTAGCATTTTAACCAATGGCAGCACACTCACCCATGTTCATAGTTATAGTAATCCTGTGTATAATAGTCCTGTCCTGGGTCAATGCCAGACTCCATAGAGAGTTCCTGCGAGCAGAGTAAAGAATTATAATTGCATCGCTTTAGGCAAAATCCTTGGGGAAGGCAGATGAAAGTGCTGTCTATTAAAATAAATAAATACAAATTCAGTATACAGTATTTGCATATTCTACTATAAGCATGTTCAGCTCAACAGAAACAGGAGAAAAGTTCAGATTCTCTACCTCTGGTCTCAACAGAGAGGGCCGAAGCAGCTGCTGTTGCTGAACAGCATTCAGAAGAGAAACAGTGCAGAAACGAGAGAAAATTAGGAAAATGATGAATATATGTGGAGGTGAAGGATGGAAGATAAATACAGTTGGATCCACAAGTCTGAGATTACACTGAAAATCTGTAATTCAAGATAAAATCTTAATTTACACCTGACAATTTTAGCGTTAAAAAAAATTAAACAGAGAAACATCAAATTAGAAAATGTGTGATATTTGAGGACGAAGACATTTTGAAATTTTTGTTCATTTTAGTTCTCAAAAATGAACAAATGATGCTGATAATATAATTTTGGAAAAAAGTTATTCCATTAGAAAACCTAGAAATAGAAGCTTTTTCTCCTGTGTTGTCAGACTTGAATCCCCATTGGAAAAATATAGTGTTTAAAGAAGAACTAATTTTATCTGTTTACATGTGAAGTTTTAAATAATATGAATGTTTCCTATAACGATGATGATAATATTTAACATTACTAGAGTTTACAAAATGATATAGTAAAACATTCAGAAACATCAATTAGGAAATCATAAAGGAGATCATTTGTGATTCTTCTTAGATGAGCCACTTTGATGCTGCGTTTCAAATAAATGCACATCTGTGAGCACATTGTATAATGTGCCAAGTTAATATGTACCTTTTATAGCCATCATCACAAAATACTGCCCAGCGTTACCCTAAAGGGGTTTATTTTGTGATGAATTATCACCTGACTACACAGATTATGGCTGATTAGCAAGTAAAATAATGTTACACAGCTATGTAATACATCTTGACTGGGACAATCAGTAATTAATATATATATATATATATATATATATATATATATATATATATATATATATATATATATATATATATATATATATATATATATATATATATATATCATATTGATATTGCTATAGTTTTATAAAAGCAACAAGCCACTCAAATCTCGAACACACTTGGGCATTCATAAACTCAAACCTTCTAAGAACAAAAACATTTGAGGAATGTTATCAGCAAGTCAAACTCCAGAATGACAGATCTAGCCTTCAGCAATTTTAAAGATGAGATCTTGACAAATAGTTATTTCCGCTCTCATCACTGTCCTTATAAAACAAAATCAACTGATAAAAATGATGGACAATAAAACTGGCCCAGGTGGGACATTATTGAAACATAATGCAATTCCAAAGAATATAAACACATACCTCCTGATGCCCGTAGCCTCTCCTGTGAGGAGATAACAGTATGGAAATAAAGTCAGTAAGATTATTATGATAAAACCTTGATGTATAATATCTAAAAAAAAAAATTACAATAGAAAAAACAATTCTCAAACTGGACTGTCAGATGTTAAAGTCTTTAAATGTTTAGCATATTTAAATATATGAGATTGAGACGGCATGTCTTTGATATGAGGTTTCAAAGACAATGTCCCCACAGCTTCTGCATGGCTGTCTTAAACTCTGATAAACAATGTATAACTGTGAAATATTGAGGATATGTGTGCAGATTAATATGCAGAAGTGCAGTAGTAAGATGTGGTGGTGGTGGTGGGGAAGGGGAGAGACTAATGGTTGTCTTTAGTGGTTTCCCATGAGGATGTTTTAGGAAATTAATAGGTAACACTTTATTCTGATAGTCCACTTCTATTATACATAAGTAACTACTGGCCATTAGAGTATTAGTAGACTGTCTGCTTAATATCTGCTAACACTATTTAATGGTCCCCTAAAATACATTCTACTCACTATAAATAACTTTGCAAGCATGCCAACTTATTCTACTAACCTAACAGTCTACTAATGCTTGGATCATTATTTGACATGTAGTTGAAAAGGTACTTACAGTTAGTAGAATGTCTAAAGGGGACTACAAAAAGGAAGTGTAACCTACCAGAGTTGGGAGGATTACTTCAATGGGGTGCATTCCGTTACAAATTACTTAATAAAAATTATTCAGTAAAGTAACCCAAGCACCGCAGTATCTAAGTAATTTAGTCTTAGATTACTTTTGGATTCCTAATGTTCACATATGTAAATAAATTAAAGTAAAAAGCAATATGTAAGAGAATGATTGCACATGCACAAGTAGGTGGCTCAAGCGAGTCATGACTGGAAACAGAACCAGCGGTCAAGTAGAGATGTGTGGATCAGTTTAAAAGTCAATCCGTTAATGTAAACCGTCCACCTGTCACCCTCTCAAACCTACGATTTTCTTCTTTTCAAAATTGATCTCGGATCTGTTTTGGCTCCATCGCTGCTTAAGAAATTAGACCCTGCAAATGCGTAGCTTAATGAGAGTCTGCAAATTAGTGCCTGATGAAAAATGAAGCTTTAAACACGGTAATATTTTCATCATCATGTTGGAAAAAAATATTAGAATAATTTCTGTTAAGCTTGTGTATATATTTTTAGAAGGCTATTGAGCTATTTCTTTCCCCTTTTGGTGCTCTGTGTGTGATTTTAGCGCTTGGTCTGAAGCGCATGGTGCAGATGCACTTAGGATATGTCCGAATCTACTTTTGTTAGTTTAACGACGGTAAAAACAGTCAGGGTTCCAGGCGCATGGTCCAAAAGGGTTGTACCTTGTATCTTAATGAGTCATGGGTGTGTTTAGGGTGTAACATGTAATAAACCAGTTTCATCTCCCTTTCCCTTTCAAAGCCAGTTGCTCTTGCACCATGGGGGGTTCGCTATTTACATGGCGGAATTTGCGAGGGAAAAGACTGGAACACTTCTTCAGAAAGGAATCCTTTTATATCTTTTAATAATTTTATTTATTTATTTATTTATTTATTTATTTATTTATTTATTTACAAAGTGGCGCTGGATGTGAAAATGACAACTGCCTCGGGCTGAAACTAGCAAAAAAACACATGCGTTGCATTGCGCCGGGTGTATGAAAACAAAAGTATATTTTTCAATTTACCAGGAAATGAGTTCTGTGTCCTTAATAAATAAAAAAATTGACATTAAAAATGTCTCTTATCGACCTGCAACTCACCCCCAAATAATGTTAAATGTTATTTTTTTATTACTGTACTTGGCCTGTCTGATCCACAGATTATCTTCTGTCTCCAGATAGAATTCCCATTTTTATAAAATGTAACTATAATCGGATTTTTGATGTAACACATTACAGTTACAAGATTACATAACTCTGTTATATGCATTCCGTTACTCCCCAAACACTTACATACTATATTATATATTTTATACTATAAAAAAAAAAAAAAAAAAAAATATATATATATATATATATATATATATATATATATATATATATATATATATATATATATATATATTTTTTTTTTTTTATAATATTTTATATAATAAATAAATATATATATATATCAGCTACTTACATTACTTTTCTTTATGGATTGTACCATTAATTATGAGATTTTAGTCTAGGGAACATTAGTTTAGGGGTCAATCAGTGTTGAGCACTAAATGGCAATAAAGCTCACAGTCCTCATCGCACAATGAATCTGTGTTAACACCACCGATTCAAAATAGACAATGAGAGAATGACATGCCTATAGAGGAGAAAAGCTAGACACTGTTTAGCTGCAAGGACAAGTGGCACACTGTTTGTTTATCAGACAGATGAATGTTAACACCCTTGAGGCTCTTATGACATTAGACAATATCATCTGTGACAAAGCTTGGCACGCGAAGACTGAAAAAACCAAAAACAACATTTGATTAAGCTTATCAGGTGTGTTAGGGGTACACAGAGTGGACATGGAGACAGGCCAGCGTTTCCTAAGTGGCAGGGCCATTTCACTGAAAGCGTAGCAAATTAAAATTCTCTCCAGGCAGCAGATCAGCGAGAGCAAATTACAGCAATTCTTCCCTGATGTGGGCATAACGAGGGATTCAAATGAAGATTTATCTCTTAACGATAATATGCGACTTTCAAGGGACTTTTGTTTTGTTGACTTCTCTCCCTCTGTACGAGTGTGTTTGCAGGTGCAATAATGTGCCAGTCCATGAATTAAACATGATGTATTACATGATATGTAATTATAATTAAAGTATATAATTACACCATGATTAAATACTAATTATGTTATATAGCTTTAAAAGGGTCAAGGTACAATTGCAGTGGCATTTCCAGCTTTTTTATCTTTCCGAAAAATTTACTTAAATTAAAGCCTATATTAATTATCTCCTTTTTTCCTCCAAGGTCACACTAAATAATTATTGAATTAAAAATAATTTACCATTGGCTGGCATTCTCTCTTTAGGTAGAGTTAATGTTAATTAATAGTAATGGGAACCTAAACCACTGGTTTTACTGGTAGTGCACAGTATGAAGAATAGTTGGGTATATGTTGCAGTTTACTTTTTGCTATCCTCACTTATGAGTGTCCATCCATGAGTAAAAAATATATATCTAGTGTCTGAATAATTTGACTGTATATTCAAGATTTGTATTAATTATTAATTATGTATTAATTATACTGACTGATAATATATGATAACATAATATATGTTGAAGAAAGTAAAAAAGGATTTTGACCAAAAATGTAGAAAATGATTTGTAGGATAAACACACACATGAAAAAGTTATTTCTCACTATTATCCGTAATATAAATAGTTAATATAGTATAAATAGTAAAACAGGTTTAAAAAGGGCCATTCACAAAAAAGAATCACAATTACAATATGCATATTAATGACATGCAGTAGATTGTTCTTTTTATAATCAAAAACTGAACCGAATGTGCTGACAGCACTAGTTTTAAACATATATGCTTTTCTACATTTGAATTTTGCCATCTGCTTTGAGATGTTGACTAAACAGACAATAGTGGTGACAGATGATGTTTGATCGTGCTAATTTTAACAGAGAGTTTTCCTTCCTCCTCTGATTGCCATAAAGATGTTTGCTTGTTTGTTTGTTCTCTAACACTGTTAATATGTCATGATGGCAACTGCTAGTCCTAATGGAACATGGCGCTGCAGATTAGATAAACAAATCGTGATATGAGATGAGAAAGTGTGGCATGCCTGGGTTATCTGCAAAGAAAATTTGAAGGAAATAACAGTGCTTGAATGATAGTAAAGGAATAGTCTTTTATGTGAAGTTCTAGGTATTTTCAGGCTTTAAGCCTTTCTTTGCAAATGAAGTGACACGTGAGTATTAACACAGCTTATAGTCCTTTCTTTGTAAAATAACTAAATAGTTACATATATTAGAAATAAAAGTCAGTGTACAAATAAATAGAAGAAAGAAGAACAAATCACGCTGCTGGTTACATTTTGAAACCTGAATTTCTTTAGTTTAACAACACAAGAGTAAAGACAAAAATATGCACACGAACAATGAGGTGATTAATAAAACAAATGTTTGAGTCTGTATTAAGGGGCTGAATTTATTGCAGAACTTTAATAGGGAAAGAGGTTTAAAACAAAGCCTAACCAGAATATCCGAGTCACATCAATACAGCGCTGCTCACTGTAAACACAAGGTGCGAAAGTTACAGAAACAGAACAGGATCTATTTTCATAAGGTCATGGAGACACTTCTGAATGTGCCACAGCACAAAAACAATATAGTTGTGTACTGCTGCGAGTCGACAATAACCGGATGTAATGGTGCAGTCGCCACCCTTTAGTATCATAACAATTAAAGCTGGGATTAGGAGGACGTTTACTGAATTGAATGCAGCGTGTTTCCGTCTCAAAGAGTAAATGGAGGACATGTCGCCAATCACACAAGCTCTCTATCCCACACACACAAATGTACACACACTAAATTGATTTAGTCAGTAATTACAACCAGCTTTCAAACCTCCTAATGTGTGCACAGTCACGTAACATAAAGCCATTTAACATTAAAACAAACTTGTTTCTCTTCTGTGCCTTTCTAATCCTTCTACCAGAAACCACATTTTAGAGCAAAAACTTGCACTGAGAGAGACACGATACCCCATAACAGCTGTACCTGATAAATTGCTCATAGTTTACATAAATATCTTGTGCCATATATTGGTGAAAACTGGCAGACAGTTTAAATGTGGGCACAGAGGCTATGCTAACACAATTAACAAAAGAGGGTACAAACAGAAAAGAGAATAGTGAGAGCATACAGTGTACCTCAGAGAAAAGCTTTATAGAGGCTTCATGACATGCAGTGAGAGTAACTTATAGCCAGACATTAGGGCGTATGATAAGAATTTCTATGAGCAAGTAATAGCATGTTGTGTACTAAAACAGTTTGAAGGGATCAAATAAAATGCCTGTATGAATGCTTTAACTCGACTAAATAACAACACTTGCAAAACTGATTGAAAATATTTTACAAAAACTGTAAAGCACAAACACTTGATTTTGTGTTACAGTAAGATGAAACACAATGGTAAGACAAAAATGTATGAGAAAAATGTAGTGGTAGTCTTAAGGGGCCATTCACACAGGACACATTCGCTTGCTCCTCCATAATTGTTTCAATTGATAACTTGATATTGTCGGTCTACATACATGTGCACTAGATTTTTTCATCCCCCCCCCCCCCCCCCCTTTTCAGTGTCTTGAGTGCCACATTTTAATTATTTTATATTAGAGCTGCCCGATTAATCAAAATTAAACTGCTTAAAATGTAACTGATAATAAATAAAATGTATACTTCCGTGTTAATCGACATAGCCTTTATCAGCCTGTGTAGAATACTATGAAATATTAGGGGTGTAAGAAAATATCGATACATGTAAATATCGCGATATTATGTTTGACGATACTGTATCGATTCTCAAAAACACTATCAATATTTATTTATTTTACATCCAAGTTTCATGGCTTTGTGTTCGGTTTAAATCACAAACTGTATAAAACCCAACCGCTATATGGCAGTGTTATCTCAGAAAGTAACTGACGCGGAGCTGGAGAAGCGCAAGGTGAATGTGTGTGTGTGTGTGCATTAGCAATCCTCACAAGACGATAAAATTATTCCGCTCCCATGGTTTACAGAGCTGAAGTATGGACTCATTTTGGCTTTAGTTATAAAGAAACCACTAAGGAAATCGACAAGATTCATTTTGCTTGCAAAATAGGCCAAGTTAAAATCCAATACTTGGGAAACGCATTGAAGCTGAGAGCTTGCTTAACATCCGGACGTCATCCGCGCTGCTGAGAAGCATTTCGATAGAATATGTACAGCACAATTTTCTCTCAGTAACAAAATAAACACAACAAAATAGACAGCGGTGGCAGCAGAACGAAATCATCTGATCATAGTGATGTGGATATGGATGCACCAGTGATGTACGTGAAAGGACGTGAAAATAGCAATTTATTAAATAGACTGCTTTAAAGAAAACAACTTTACAGTGTTACATATAAAACAAACAGTCATTCAGTCATGGAATGGACTATGCACTTTCTGTTGTTAGATAGTTTAGAAATGAAAAACTGCTATACTGTGAACCTTTAAAACATACACACATGAATCCTGCAATCACTTTACTGTCTCCTTTTACTTGGATTGAACAAAATAGTGATTAGGGATATAAATTATACTGTATTAATTAAACAAAATAGTTCTTTGTCATGTTATATATATATATATGGTTATGTTCTTTATTCTTTTAATTTAGATCTTTTTTTAAAATCAAAAACAAGTAATATATTGCCTTTCTTACAAGATAGCAATATATAACAATTAGGTGTGACCCCCGAATAATCGAAGATTTGATGCATCGATATGCAGAGCCAGATTCTACCACCGAACTCACAGTCGAATCTTTGCGGGTGTTATGTAACGAGGATCATACCATTTTGGCAATATGGGGGTGCTCAATATTTTAATGACGTGACTATGCTTAAAATTTGAACAAATTTTTTTTCTCAATGAGTGTACGCACACGGGCGGCGGCATTCGAGCGCCTGTCCGCGGCGACTCAGGAATTGTTTAAAATCTTGCCGTGCCACAGAGCGCCATTTTAAGGTTTTGTATTACATTTTTATTATATTTCTCTTAAATTGTCAACGTACTGATTTCACCCTGTGCTACATGATACACGCATCGTGTAGCTCTTCTGTCAGATGTCGATTCAAAATTGAGCTTGCGTGTATATCATTTTAGGTTTATTTATCAAAATGTTTTTTGCTTACTTATCTTTGTTCTGCATTTCAATCGCAGCTTTAAAATGTTATGAGAAAACGTTTTACAAATGTTTTTCCACCAAATTACCTTTTCTTTAAACCTAAATAAGAAAGCCATTGTCAGTTCGACAGTTTTGGTCGCATTATTAAAAGTCGTTGATGTGTGTAAAGGAAAATAAAAAATAGTTTTATCCTCCTGCTGACTTGTTGTGCCCCTCCCAACCCATTCACACACACACATAGATTATTCAACTATTGGTCGACCATTGAGAGATTCGACAATTCTGATTCGAATGTGTAAATCCTTAGTCGGGGACACCCCTAATAACAATATATCGTATCGTAAGCCCTGTATCGTGTTGAAGTGCGTATTATGTCGCCAGATTCTAAGCAATACACAGCCCTATGAAATATGTTGTGTGCCTTATTCTGTGTATGGAGTTAAAACATGCTATTAAGTGTTGTCTTTTGTTGGACGTGTGGATTTCTTTTTCAAGTGCACATGCTTTCAGATGGAGCAGAATTTACTACTTATCACAGAACTTTGCTGCACTGATAAGCTGCATATATATGTATGTGTGTGTGTGTATGTGTATGTATGTATGTATATGTAATCTATACGGAGTTGTGGATCAATCTCAAATTACTTTTCTTTTTATTTCTTTTCAGTTTTGCTGTACTGCGTTTGCTAGAATGCATCCTGTGTGAACTGCCTCTAAAAGAATAATAGCAACATGGACAAAGAGAGTGTCACAGTACAGTGGACTGAGATGGAAAGCGTTTCTCCAGCTCCTCCACTAGTGAGTTCATGTTTGGATTGGGCTCTGGTTGTGGTGCTTCTTGTACAGACTCCGCATCTGACACCCTAGCCTCTGGTTCGACAGACACTTGCGGTTTGGGGACAATCTTTGGCGGGCACTGCTTTTTATCTATTTGTTTGTACATGTTGGCAACAGATTTCTCTAAGTCTGCTATGTTCTGGATGTTCTTCAGGATCCCCTTGAGTTCTCTCTTGGGAGGCTCCGGCTCGGATGGCAGTGGAGGTGCTGCGGGGCGTAAGGACACCGGTCGGAGGGATGTGATTGAGGGAAGAGGAGGAAGGACAAATGGAGAAGGAGGCATGGGACGGGAAGAGGTTGGTGATAAGGGAGGGGGGAGAGGAGGAGGAGGTGGAGGGGTTGGATGAGGATGAGGAGGTGGAGGGGTTGGATGTGGAGGAGCAGGTGAGGATGGAGGGATAGGAATAGACTGAGGTGGGGGAATGGGTGGAGGTGGTGGTGGAGCAGGTACATCTGGAGGGTCGGGGATGATCTCCACATTGACCTCATAAGACTCCACATCAGGATAGGTCGTCATTCTGCTGTATTTCCGCAGCACTGGTGGAGTGGGCTTGTGACTGGGTGGAGGTGTTCCATCACTCTGGGTAATGATTATTGATGGGGGCCTGTTGTTATGTCCCATGAATGAAGATTGTGGGGTCTCAAAAACAGAGAGAATAATTTCAGAAGAGAGTGAGCCACGAGAGTCCTGGCCTTGCCTCAGCCTGTCCTGCATGGCCTGCTGCTCAAACTGCCGTGCCTGCTCTTTTACTGTCAATTTGGGCTCTGGATCTTCGTCCACAAACTCATCAAATCCATCAATCATTTCTTTACTGTCATTAAGGCCAGACTTCAGAAGCTGCCGCTCCCACTGAACTGGGTCCATCACCACCCTCCTACTCCGTAGAGCTTCACTGGTCTCACATTTGTGCAATCTAGAGGGTAAAGTCCAGAAGTGTCCTGAGCCAGCAGAAGCCTGTGGAAAGCACTGGATGGACTTTCTCAGACTTCTTGTGCCGGGTGAATACGTGCCCAGGAGGTACCTCCGATTTTGGTGCTCAGGGCTGCTAAGGGTGCCGTCATCATGGTACAGGGGGTTGGTTGTAGTAAGTGGGTTTTCATCTGAAAGGAAGGTAATGTTGCTTTCTGACTTAGGCAAGTTGTTCACCAGGATTCCATTGGCCGTGGACAGCTTGTGAGCAGCGATGGCACGGGAGGCAAATGAGCTAATCAGACGCTGCCGATCGCCATCCTTCAGAACACACCTCTTAGTCCTGCTTTCAGCATAACCGCAAAAAGAGACAAAGAACGACTTAACAGAGGATGTGAACAACAAGGTATAGATGGGGAAGGAGGATGGAAGCCAGCTACACAAAGCACCTGTCTGGATTGACATAGTAATAATAAGAACAAAAAGTGCTAATTAAATCCTAGGCAAACACCTACAATAAGTTTCAATGAAGGGCACTAACATTTCTTAGCTGATATCACTACTGATTAGAAGCAAGGCAACTGATCACAGTGCTAGGAAACTACTTGGAAGGAAAGAATGGTCAACAGCTTTCTGAGTAACGATCACAAATACAACTCTACTTTAATTAAATTGTCTATAACATTTGGAAACAGACAACTGCCTACTTACTTAGGTCTGATATCCAAGAAATGAGAATGAGAGATGAGGAAAAGACAAATATGTAAGTGAAATTAGCAAGTTCTGTAACGTTTGTGTGTAAGTGCTAGTGCTTTTAGGGGGAAACCAGTCTAACACAAGGCACACCATTTCAGAGAAATAATTTTAGGGGTTCAATAACGAAAAAAATTATTTGATCTTTTGTAATAAGTTTGATGTGACATTTTAACCAGGAGCACATTATAATATGGCTGCCTACATTTAAAATTCATTTAGAAACTTTAAGTCAAGTACCAGGATAACAGAAGTAGAACAAATAATATTTTATGACCTGAGCAAGAGAACACAATTATTCCATTTGGTAATGGTTAGATAATCACAATTAGATCAGGGTAGCAGTGGAAAAGCAAATCAGAAAGATTGTAGAAACCAGCAAGGAATCATTTGGTTTTCTGCACATTCTTCCTCCAGACTAAAGTATTTGGAAGGCCCTGGAATTGTATGGTAAAAAGTAACACAATTCGCCAAATTGTCTTTTACTTTGCCAGTTTTGGGATCTAAAGTTATGGAAAACAAAAACACTTTTCCTTACTGGAATTGTTGGCATGTAAAACACTCCCAAATATGACTGAAAAATATCAGAATTTTGACTATCTTGGCAACAAAACCCGATAATTGTCATGACTCTACTGTATGTCGCAGGGATAAATACGTAGTTTACCCTCCTGCCTTCTTGCACCTAAGAAAAAGTCCAGTCTTCAACAAAAAACTTTGTTGATCACCTCAACCTGAAACACCACCAACAGAAGCCCTAGCCCTATCTTTGCAAAGCCATACAATCAGGTTTTGTTCATTCATATGCTTATTATAACAGAAATACTGCACCCAGAGCATCTTGACGACCAAAATTTTTGCTATAATCATACAACTTGATATAATCATACAAATAACATTGTGGTTAGAAAAATATAAATTATAGACACAAACAGAGTTGTGCAATTTAACTTTATATCAGTTAGTGTTTGCAGTTTTCCCCTCAAGAACATTTGTAAACAATTCCCCCCCTTGTAACAATCTGTAAAAAAGGAAGGTGAATTAACCTGACTTGACATTGACAAGTATAATGTTCTGAAGGCTTAAAACTTACATGGTGTTGTCGCCGAGCTCTTCATACAGATTATTGGTGGCAGCACCTCCGGATTTGCCAGTGGGAAGTGCCATTTGGATCCTGGCTGTTTTTGCACATTCTGCCTGCCGTCTTTAGATAATGAAGTCAACAAGTTGAGCAAAATAAAAGCATTGCCTTATATAATGAAATATTCCCTTTTAGACATTTGTTAGGATTTAGACATTTATCTATTTTGGAGTTTTTCAGATAAAAACAATTAGATCAGTGGTTTTCAACTTATAATATCATTCAATCAACAATATAATAATAATAATAATAAACAATGCTATGCAAATAGTAAAATGCAGCTAAGCAATCTTAGCAATCTAAATAGTTAGGAGTGCACAATTTTTTTTAATCTTTTTTCATTGATGCCAAAAGTTGTCAATTCAGATACATTTTAGCCAAAATACCATCTGAGTTAGTCATATTTTGGCAAATGCCATTATGGACAGGTTGCATGATGTGCCCTCAGTCTTGGAAAAATACACAAAATACTAGAAAACACATCCCAGACTACATTAAATGTGTGTCGTAATGATATAAACATAATTTGCGCTATGAATTATGAGCTGTCGGGAGATCAAACATTTTAAATTCAAGAGACTTTTAGAAACCAAACACTCAAATAATATTTTTATGTTAATACATTTCACTGTTGTTTTTCATTGTCGCATCATTGACTTTTGTATGACAAGCTATTTAAGTAGCGTTGGGTTACTATTATTATTTTTTTGCTATTATATATTCATTTTAAAATCTGGGTCTTGAAGCAATACCATTTGAGAATCACCAAATTAAATAATGCTTGAGAAAGGGAAATGGTTATATAACCAATATTTCATTACGAATGCATGTCTCTGTACAATACTTACTCTTTGAATCTGAAGATGGTGCATTGTAAAAGAATAAAAAAAGAGAGATATATTAGACAATGACACATTGCACAGCAGCATCAGTAACAGCACTGCAAAAAAAAAAATGCTGGACTTCAGCCACAAAATGTATAAATCTGCTCTCTCTTTCCCAGAAGTATGAATTATTTTCACCCCAAACTAATATGGAGGGATTTTTCAGTCAGATTATAAACTAAAAGTCTAAAACTAAAAGTCTTAAACCAAAACTAAAAATCTAAATTTGAAACTTAAAGTCCAAGTCGAAAATGAATTTGGTATTTAGGATTGGGCATTTGGTATTTAGGATTGGGCATTTTCTATTTAGGGTTGGGCATTTGGTCATTTAGCCATTTAGGATTGAGGATTGGGGATTTGGGGATTTAGGATTGTGAATTTGGTATTTAGGATTGGGCATTTAATCATTTAGCCATTTAGGATTGGGGATTTAGGATTGGGCATTTGAGGATTGAGGACTGGGGAGTGTATGCAAATTAGGAGGCGTGGCCCAAATACTGGAGGCTGGGTTTGAAATGGCTGGTGCGCAGATGCACCTTATGGACAGCAGAGGGAGCTCCCAGTGCTAAGGAGGAGCACACTTTAATGAAACCAAACGGAGCGAGTGAGCGGCTTGAGCGAGGACTGTGCGATAACTTCAACTTAATGACAGCTTTGTAACATTTGTGGCCTCAAACACAAAGTCACCAGTGAAAGGAGTGCTATCGGTCTGACGACGAGAAAGCAGCAGGTAAGATGCTAACATTAGCTACTAGTTATATAAGCTGATATTGCTAATATGCTTTAGTAGGGAATTATTATATTGGGACATGCTGCCTTGTTTTTTAAACTGCGGTTAACCCCGATCTGACATTAGTAGATACACTCCTTTCCCATTGCCACTAGATGGTCTTGTTTATGTTTTTTTCTTTTTTGCTATATAGCCTATATACATTTTATTAAGATTGTGAGAGAAAAGAAATTAGGCTTGTTCGACTTGAACGCTGCACACTGCAAGACCTATCGGTTTATGACATCAAAGTACTGCGATGCAAAAGCATAAGGAGCGTCTACTCTCTTTGATGTCATATGTTGTGTGTGTATGTATGTATGTATACGTTAAGACGATGTCAGTCAGAGCATAATATAGCAATATATTGCGGTCCTTTTTACACTGCACAAAAACCCTGCTGTTACATCGTCACTGGCCTTCATGATTGCTTTCCTAACCTTGTTTTTATATATATATATATATATATATATATATATATATATATATATATATATATACACATACATATATACACACACAACATATGACATCAAAGAGAGTAGACGCTCCTTATGCTTTTGAATGCCAATATAATAATTCCCTACTAAAGCATATTAGCAATATCAGCTTATATAACTAGTAGCTAATGTTAGCATCTTACCTGCTGCACTGTCTGCTGCTTTCTCGTCGTCAGACCGATAGCACTCCTTTCACTGGTGACTTTGTGTTTGAGGCCACAAATGTTACAAAGCTGTCATTAAGTTGAAGTTATCGCACAGTCCTCGCTCAAGCCGCTCACTCGCTCCGTTTGGTTTCATTAAAGTGTGCTCCTCCTTAGCACTGGGAGCTCCCTCTGCTGTCCATAAGGTGCATCTGCGCACCAGCCATTTCAAACCCAGCCTCCAGTATTTGGGCCACGCCTCCTAATTTGCATACACTCCCCAGTCCTCAATCCTCAAATGCCCAATCCTAAATCCCCAATCCTCAATCCTAAATGGCTAAATGATTAAATGCCCAATCCTAAATACCAAATTCACAATCCTAAATCCCCAAATCCCCAATCCTCAATCCTAAATGGCTAAATGACCAAATGCCCAACCCTAAATAGAAAATGCCCAATCCTAAATAGAAAATGCCCTATCCTAAATACCAAATGCCCAATCCTAAATACCAAATTCATTTTCGACTTGGACTTTAAGTTTCAAATTTAGATTTTTAGTTTTGGTTTAAGACTTTTAGTTTTAGACTTTTAGTTTATAATCTGACTGAAAAATCCCTCCATAAACTAAACCCTCAATAATTCCAGAATGATCCTTATATCTCTAGCTCACCGTCAGGTCTGCCATATGGCATTGGCTCAGCTGGCACCACATGTAAAGCTCAGCCCCTTAACCACAGACAGTTTCTCATATTTACCTCTGATGGCCTTAATTCATCTTCTTTTGCACAGAATAAACATAAGATCAGACAGTTCTCAAAGGTGTTACCATTGTGAAAAGAGAGAATGTATGTACGTATAAATGTTCCACTGAAATCCCAGTGGAGGGAAGCGGCCTGCTTAACACAGAATGTCTCTACCTTAATGAACTTTACATTATTTGTGGTATTTATTTTAGGTAGCTAAGTGGAGAAATCTTTCTACTGATTTGGATGAGATTTAAGGTGTACTGGACTATAGTGGTGAAACTCACTGTCGGTAGGTGATGATGACGATGAGAATGGCTGGGATACAGCACATAATGATGATGACGGCCAGGGCCAGCAGGGCTCCTTCAGTGTATCCAACAGACTGAACCGCCTTCTTCACACTCTCCACCACATCTGGTGTGCGGATCTCCAGGATGCGCCCTCCGCGACCTAGGTAGGGCTGGAACTCCTTATTGATGTCCAATAACTTCCCATCTAAAAATCTGTAGAAAACCACACGAACAGTCGCATATGTGACCTTGCATATGCCATACGATTAGTTCTGCAGTGCAAGCAACATCAATCTGACAATGGAGATCTCACTTGCTTTTGAGCAAATCAGTTGATGATTAAACAAATGTAATTCAAATTCACAAGTCAAACTTTTATAATTACTTTTTTTTATTTATATATATATATATATATATATATATATATATATATATATATATATATATATATATATAACTGTAACTACAATGTAATAGGTTGATCTTATACTTCGGCTACTGTGAAAGCAGAATTTCTAAATATCATTCACATTGCAGACAGCTAAACAAAACATTAATAAAAGAAGGACTGTTGTCTATATTAGAACTGAAGGGTTTTAAAGCGCATTCGACAGCCTACAGTTCACAATTTGCCCGTACAAATGTTAGAAACAGTGCTGTCTGAGCAGGCTAATTACTGTGACAAGACAGACAATCTGGCTAAGGATTTAACCACAAGTCTCATTTTTATGAAAAATGAGAACATGTCTAAACAAACATAAGCACATACTCCATTTGCTTTATCGTGCTTTTTGGATAAAAAATGGGGAAACATAAATTCATGCCGTAAGACTAACTAATGGCTAGAGGTGGGTGGGCTCTTAAATTATGCTGAGAAATTTTATATCACATTTATTGTGGAACCTGATGGATTCGAAACAAAAATGATTATTCATGACAAATGCAAGGCTCCAGACAAAATTTTTAATTACCGCTAAGGATCAATTGGCTCCTATAGGAGAAAAAGTTAGGCGCCAAATACAGTTTTCAAGTGCCACAAAAGAATAAACGCATTTAAATGTTTCACGTGCAATTATATGGACAATGTTGAGTGTAATTTTTTAGCTCCTTTTTTTTCTCATAAAGACAACAGACAACAGAATGAAGACAACAGTTTAAGTAAAAATCTTTTTCGCCTGTGTAGAACTGAAACTCCAACTTAAATCAATGCACCTCATTTTAACACACACACGGACACGTGCACACACAAAGTGACTTTTGCATTTTTCTCACCCGTAGGCTTATAGGCTTTATTTATTTATTGTCATGTACATACAGCGCTTCACAGCCGTTACACATCACATAGGCTACCCGACACATGATTGGTCATGTTAAACTACTTGACTAAAACGCTCCGTTACTTTGACTTTAATTCCTTTTGTTTTTCATTTAGTAAATTCTGCAAATTAGTACCTGAAAAAAAAAAAAAGTTTTAAACACATTAATATTTCCAAACATTATGTTGGAAAATTCTTATCAGAATAATTTATATTAAGTTAGTGTATATTTTTAGGTTTGTTTATATATATATATATATATATATATATATATATATATATATATATATATATATATATATATATATATATGTAAAAATACATTTAAACTTTTTGGAAAAGATAATGCCTGTCACTGCTGTGAACTGACCATCACACAGCATTTGAAGAATATCAAAAACTTTAGGAGTCAGCTGATCACCAGCACAATAAAACAAAATATCATCTAATTATCGTTATCGAGAAAATCCCAGAAACTAGAGATATAATATTTTGTAAATATCGCACACCCCTACTCGTGACTAAACAAAGGACGCCAATATAAGTTTGCGCACGAAGCACAAAACGGCAGGTGTAAAACCGCCATCTGTCAACTCTTCGACCAACAAGATTGCTGTTTTTGTTCACATGCCTGGAGCTGCAGAAGTTACAGTAAAACATGATTTGGTGGCGCTCAAGAACAAAATGGTATTGTCCAGCACACATTGATACCTAAGATGATGACGAAGAGGAACGAGGAAGCAAGTAGACGAAGAAAAAGATGCAACAAGGCAAGATGAATGTAAAGCTGCTGGTCTCTTAAAAAAACAAAAAAATGCCACAGCAATTACAAAAACCTTGATAAGAGGGTGTTGTTACGGAGAGGAATTGCAGCTCAAATAGGATTCGATGGTGAGTTTGCATTGAATCCTATTTGATCTGAAATCAAATAAAACGCTCCATCTACTGTCAGGGAGTGAGATTGCACAGTCACTCCGCGCATCTCAAGTGAAAATCGCTTGGCCATGAACACAAAGTGCTGGCGATAAATGTGTGCAATTATCATCCCGGGTGTGCACAAGGCTTAACACAGTGTTTTTAGTCGTTTTTGTGGATCCGTGTGAACGGTCGTTGTGTGAACTTACTCTAAGAGGGAGAAGAGCACAGCAGAAAAGAGGTTTGGGAGGATAAGTTGAATGCACTTACTTAAAGAGCTCCTGTCTTGAGAGAGCTCTGTTGGTCAGAGGGTCGATTGCATAAACCATCAGGTCAGATTTGGAGTAGTCCTCCTGTTCATAACCCTCGCCAAAACGTCGGGGCCCGATTGACTCCACAACTACTTTAGCTCCTGGGATCTGGTCCTGGACATAGCGCTCTAAAATACTGAATTAAAGAGACAGAAAATGAGAGCTCTGCAATAGATCTTCCTGACATACCAAAGACATACAATTTTTTTGACAGTATTCATTTCTAGAACACTACACAAAAAGCCCTGTAAAGAATGCCCATTTCACACAGGGCATGTTCAAAACAAAAACAGCCAAAGACATCTGACTGGCACAGGTGTACATACCAACAATTAGAAAAATACTGCATATGGACTTACTGCAAAAACATTCACACGTTCTTACACACCAAAAACAACAAAGCATGTAAAATTAGAGGTTATTTCGGTGCTAATTTGAGAGCTCCTAAGCCATTAATTGGTGGGCACGTATCAGAGAAAATAAACTGACAATCAACTTCAACACGACTGCAAACATGCACAACAAACCCTAATTGCAGTAATCACCGTAACTGGAGAAATAAAACAGGAAAAATTACACAAGAGCAACAATTACACTGCCTAAATATAACACAAGCACTGCAAACCCCTATATTATCCATGTTTTTCAGGCTACACTGAGCGGGAGCTGTTTTGAACACAGAAGTGCATGGAGGACAAATACAAAGCAAGGGCTAAAATGAGCTGTGTAAGACAGCGTTGCTTCAAAGCTGGTGTCCTTGTCTCCCAGTAGGTTCCTTTATTACCCCTCAGCTCACATCTCAGAGAAGCCAGCCTTCCTCAGCCAATTACCTGCAGTGCCTCAGATATCCCCCCTTCACAGCTGCTGAGGTGAAATAAGAACATGGGACAAAAAAGAACAGAGTCTAGAATGATAACTCTACTTGGGGAAAAAAAAAGGAACAAGGAGCAGGTTTGCTGAGGAAACAGCCTGACAAGAGATGAGGAGGTGGTTTGGGAAAACTCAGGCTGTGAGTTCTATCACCTGAGGCAGAAAATGTGTGCTTGTGTCTGTGTATATACTAGGAATATAAAGATGTGCTTATGTCTTCATATTAGCACTGCATTTTATCAGCACTTTCTTGCATTTTTGTCATCCCAAAACCCAATATTTTCTGGTAATGCTTTATTTTGATGGTCCCATTTCTGTTGACAAGTAAAATTGCACCTAAATGTCAACCAACTCTCATTAGAGTATTGTTAGACTGTTAGGAGTAGAGGTAGGGTTAGTAGAATAAGCTGCAAAATTACTTATAAGCAGTAGAATGTTTGTTAGGGGAAAGTTACAATAAAGTGTTAGCAGATATTAAGCAGACAGACTACTAATATTCTACTAATACTCTAATGCGAGTTCACAGATTCTACATCTTGGAAGAAGGACCAAAATATGAATTTTTACCAGAAATGACACAAAGACGAATGGTGATATGCTCGTAATTATAACACCACTCCAATGAAAAAAACATTATTATTATAAGCTTACTGTTGTGATCAATAATAACCAACTGCAGAACCGCAGAACCCATATACGTCACTCACAACGCTCTGAGGACAACAGCGCCATGCCACAGTCTCATGCCGGAAGTGGGCGGAGTTCACGAAAACTAAACAATCGGCACGGCGGAAGAAGAGAACACGGTAAACAGCTGTTTTGTGTTGTGGTTTTAATCTATCAAGTTTATTTGTGTTGTGTATTTGATCCATCGTTGTTGTATTAACACTTTATACAGAACGTGGCTCTATTTTTTTCTAATGTGCTCTGCTTTACGATGTCTATCGCGTCTGTTGATATGGTCTTGGTTTAAGTAACATAATTGTTTGTGATTTTATTTTGTTGTTGGCGCCGTATTTTTTATTTGCTTTTATCTGATACTGACCAGTGTTTTATTTATTTTTCCCCCACTAATTTATTGAGGCATTACGATTTGGAGAGGATCAGCTTTACTTCATGTACATCAATGCAAGACATTCTGCAACAGTTTCTAATGCCCAGTGTTTTAAACTGACCAGATGGCACAGTACACCTTCAAATTCACTTCAAAAAGCAGCTGTCCATGGAGGTATGAAGGTTTTGAGTTATTTGTTTATACACAGTAGCAAGAAATAGTATTTATTTGTTGTCCCTTTTGAATTAGTTGGTTATAAAGTTTCAAGTGTATATATATATATATATATATATATATATATATATATATATATATATATATATATATATATATAGTGCTTAAGCTAACAAAATGCAAACACTATTTCATGTGTTTGAATGTGTCCCATTAAAATTAAATTAAGTACACAACCAAGCATTATATATATCTGTTTGATTTTGTTGCAGTAAATTGACAATCAGAATGTCACCCAGGATAATGGAAGCTGATCAAAAACAAGGTTAGTTTTAAAGGCTCTAATAAAGACATAAGCTACTTATACAGATAGTGTGTTGTTATATGTCACATTTTCCAGGAATGTTCTTCTATTCTATAATGTTCGATTGTTTTAGACTGTTCCACAACAGTTGGATGGCTCTATTGACAGTAGGATCTTCATGTTAATGGTAAGAAAAAGAAGGAAAAGGTTTTTTAAATTTTTTTTAAATACAAGCTTCCCTTCATTAGGATAAAAAACATGAGGGCTTTTCACACTTGAAATAGTAAACTCCGGGTATACAGAATCGTGGGTTATCTTGCTTCATGTTTCACACTGATCATCATTTACCTGAGATGAACAATTAATCCTGGGTATTCATACACTGCCGTTCCACACTGTACTTTAATAAACCATGAGATAACATATGTGCAGTATCAGGGTCACTGACAGACACTGCACTGCACACAATATGTTTTCATAAATGCTCAAGCTTTGCATGTCCTTGTATTACAAGTTTTTCCTGAATGGACATTTCAGACTATACAATAATTTAAATGGTCTCTTCTTCGCTGCAATTGCGTTTTCTGTTTGCATTTGATGTTTTTCCTCTTCAATGCTGACTTTATTATTTATATAGAGTGCACAGTGTTTCAGTGACTGTCCAAAGCACGTAAATATAAAAGTGTGAAATGTTACTTTACCCGAGGTTAAAAGTGTGTTTAGAATGACGATAAGCTCAGTGTGAGAAGCCCTATGAAGTGCTTGCCTTTAATTTCTGTATACACTTTGAACTGAAAATGGTTTGATTGTGACAGGGTATCATTTATGTCAGAAATTTAGACATGAGAAACTGAATTTCACAACTTTATTATACATGCTACATCCTGACTTAAACACACGATATTGTTAAAACACTTCCAACATTTCATCCTATTTTTTTGTACCCTTGTCTCATGAAGGAGCCACGGATCACAGAAGACTCTGGAACAACCAAAAGTTTTCAACAGTTTAGTGGAAGAGCCCTGATTTCTGAAATGTGAAAGTGGAAGACTAGGAAAAAGCCCTTCAACTTTCACAGGCTGAATGGTTGACCGACAACTGGCCAAAGAGACAGTTGTCAATGTTTATAGAGGTTACATTTATTTTAGATTTAATTTGTCATGTACCTGCTGTGCAATAACTTTCAACTTAGTTCAATTTATTCCCCTTGGTCTGATTGTGTATTTTTTTTAAAGCAAACCCAAGCTAGTATATGATGCCTTTGCTACTTAAGGGGATTTTTAAGGAACATTTTATAAAATTAAACAATTTCTGTGTGTTTTGGGGTTTGATTAATCTGAATCATGCATAACAGTGTAGAATTGTGTAATATATATTATCTACTATGAATAAAAGGTTTATTCTGAGATGCTTGAGTAAAAAACAAATATATTGTGTCATAAAAATAAATGTTCAAATGCTCAATCTTTGTTTTCATTTTTTGTGTGTTAAGATTTATGTTCAGTTTATCTAATATAATATTTAAGACATAATATAAATAAATAAAAAATAATAGCAACTTTTTACTTTAAAAACGTTACAATGTTTTTTTTATAAATACATTTTTAACGTAAATTATTTTATTTTGTATTAATATCCAGTATTGTTTATTTTAAAACATATTTATATGATTTAACTATGAGTGAGTATATCTATCTAGTCTATCTATCATCTCTCTATCTATCTTCAGTTAGAACTTATTAATTAAATACTTGACATTATTAACATCGTTTAAACTTTGGGCTTGAAACGCTCCAAATAGAGCAATGTATGCGAAGATAAATCAGCTCCGCCCACTTCCGGCATGAGACTGTGGCGTGGCGCTGTTGTCGCCCTCAGACTTTTGTGAGTGACGTATATGGGTTCTGCGGTTCTGCAGTTAGACCTGTCTCGTGATTCGGGCTATGGAGATCGTTTTGAACACTGGCAAAAACGAAAATTGATTTTGGATCATTTTTAACAAAAAAAAGTTATGAACTGCAGCTTTAAGCATTTGAATCAATGTTAAGTGCTATCCCATGGCTGACAAGGGAAGGTGGGGTTTCTGATTATTCTGCTCTTGACGCAGATGTTAAACAGTGTGGGTCCTGCTTTTATCTGAGAGGGGTGACAGAATCAAGCAGCCCACTGATTTATCCCTAACATAAACATCTGCACCCGCACGAGTCAAGTACTCATGCATACATTATAGCTTCAAGCACTCTCTGACTGCTCAGAATGTTATGTCTGGGTGAAATGTGTGTTTGTGTAGAACGAGTTACCTAATCAGCTGATCCTTGTTCTGTTCAACTACAGTGGGCGGCACGTTAGATACGACCACTTGCATGTCCAGCTGGTTAACCACTGACACCTGGGAACAAAAAAGTACAAAATAATTTTTTTCTAAAAGGGAAAATTATGATATAGCATGACGGTTCTAAGCTGTGTAACATTTCAAATACACGTCGTTCCCGTGGTTGATGAAATGGAGACAAAATTATTGCCAAATTATTTTGTGAGATAAATACATTAAAAGTTCAATCAAATGATCAAAAGTCAATCAAATGATCAAACACTAAACTTGGTTAGAGTCATAAAAAAGAAATATCTCCTCTGGACATTGAATTGATTATTATACTTGAAGTTAATTTTTATTACATTTTTATTTACAGTATACATTAGTGGCAAACATCCCCACTGGCATATTGATTAAAGTCTGTTAGATCTAAGAAAAGCTCTAGCATGATTTGTTTTGGGATGCCCCTTGGTTTGACTACAATAATGAATGGAATCGTTGAGGACTCGCAACCGGTTAAATATTTAAATCGAGCTCTATGCATGGAGCTGTCTAGCTGGACTAATTTAAATACCAATATGTCCGCATATTTGTTTAACTCACAGACCAAGTACAGGTTCCAAGATATTGAGTGCTATTGAGAGATTGATTTATGGGTTTAAATACTCCTGGAGCCCCTCAGCCCACAAAAAATAAATAATCTATGCCTCTTCAGCATCAGCTTTGGATGTTCTTCAAGCAAGCTTACAGGGACTGTATTTTTCTAATCAAAATCAGCTAACGGAGTTGCCGCTGCTGTAAAATCAGATGATGGATTGCATCTCAGGACAGATTACTGCTTTAAACTTTAATCAATCCGTTCAAACTGCCTCGGATTGTGTATTTAAAGGGGGGGTGAAATGCTGTTTCATGCATACTGAGCTTTTTACACTCTTAAAGACTTGGATTCCCATCCTAAACATAGTCAAAGTTTCAAAAACTAATGTTGGACGTTTGATAGAGTATTTCTGTGTCAAAAATACTCCTTCCGGTTTCTCACAAGTTTCGGAGAGTTTTTTTCGAGTATGGGTCTAATTGACGTTAAAAGATCGGAAGGTCCTTGTATGGGCCGTACGGGCTCTTCTCCCGGTAGGACTAGCGTCACTAGCGCGAGAGAGGAAATGCACGCTGTAAACAGTAAACTGTTCTCAGCTGCAGATCCAGTCGTCCGTGAACACTAATGTCGGTTATAGTCCGCGCCGCGCTCCACTTCATTCCTCCACTTTGACATTAAGGCGACTTCAACGCTTCAGCACAGCATTCCGGGAAGGCAGCGCTGCATTTGAACCGATTTGAACGCAGAAATGCTTCAGTCGCATCGCAAAGTGGATCTCCACACTCCAAGAAGTGTGTTTTTGACGGAGCCGTCCCAGCGATAAAGGTTCGGTCCTGCTTTGGAAGCAGCCGGTAAGTAAAACTGCTTCAAATGTCTGTGCTGTTGCTTATCGTCACGTATGTAAACATCAGTAAACGACACGATCGCGTGCTTCGTCATTCAAATGCGCTAACGGACTTCATTGCTGTTCTATGTAACTTATAACGTTACACTACTCTGACGTGCAAAACCGTTTTGCTTGCTACTAAGGTTTGGTCGCATACAATAGTCCATAAACCGAATCATGTCATGTTGACAGGCCTCTAAATACAGTACTTACCACAGAGACGGACGTCCTGCTGTTGCTGTTTCTATTTCAGCCTCCGAATTAGATTCTGGATCATATCTATTAGCTGAGAAAGCTGAGATGGGTTTCTCCACGCTTGAGGACGTCACCGCTTTGCGCATATGTCATTCTTTAGCTCCGCCCACACGATACGCCTCCAGGCGCTCGGTTTTTTCCGGAAAGACTCGGTACAGCCCATATTTCTTTTACAAATATAATAAAACGAAAGACTTTTCGGAGATATGAAGGATGCAATACTACTCTATAGGTACTCAAGATTGACATGAGATTGACTGAAACTGAGTGTTTCACCCCCCCTTTAAAGGTGATGTGTATCATTTCTATGCTTCTTGCAACAGCAAAACTGCACCTCATCGGAAATTGCCCTGATTCTTAATAATTCTGGTTAATACTAAAATTCTTCAACTCTTTCCTCGCCATTGATGAGATTTTGTTCATTTAACAATTCCCAGCTTTTTCCATGTTTTCACTGTTATACGGTAGGCTGGCTATTACACATCTTCTGAAAGAGTACAGCATCTCCGGATACAAAAGCAAGCAAAGAAGAGAATCTGTGTAAACCAGAAGGAGCGGATATAAGATTGTTTATGCACATCTAAGCTTTGTGGACTCAACCTACTCTCCATCTGTTTTGCTCATCGGTCTGAGCCTGATGCGATCAAAGTCTGACAAAAACTTCTCAAAACTTTTTGTTCGAAATGTTTTTTTTTTTTTTTTTTTGAAAAACTTGCCCTCATTCAAGTAAGCAATCAGATACAAGAGGCTGCTTTTTCACGTCCTGCCTAACAACACCCTTCAGCTGTGACTTAACCCGGGTGCACACACTGCGATTTTGTCCACGATTTCGCCGTCTGAGACAAATTTTGCACATCCTAAAATCTGATGTCTTTGAGCATTAGTTTGACAGGTTCACCGGCAGCCGATTAATGACCGTTGTGATCAAATTTTAAATCAGACGAAATTCTGGCAGTGTCAGAAGATTTAGCGCACAATCCTGCAGTGTAACTTCTCCAACGACGACCGTCAAATATCTCGGTTTTTCAAGACAAACTATGACCAAAACGAGAGCTAGAGATTTCTTCATAGCCAGCATTTCAGTCCCGCGTGTAATGCAGCTCACCGTCACCGAACACGTCATTCATTGATGATAAACACCGGACGAGTTTTCTTGTGTGCGTCCGTTTTTATCGTGCCTTCACTATCGTGCAGTCTGACATTAAAGACAACTGAGATCTTACAGTGTGACATGGCTTACAGCGGGGATCATGTTCATGCAGTCTGACAAGTACATTCGCAAAGGATTTTGAAAAACCGCACAGTGTGCAGGACCCATTATTCGCCATCAGATGGCAGCAAAGACTGTCCATCATTAGCAAAGACTTATATTGAAAGGACTGAAAATGTCCATGAAAAACATGAAACAAATCGCAACTGACAAATGCTTTGACTAACACGGTCAGTGTATGGGAAAAGCTCTGAACTGTTAAAAGGACTACATAATTGTAGATAAACACGTAAGACATACCAGAAGGAAAAATGTTAAATCTGAATGCAGGTAATACACTCGGTCATACTCTTCAACATTATATAGTAAGCTTCAATGAACAATATCAATCAGAGCAAACATACATTTATGTTGCTAATAGCGGTTGCTAAGGGTGTTGTGTAGTGATACAGAGAACTGTCGGGTGAAGCGGTCATTCACGATAAAACAGCTGATGATCAATTAAAATCAAGGACTGGAACTAACCGTTTTATAAGTGTTAAGTGGTAAAACAACGCATGAATAAATCTAGAATAATTAATTGTTTATTTGATTAAAAGCAGAGGCTCTGTTCTTTCTTTTGATATATTAAATGTTTACATATTCATACAACAAAATATTCTGGGGGCAATGCAAGTTTTGTGAATATCATCCAAAATACTGCCGTTGGCTGGCGGGGAAAAAGCTATATGTTTAATACTGTATATGCTAAACAATTTTGGCAACATATTTTTCTTAATCCAAGTACCATTTCTTAAAACATAATCTTTTGTATCTAGTTTCTTTAACTACGTCTTGAAAGTTCCACTCATTGAGTAAGATGTTACATTTAAAACTGAATTATCGAATAAGGGACTTTTAATCAAACCATCTTTTTCAGCGATTAATTTTTCATTCTTGAATCTGACTTTCAAATGGAAAATGACAGAAACGCTCAACTCTAGCCTCCCGATCACATACGTACCACCACTTGAGCACTGCTGCTGAGTCCCTCCCCGTAGTCGTCTGTAGCAACCACGTCAAATTTGAAGTAGGAGCGCCGCATGTTCCTGTACATGATGGCCGTCTTAATTACACCTGTGAGGGGCTCAATAACAAAGCCGTCTTTGCCGTCAGTAGTCGGGGGGATAATCAGCCTGTACAGCATGGCACTGAAATTCCCTGTGTCCTTATCCAGAGCCTGTCAGAAACAATAGAGCAGACATGTCAAAGAGGGGAATAGCCACAAGCTACTTTTCACCTACAACACAGAGCTGCTCAACCTCTGCCTTCACCCGCAGTTCCACCTTCGGCCCTTAGGAGGAGCTCTAAGCTCCAATTTACCAGCACTAACGTCACTTTGGCTCATCTCAGATGAACATTATAGCACTCCACTGCAGTGACAATGATTTATAATGGCTTTTTACAAGAGAGGGAAACAGGCGGCTCCACAGGCAGCAGGATGCCCCGGACCAGGCAGAGTCATTTAACGCAAATGAGACTTTTTCCAATATGCCTGGGAGACCAGTTTCAATAAATACAGCTTGTGTATTACAGTCCCGTGCAAACAAAAGGTCTGTTTTTTAATTGCTCATTTAGTGTGGCTAAGCGTGGACATGTCACTTGGCTGTGAAAACCTTTGGTCGTTGCTGCTGTGTAGATCTTGAGACGAAACTGAATCATAGTTCCAAGTAGTTATTTTTCTTTTTTCACGTTTCAACATAAGATTTAACTCAAGGAACATCAGTAAGTAAGGCAATGTTTCCTCAGAATGCCAATAGATTGCTTAAACTAATTATCAGTTCAGGAGGGAACAATGAATGCAGAATCGGAAATCACCGTGTCAATCCATCACCGTGTCATTAGAGTTGGCTGAGCAAAGAACAGTTTCAATTTTCTCGCCTTTTTCTCCTCAAAGCTATTTAAAGAGGAATTTCAAAGTAGATTAAAGTCTAATCTACGAGCCCCTGAGCTGTTTTTAAAAAAGTCTGCAGTAAGCAATTCCTGTTACACCTGAGAAATGGACAACAAGCATACACTGTAAAAAAAAATCTCGTAAAAAAATGGTAAATGACTGGCAGCTACGGCTGCCAAACAAAAACCGTAAAATTAAAGTAAAATATCTTAATTCAAATAAAATGCAAAAACAATCATTTTACAGAAATTTTCATTAAAAGATTTATTGAAAAACAATGTTATTTTACAGATTTTTTCCTTGTTTAAATTAAGGTGTTTTACCTTTTTTTTACGGTTTTTGTTTGGCAGCCGCTGCTGCCAGTCAATTACCATTTTTTTATGATTGTTTTTTTACAGTTTAAAACTGTTATTTCACGGGCATTTACCAGATTATTGCAATCAAACTCTTTCAATAAAATGACGGCACTGATAGTTCTACAGAGAATTACTGTAATTTTACAGGCATTTACCAGATTATTGCAATCAAACTCTTTCAATAAAATGACGGCACTGATAGTTCTACAGAGAATTACTGTAATTTTACAGGCATTTACCAGATTATTACAGTCAAACTCTTTCAATAAAATGACGGCGCTGATAGTTCTACACAGAATTACTGTAATTTTACAGGCATTTACCAGATTATTACAGTCAAACTCTTTCAATAAAATGACGGTAATGGTAGTTCTACAGAAAATTACTGTTATTTTACAAGCATTTTCCAGATTATTACAGTCAAACTCTTTCAATAAAATGCAAAGACGTGATAAAGATTTAAAATTATTTATTTTATTTTGGCAGATAAAATAAGTCTGAAAACAGTATAAAAAGAATTCAAATCAACTCAAACTCTGATTTGCAGCATTTGTTTACACAATTTAATAGTGTTTAAATTATGTAAAACAATCTAAATAAAATGGAATGATTCCATCATTAAATTATTGATATTGATATAAATAAAATACAACATTTAAACTACTTCAGTAATTAACAATAGTTTTATCAAATTCTCAAACTTTAGGATTATGGCTATACAAGACTGTGTAACACTTTACAAAATGTACAACGTTTATTAAAATTATACAGCATTTATTTATTAAATGTTAAAGGGTTAGTGAAAATAATGTAACTTATTCCTCACCCTCATGCCGTTCCACACCCATAAGACCTTCGTTCATCTTTGGAACACAAATTAAGATATTTGTGTTGAATCCGATGGCTCAGTGAGGCCTCCATAACCAGCAATGACATTTCCTCTCTCAAGATCCATTAATGTACTAAAAACATATTTAAATCGGTTCATGTGAGTACAGTGGTTCAATATTAATATTATAAAATGATGAGAATATTTTTGGTGCTCCAAAAAAAACGAAATAACGACTTATATAGTGATGCCCGATTTCAAAACAAGAAGCTTTGGAGCATTATAGATCAGTGTGTCAAATCAGCAGTTCGGAGAGCCAAAGTCACATGATTTCAGCAGTTTGGCGGTTTTACACGCGACCAGCGTGTCAAGCTTCTGAAGCTTCAGGAAGCAGTTTTGAAATCGGTCAGTTTTTTTTGGCACACAAAAAATATTCTTGTCATTTTATAATATTAATATTGAACCACTGTACACACATGAACTAATTTAAATATGTTTTTAGTACATTAATGGATCTTGAGAAACGAAATGTCATTGCTGGCTATGCAAGCCTCAGAGCCATCGGATTTCAACACAAATGAGGGGGGTACAATCCACAAACCGTCTCTAACTCGAGATATCTGATTACAAATATAACAGTCTTTTATTCAGAATTCTAACAAGCGTTTTAAGAAGTAACAAAAAAAAAAAAGATCCATGATTTGTTACCAGAAGATAAAGCAGATAAAGAACAATCCTTCAAAATACCAGTAATCAGCAGGGTCCTTGGTGCATCTGGGAAGAAAAAAAGAACACTATGATTCTCTGAAAAGTCTTAAAAAAAAAAAAAAAAGATTTTAAATAAATGTTTTTTTTTTTTTATTATTATTTTTTACTTTAAACAAGCTCAATTTATTGTAATTAAAGTTTTCTTTTTGTCTTCTGTTTCATCTGGTAGCTGAGGGTCTTTCCCTCAATATTTTTAAGGGAATTAAATATAGGATTAATGACGGCATATTTTTTAACTAACTAAAAAGACATGAAAATACTTGAGATGGTTTACCACCCAAAAATGGAAATTCTGTCATCGTTAACTCATCCTCATGTCGTTTCAAACCTGTATAATTATTTCTTGATATATTTTGAGGAATGTTGGCAACCAAACTGCTTTCCTTTGTATGGAGAAAAAAAAAAAAAACACTGAAAACAAATTGATCAAAATAAAGAAAGTCATACATGTTTGGAACAACATGAGGGTGAGTAAGTGATTGATAGACTTTTAATTTTGGTGTCAACTATCCCTTCAGTTTGTGTGTAGAATTTCCTGCAGAGTGTAGCTCTAAACATCTGCCTGGAATGTTCTGGTAGTTCTGAAAACCTTGATTAGGTGGTTCAGATGAGTTTAATTAGGCAAATTCAATTAAAACATGACAAGGTTTTTAAAAAATATATATGCTTTATAAGGGGACGTTTACACAACGCGTTTTGGACATTCATTTACACAACAATGGAGTTCTGGTGGCCTGAAAACACAATGTTTTTGAAAACAATACCGTTATCTCTGTGTAAACTTAATGGTGATGGACACACATGCGCATTACATGTTTAGTTTATAGGTATGCGTGTTTGAATGCATATGTGCGCAGACAAGGTAGGTCTGCGCACATATGCATTCTTTACCAATGAAATTGCCAAATCACTTGTCTAGAATGTATTAATACAGAGTTATTTAGTTGTTTTCGTAGAATTGTGCAAACAGGGATTTTTCAATAAATTATTGTGATTTGTATAACATTTTTTTAACAAACACGTCAGTATACACATCATGACAATAATCCAAGAGAATTGTGAAGCTCACATGATAAGATAACTTATTATTATTATGTAGTTTCTGAAGCATGCTTTAGTATAATGCAAGTTTATATTCAGATTTATTTTTCTAAGCACATTTTACCAATTCAAATCCAAAATTATAAGTGATATATTTTTTTTAAGAAAGGCTCGGAGTGAAAAATGTCTTGTATTCAGGTGTGCATCATTATTACACAGGTTTTCATTTATAGATAAACTGGGCAAAAAAAAAGGATTTAACTTAGACTGGAACGTCCTTTTTTTAAATACCCATGAGAAAGATGCAATACTAGAAATTGCACAATTAAGGCATGCCCATTGGACAGCAAAACATCAATTCAGCAAAAAAAACAGGTGAAGAAATAAATTAACTTCTAAAACAGTTCTGGAAAATCGGCCTGTTTTTGTATGACCCTGCTGAATCAATAAGCATTTTGCTGTCCAATGGTCACACCTTAATTTTGATTATTGCATTAGTATTGCATCATTCCATTTTAATAATTTTTGACTCTTCAGTCTGAGTTAAATCTCTTTTTTAGCCCATTTTACCTTTTTCACTTTCAGCCTTCTTTAATTATACATCCCTTATAAATGATTTAATAAATTAATAGTAGTTATCAAGATTAATATGGTGTGGAATCATAGACTGTAAAAAAGATGGACAACAAGTCAGTTTTTAGGACTTGTGTGGCACACTTGTGTGAAATGGGTAAAATGTGCTTGGAAAAAAATAAGATCAGAATATCACCTTGTGTAATTATGCACACACTGTAGGCCTATATGGACTCACAAAGATGAATCACTTTTCCAACAATCTGTGGAAAGCTGGGATGGCATGATGAAGGGAAAATAGAGCATTTTGGAGTGCATTATACCTTTATGGTCTATGGTTTTATATACTGCATTGATACTTACTAGTGATGTACTTGTTTCTCTGTTGGTACCTGTTCTGCCCTGTAAACATTGTTCCGATGCTTGATCTAAAGAAAAGGAAAATAAAATAAAAAAAAGTTAAAATGAGCTTTATCTACTTTTAAAGTTTTATCATTAGCAGTTATCACAGTTGGAAAAGGAAATGTCAAAAATACTTGGAAAGAAACAGGCAGTCAAACATAATTTTAATCTCTCAAAGACAAGCACAAGCTTCATCATATTTTTATGTTGCTAAAAAAAAAAAAATATATATACATACATACATACATACATACATACATACATACATATATATATATATACGACAGCCGTACACACCGTGTATACTATATATATATATATATATATATATATATATATATATATATATATATATATATATATATATATATATATATATAGTAGGGCTGGGCGATAAATCGATTTTATGGATTAATTCGAGTTTTTAGTTTACGACGATTTTTGTGAATGAAAATCGGTTTTCTCTTTCAAATCCGCCGACGCTCCCCTCTGGGCTCCCGTAATGGCTCAGCCCTCCCCGCGCGCGTTTGCCACAGAGGTACACAAACAACAAGGATCGCGTCTAACAACATACAGTGTCATTCGTAATTGCTTCAGTTTTTCACAGAACAATTAACAATACCCCGCTGCAAAGTGTGTTTGAAGTCTGAACGGAACCGCGCTAGGCGCTATACTCATTTAAAGCTGCGCTGACACGAACGCAGCGCGAGCTCACACACGGGCCAATCTCGTGACAGACACAGCGCTGGTGATCCAGTGAGAGACCGTTTAAATTCACCACAGAATTAATAACATCGCTACTGTGATCTAGTGGAAGCGGTCGGGGCAGAATTCTGTTATAAACCACAGATATCAGCTCTAACAGAGCTGAGCGAAGGTCAGGGGTTTCAGTCACAAAACACCAACATTTACCACGATTGTACTGTAGTAAAACCACATGGATTTAATGTTGTTGTTGTCATTATTTATCTCAGGATTCGTACAACCTTTTGAGATTGAAATTCAAGCACTTTCCAATGGTTTTCAAGAGCTTCACACTTATTTCCAGCACTTCAAAGCTCTAGATATCCGATTGTAATGTTATTTTTAATGTGATGGTTTGTAAAACTAAAAGTTTAAAGGGGTCTTGTGAAAGAAATAGCCGAATGTTTTTTTTATTTTATTTTTTTAGTAGCATTTTTATTTAAAAAAAGATATGAAATGCCCACCACTATAACCAGCAGAAGAGCACTTATTGATTTATTAGCGATTTCCACTCCCTAATGTATGGAGAAAAGTACGAAGTCACAGTCTCAGGAAAAACTAAACTTTTCTTCAAATTGTGACTAAATTACAGTAAAGTAAAGAGCTCCTTTAATAATAACTGAAGCTGTCGATCAGTTCAGTGTGAGACTATTGAAAAACAATGCTAATCTATATTTAATAAGAGCATAACATTTACATTTTCCCTATACTTTTTTTGCACATTACTGTTGTTAATAAAAGTTAATTTTATCTGCATATCAATTCATAAACCTTTGATATGTATAGGCCTACTGTATATTGCAAAAGATATGGTGCCCATTTATACTGTGGAATAGTCCGGGTTATTCACATGTGGAAAGATTTGCACCCCAGGTGGCACTTCTACCAAGCTGCAAATATTTAATTTTACCTAAACAAAATAAAGTTAAAACTTGTTTTGAACAATTTCTTTGTCATCTGCAGATTGATTTTAAGTAGGAAGGGGAAAAAAATCGTTTTAAATCGTAAATCGAATTTTTGGTGAAAAAATCGGGGATTTTTTTTTTGGGCCATATCGCCCAGCCCTAATATATAGTGAAAATTGAAGTGAGCAGCAAGTAACCATTTTGTCCTCAAAGTTGATGTGTTAGAAGCCGGAAAAATGGGCAAGCGTAAGGATTTGAGCGAGTTTGACAAGGGCCAAATTGTGATTGCTAGACGACTGGGTCAGAGCATCTCCAAAACTGCAGCTCTTGTGGGCTGTTCCCGGTCTGCAGTGGTCAGGATCTATCAAAAGTGCTCCAAGGAAGGAACAGTGGAGAACCGGCCACAGGCTCATGGCACAGGCTCATTGATGCACGTGGGGAGCGAAGGCTGGCCCGTGTGGTCCGATCAAACAGACGAGCTACTGGAGCTCAAACTGCTCCAGAAGTTAATGCTGGTTCTGATAGAAAGGTGTCAGAATACACAGAGCATCGCAGTTTGTTGCGTATGGGCGGCATAGCCGCTGACCAGTCAGGGTGCCCATGCTGACCCCTGACCCCGCCGAAAGCACCAACAGTGGCACGCGAGCATCAGAACTGGACCACGGAGCAATGGAAGAAGGTGGCCTGGTCTGAGGAATCACGTGTTCTTTTACATCACGTGGATGGCCAGGTGTGTCGCTTACCTGGGAAACACATGGCACCAGAAGAAGGCGAGCCGGCGGAGGCAGTGTGATGCTTTGGGCAATGTTCTACTGGGAAACCTTGGGGCCTGCCATCCATGTGGATGTTACTTTAACACGTCCCACCTACCTAAGCATTGTTGCAGACTATTTTACACCCTTTCATGGAAACCCTTTCCTTGGTGGCTGTGGTCTCTTTCAGCAGGATAATGTGCCCTGCCACAAAGCGAAGTGGTTCAGGAATGGTTTGAGGAGCACAGCAACGGGTTTGAGGTGTTGACTTGGCCTCCAAACTCCCCAAATCTCAATGGCAAATCAGCATATTTTAATTATGTGACACTGAAGACTGGAGTAATGATGCCATGCAATGTGCTTATTTCGAAGTTCAACAAAATTCAAAGTTAATGATTTTAACCAGAATTCATAATAATACTAAATAACTGAACAACATCCTTGAATATTTTGTGGGAGTGACACCCCTAGTGTAACAAATCTTAGCGGCCAGCATGATGTAATAGTCATAGAGAATAGGGATTCATATTCAGGTTGTGCCAGAGGCACTATGTGCATTTTTATATTTGAATGTTTTTATATTTGAAATTTTTATATTTATATTTTCATTTTTGGGTGAACTATCCCTTTAACACTTAAAATTTGGCAACTCTGGGTTCATTGGGGGTCATTCCTATGTTCCCCACGTTTATATGGCACATAAGGGAAACATGACTATGATCCCCAAAAGATATAAAGTATGCTCTAATGACTCCAAGATTGGAAACAAGACCCTAAAAACATAGCTCACCCAAAAATGAGAATTCTCTTATCATTTACTCACACATATGTTGTCTAAACCTGAATTAACGTTACAAGTGAAACGTTACTTCTGTTTTCATGTGTTGTCTCCCACACGAATGACCTTCATATCTTCAACAAATGAAATTAAATATTAACATAACGACAAACTTCCAATAAAATGACTAACGTTACTACTGTGCATATCAGTAACGTTAACGTTATCAATTCACTGTCTTCGTGTTAGTATTACAATACTTACCACCCCTGAAGATCGTGAGGCTGGATTTTCTTCCCAAAATTTCTGGTTCATGAGGGAAACAAACACACAACAATATTAGCTATTTAACTTACTTACTAACAGAGGTATTTTCAAAAGTCAGTTCACTCAATCCAAAGCTTCTATATTGATTTTTTTTTATCTCAAACCTAGCTTATAATATTAACACATGCAAACAACGACAATAACGATAGCTGGTAGTTAATGATTACAGTATGTAACTTACTAATGTCGTTATTGGGGTAATCGCGATTTGATTATCACTTAAACATTTATATCTTGATGTAACAGAAGATTTTAAAAAATAAAAATAAAACTAACGTTAACTTAGTTAACTTACCTTCTGCAGTTCCAATATGTCCGTTACGTTGGTAAAAGTTGCCCATATGAATTTTTTTCTTTCTTCTTTTGTCCTCCATTAACATCCCGCAACTTAAATTCGCCCAAAATATAAAACATTTTTTAAAAAAATAACCAAGTAGAAATCCATGTAAAACCGAACAGAACCGAAGTTAGCTACTGCATTACAGATGCCCGAGCAGTAACGTTAACGTTAGCAGCGCACACACTCACTCTACAACAAACGTATAATTCAAATTTGACCTGTAAAAGGCGCGCGCATTTGTCATTGGCCAGTATACCGGATGACAGTCAGAATAACCAATCATGCTCAAAGCAATACAGAGAGACAATGAATTAATGAATTGTTTAAATTGTGTGTGTGTGTGTATATATATATATATATATATATATATATATATATATATATATATATATATATATATATATATATATATATATATATATATACATACATACATACATACATACATACATACATATATATATATATATATATATATATATATATATATATATATATATATATATATATATATATATATATATATATATGCCAACCCCTACTCTGCTAAACACATACAGCGTAAACACTGCATATGTATTAATTTCAATTTCTGCATCTTGGTGGCATTACAGTTACATTCATGTGACCTATAATGACCCTTTTACATTTGTACAAATTACTGACCTTTCCTTTAGAAATAATCTTGCCTATTGTCAACTTTCATTTTCCCTTTTACTGTGTGGCACTATAACATAACTTGTTGATTTAGGGTGGATGCTCTGTCCAAAGCAACACTTGTTTGCTAATATTGCCATAATTCCATACAAGTTACACCATACACAGATGAGGCTTTATGACCACCTTCCTAATATTGTGTTGGTCCCCCTTTTGCTGCTAAAACAGCCCTGACCCCTAAGATGTTAGCAGCAGATCCTTTAAGTCCTGTAAGTTGCGAGGCAGGGCCACCATGGATCAGACTTGTTTGTTCAGCACATCCCACAGATGCTCGATTGGATTGAGATCTGGGGAATTTTGAGGCCAAGACAACACCTCTGCTTTGTGTCAGGAGCATTATCTGCTGGAAGAGCCACAGCCACAGCCACCAGGAAATACCGTTTTCCATCAAAGGGTGTACACGGTCTACAACAATGCTTAGGTAGGGACGTGTTAAAGGAACATCCAAATGGATGGCAGGACCCAAGGTTCCCCAGCAGAACATTGCCCAAAGCATCACACTGCCTCCGCCGGCTCGCCTTCTTCCCATAGTGCATCCTGGGGCCATGTGTTCCTCAGGTAAGCCACGCACACGCACCCGGCCATCCACGTGATGTAAAAGCACACATGATTCATCAGGATTCGTGCTTTGTGGTCCAATTCTGATGCTCATGTGCAAATCATGGCGAAAAAAGGCCATCATTTACCCACCAAACCTGTACAAGTTTCTTTTTCTGTTTGTTATGAAGAATGCTGGTAACCAGACAGCTGACTGTCATCGACTACTGTTATGGAGGTCAGTTTGAAGTCAGTTAGCTGTCTGGTTACCAACATTCTTCATAACAGCTTCTGTGTTCAAACAGAAAAAGAAACTTGTACAGGTTTGATGGGTAAATAATGACAATTATTTTTATTTTTTTTTGGTGAACCATCCCTTTTAACTCCCGAATTTAATAGAAGAATGCTTTATTTTCAAATGTGTTTTTTTCCAAGGTTTTGACAAAAATAAACGTGTTTAACTATCATTTGTTTTTTCCTGATACTTATTTTACTTTTGTCAGAATTCTTGGCTTTCTTCATCTAGGCCAGAGTTGAATTTGTATATAATTTAAGAAAACAGAAAAAATACCATAATATAGTGATTTTCTCATAAATATTTGATTTACAGTTATTTGTCATTAATGATTTAATACTAAAACTTGCAGTCAAAATATTAATTTACAGATATTGTTTGTAATTTTACATTAATGTTTATCAAATTTATGAAAACAGAGATCTACTCTATAAATAATAGTCATTTAAAAAATAAGAATTACTGTTATTTGTCATTAATGATATAGTCCTTAAAATAATAGTCAAGTTGTTAATTTACAGATATTGTTTGTAATTTTACATGAATTTTATGTAATTTATGAAAATAGAAAAAAATTACTGTATAAATAATAAGGTAATTTCCTGTATTAAAAACTGAGAATTACTGTAATTTGTCATGAAGGATATGATCCTTAAAATAATGGTTGAGTTGTTAATTTACAGATATTAATTGTAATTTTACATGCATTTGTATGTAATTTATGAAAACAGAAAAATACTATATAAAAAATACAGTATTTTTTCTGTATAGAAAAATAAGAATTACTGTAATTTGACATTAATGATATAGTCCTTAAAATAATAGTCAAGTTGTTAATTTACAGATATTGTTTGTAATTTTGCATGAATTTTTATGTAATTTATGAAAATAGAAACAAATACTGTAAAAATAAGGTAATTTCCTGTATAAAAAAACTTAGAATTACTGTAATTTGTCATGAATGATATATTCATTAAAATAATGGTCAAGTTGTTAATTTACAAATATTATTTATAATTTTACATGCATTTGTACGTAATTTATGAAAACAGAAAAATATTATTTAAAAAATACAGTAATTTTCTTGTATAAAAAATAAGAATTGCTGTAATTTGTCATTAATGATATAATCCTTAAAATAATGGTCAAGTTGTTAATTTACAGATATTGTTTGTAATTTTACATAGTTTTAAACATAATTAAAAATTACAAAAAAATACTGTAAAAAATTTAGAGTTATTTTCTGTAATTTTAGGATTTTTTTTTACAGTGTATCCAAGCAGCATATTTGGCTTTTTGCCCGCTGAACTTAACATCACAAATGTTTCTACAAGTAAACAAGACCTTGACGATGGTAATCTGTATTCGCAGTGAATGTGACCCTATAAAACCTTGGACTTCTGCTGCGTGGCTTAACACAGTCTGGGGTCTTGGTTAATAAGGTCTCCTTGAACGAATGCAGGACGCCGGCCATCTGATAGCATCACTGCCACTGTTCTTATAGTCGACACATGAACTTAAGGCGGGGTGAAGCCTAATGAGGTGAAACCCAGTGCGAGTGGCAGCATGTCTGATTAGAGTAACACGGATGTAATTAAATGGGTGGCTTTACAGGCAAGAAATCGAAATGCCTGTTGAATACATTGTAATTTTGATACCACAGTAAAAACTAATATTCTATTAGAACTAATGAAATCAACAGTGCTTGTTTTCTGGGTATTAAAACATCACTATCAAGTAAAGTCAGAAATTGGAAAAAAGTAATCAGATGCCAAAGAAAATTATACTTAAATACTTACAATGTTTTTTTTCATCCTAGCTTTGTGGAGAAGTTTGAATAGTTTGCAAGAGCATGATTATAAACCTAACAAGGCTCTGAAAGCGGACTAGCGAATGTATCCCCATTTAGTCACTTTTTTTTTTGCAGTACAATATCCCAAAACCACCAGGCTATATATATATATTGTTCAGTTGAGTTCTTACAATAGCCCAAATGTTTCCAAATATTTGTAAATTGTGAGAAAAATGCAATTTTAACCAATGAATCGGGACGTCAGAGGGAGTCGCCTGTCAATTGCCTCATATCTGCGTTACCCTCGGTTTCCTCGGGTTGGGAGTGTGAACATGTCACAGCAGCCGCTGAGTGAACGCACAGAGTAACGTCATAACATCATTTTAAACACACTAAAATGTATTTCATATGATAAACAGAGCTGAGTTACCATAAACTCGTGACCGGAAAAGCAGAAATGGAGCTGGCGACTGTTTTCCGTCATAATAAAAGTCCTGTTGCTCGCGAGCCCTGTATTGCTAAACAATCGCTCCAGTAACCGTGCTCAGCTCCAAAACACTCGGTCCTGCTCTGCATCACACTACAGTAACATTAATAATCACATCTGGGAACATGATATCTGTCCGAGTCCTATCCCGATTCTTTTCCACATGTCCCAAGATTCTGCGCTCAAACCTGGCGTCATCAAACTAAACATTTGTTTTGAATAGGCGCCCTCTAGCAGACAGAAAAGTTACATAGTGCAGCTATAAAAAAACAGGGAGTATTACTGATGTATTTTATGTAGTTAGAATAAAGCATGCTTGTGTTAACCACAGACGTTATTTCAGGCATTTAAGCAAAAAACCATTTACCAAAACAACTGAGAAATGCTAAAATACTAATTTCCAGGTTTTGGCATACAATAATACATCCATCCCTGTTAACTCACTTTAACGGATAAACTTTTACTCTGCCATGAAAGAATTTGACCTGAAGGATTGAAGACATTTTTTTTGCAAACACTGATAATGAACTGCATGAACTGTATTATAAACCCCATTTGCAAAAATGCGTTAAATTGAGCTGGAGAAGCTAGAAGTGTTTGTTTATGTACTCGTTTAGGGTACATTTTAGGCTAATGGTTGACTTGAAGAATAAATGATTGAAAAACAGTGAGAAATGCTAAGTCTGTAAGAGAAAAGAACTTGCAGAGAGACAAAACAAAAGAATATTACAGAGAGAGAAAGAGGCTGGGAAAGGACAGTGATCTCTGCTCTAAGAGAATGCCTGGCTGATTTATGAGGATCTTTGATTCATTTTCTTTTCCAGAAAATGCGGTGCCCTTGTCCTCGCTATTGACAGCTGTGTTGAGATGTGTATCAGCGAGCCTCCGCAGCCGTGGCATTTTATAAGCTGTCTCAAGATGATCCAATCTTTCAGACCCCAGCTGGTCAGACTTAAGCTCTTCAGCCGAGACCAGCAATCTGACCAACCAGAGAACAACACCTCACACAGACAAAGAACAACCGGCACAGAGGAAAACTGGTGTGATGAATTCTCATGGCTTTTCCATTCCTTCATTAAAATACGTCCTAACCAGATGCAATGCGATGAGATTACAACGATGAGCAAGAACAAGAAAAACAAACAAACAATCAGACGATTTTGTGGGCGGAACTATGTCTGCAAGCATACTGCACTAAGTCATAATACAATTTTAATATGACACAATTTTAGCACCTTAAAACCCCTTGTCGCTCGTTGCGTATTATCGTTGTGGCTGAATAGGAGGCTGATTTAAGGTTTTTCAGGAAGATGTATTCAGATAAGTAATAGCATACAATAGAAATTGAATAAAGTAATCTATAATAATCCTTATATAAAAAAAACAGTTTAGTCATTGACTAACAATAATGACTGAAGCAGATTTATTAGGCTGCTGTCACTTTAAGAGCTAACGAATGGACCCAATATACTGTTACACACACACACACACTTTCTCAGTGTTTACATTCACTTAAGACATAACTGACTGTGTTTACGAGGATACTTAGTAAAAGCGAGGTCTGCACGAAGAGAGAGAGAGAGTCAGAAGAGAGCATAGGTCAAGTGCAAATGATAAACACAATGGATTGCAATAATTGGCGCGGAGAGACGGTATAAAAGCCACAAAAAAACGAGGACTGAGGGAGAGAGAAGCGGATGACTCGTGTATGTTCGCCGTACGCTCTGGAGAGCCGTGGGGGAAACTGTGTGGATTGTATTGAGTTTATTATATCACTGTGAGCGAGACGTAGGCTATGCTTTAAAGTTGAAGAAACGAAATAAAACACACGAGTCTAAGCAGACTTCTTCCTCCTTTCTTTACGAACATTGTTACAATGTTGTATTTAAAGATTGTTTGTAACGGTAAACAAACGCAGTGGTCGGACAGGTGTAACGGTTTCTGAAACTCAAACTTTACACTTCAAAAAGTTCACGCAGTGTTGCCAAGCTATTTATACAAATAAATCCGTCTCAGTACGAGTTATGAAGGAAGAGAACGGCATCGACAGTTGATCATAATTCTTCCAGAGTGTAGCTTTTTCTGCATCATTGCATGGAACTGTGACTTCCCCCCCCACAGTTCCACCCCACCTCGGAGGGCGCGCACAAAAAGCTGCCAGGGAACAGTGTCTGTTTCACGGTGTAATAAACTTTAAATAATAACACTGTATCATATCAATCACATCCCACAGTTTAACAACAGGAGACTGCGTTTTACATCACTCACTTATTCGGCTGATTTGGATGTCAAGTTTGGGCTTTTAGGGGGGAATGAAAGCGACACCGATGTGAAGGAAAATAATGGAATGTGGCACTGGCACAATAATCGTTTCACGTTGATTGTCTTGAATTCATAATCATTGGAAGCCAAAATCGAAAATATAAATTACGATTGATTGCACAGCCCTAACCAAAACTCTGATCAATCGAAAATGAGACTTTTATCTGTTTAGGACACCATGTTAAAGTCATTTAAGAATCATTCCAATTCAGACCACTTCATAAATGAATCATTCAGGTGAATTAGAGAACTGATTCGAATGATGCATTGAAAATAACTGACTCAAAAGTATGACTGAAAAGTATGATTATGGTTTTTCTTTAAGTTTTTCTCCACACAAGAGCAAAATCAAACCAGTCAAATTCTAGAAAAATGTATTCACCACAGAAATGTCCATGACTTCTAAGATTTGATTAATACCCATGACTTTTCGGAGACAGAAAAACACCATTTTAAAACTCCCTGATATTTTCAGGTCTTCCATGACCATGAAAATGGGTGATTTCCTTCTGTTGAAGAACTGAATTGTTATTCACTGCTGTGCGGCTTTGTTCTCTGAAATGCTTCCATTGGTGATTGGGCATCTTATTATGCATGCATAGCAGCCAGCCAATCAGATTACAATTGGAGCCAACTTTTGTCATTCTGATGAAATGTGCATCAGTAAGTGAACGATTGCTGCCTGCACGAGGCCTCACGGATACGGTTACAACCCTGCAGGGGAGAGACACTTTACCTGGACCTGTAAAACAGAGGTGAAGGTCTTGGCATCCTCTGCAACCCCACCGAGGTAAAACGGCTTAGTGAACTCTGGAGGATGGTCATTCTCATCTTGCACATCGATAAAGACCTTTGCTGTGTTGCCTGAGAAAAAAAGACCAAAAACAAACAAAATTTTAAAAATACAAGTAATCCTTCAAATCATTTGTGGAAGTATAAGGCCTACAGAACATCCAAGAACATGTTATAGCAAGAGGCTTTCTATGAATAGAGTACAAACCAGGGTCCGAAACTCTTCGGTTTTACATTCAATAAGCAAGATAATATTTTAATTTTCCAATGGTTGTAAAAGGCTGCAAATGTAGCCAAAATTAAGCTGTCAGAATGAGCCACCTAATTTTGGACCAACTTTTAAATTATAGCTGTTAGGGTTATTTTACATAATTTCTTCTCACAACCAGTGTTGAATGGTTAACATCATAATGTACCTGAAGTAGCAGCAGATTTTTTCTTCCATATTATGACATACATCCAAGTGTCTGGTATACGTCACCACAGAGAAGTCTGGAGTGTGTCTTTTTACCCAGAAAATTCAAGTAACGATATTTTGAGAAAAATTATGAGCGCTCTCTCTCTTTCTATTTTATTTTGTTAAAGAAAAAACATGTGCATGGGTGAAATGTTCACAATAAGATCAATACGACACATTTAGAAAATTAATGTGATAGTGAATTTTCATTTCATGTTGACTTTAAGTTTAAGAAATTCAGTCAACCCAACAAAAATTTAAAGATTTGTTCACTTTAAAATGAAAATTACCCCATGAATTACTCACGCTCAAGCCATACTAGGTGTATATGACTTTCTTCTTTCTGATGAACACAATCGAAGTTAATAAATATCCTGATGCTTCCAAGCTTTATAATGGTAGTGACGGGGTCCATTGAGTTTGAAGCTCGAAAAAGTACAATATAACGTAATCCACACGGCTCTGGGGGATAATAAAGGACTTCTGAAGCAACTAAATGGGGTTTTGTAAAAAAAAAAAATCCATATTTAAAACTTTATAAAGCAAAATATCTAGCTTAGATATCTAGTATATTCTAGCTTAGGTACCTAGCGTATTCAAATTACGGAAAAAGCAGAACTGGCGCAACACAATCACTAGATATTTTACTTTATAAAGTTTTAAACGGATATTTTTCTGACAAATACCCATCGATTCACTTCAGAAAGTCTTTATTAGCCATGCTGACTATGTTTATTATGGATGGATATTAATAAAGGTCAGAATATCCAAAAATGTCCAGCCAAAAACTGACTCAAAACCCACGTCAAATCCCATATGACAGCTACAGGGCCTTAAAATAAATCTATTGATGTTGTATATCTTATTTGGATGATTTTAGATATTATTGTTTTTATATAGCACATACTGTATATTTGTAATTGTCTAATCTGTATTTCATTCCTCTTCAGTTATTTAATAATTTTTACTCTGTATTTTCAGCATTTGCATGGTAAATTATTTAAAATGCTAGCTATACATATCAATAACACTCACAATGTTAAATTCTGACATAGCTACCCATAAAATGCTATAGCAGTGTTTGTCTTTAAACATGTATAGTCCTTTCACTTTTCCAACTTTGTTTTTTCTGCAGGCGCAGTACAGTTCTCTGCCATTTTTCCCACGACCGCATTTTCATTCATGGAAATTGCCCCAAAGCAATTACAATCAAATTCAATAAATCATCAAAACCCAGCTCACCACCCTCAGATCTGCACATCTAGGCTTCTAAAGTATCTCTATACACAGCATTTCTTCATCAAGTGCTTCAAGACCATCATCTGTCACTTCTCAAAGTAAAAGGCAGAGTCATATTTTGTGGGGGTATGAGAGCAACAACACGATTTATCATCTGACAGACTTCGGCATTCATGCCAAGGGGTTTCCAGAGCCTTCTGCTCATTTCTGCACAGTCACTCCGAGTGGAGCACTGAAGCATCTCTGCACAGAGCAGAGTGACACGGCAAAAGAGTATCGCTGACCACTGAAAAGCAATGAATAAAATGAGCAAATGGGCCACCTGAAAACACAACGCAAGCCACATTTTGTATGGCTTTCGTTTGCCACAACCATATAACATCATCATCAGTAGACACTGATCTATGCAATAATATGCATATGTACTCCATCTAGATATTCATGAGACCCATAAGCTCTTATTTAAAGCAAGGACCTGGCAGCTTTTTCCAAGCACACTGACAAGATATAATTAATTAAAACTCACTTTTAATAATCAATTAAAATCACTAAGCTGACAGACTGACTTGACTCAACTAATCATTTGATTTTATCATCAGGTTTGCATACTTGGAATATTAAACTGGTTAATCAGATTCTGGTTCATCAAAAAAGCTTTTCTCAAATAATGATTTTCCATAATCACCTCCACATGGAAGGGATGGACAAGTAGCCCCCATCCCCGTGCTCACGGAGCGCTAGATGACAGGAAGTCATTTACGATTATAGTTTTATTATATTGAGACACTGCACTGACACGCTGGAAAGGATGTATTTTATGCATGCTTAATTGAAATGAAAGCAAAATCATCCTGAACTAGCCTTTAAGCCACCTAAAATGTCCAAGGGTCAACAGCAGACCTGTACAGATTGTTCTTTATTGTGGATAATTTGACAGATGTTTTCAACACATTTGAGCATTTAAATCCATTCTGAAGAATTTGAATTTAGCCATATTTATGACTATAGATCCTGAGTAAGGACCTGTTCATACCAAGATAGATACCAATACAATAACTAGTGTTATTATCATCTGTGTTTATTATAAGCACATGCTGCAATTATGCCATCTGCACTTTAAATACTTCCGCTCTTTAAAACATGATGATAATGTGATTGATTCTAATGCTATTGTTACTCTGTGTCGACATTGTTATAGTCATGGTGTGAACTATTCTCATAGAATTTGAACATTTAGTAAAACTGTATAATTATTATTGTACACTCCTATTATTAGGAACACCTATTCAATTTCTCATTAATGCAATTATCTAATCAACCAATCACATGGCAGTTGCTTTAATGCATTTAGGGGTGCCTCAAGTTGCTTCAAGCATTTGTGAAGCCACAACACACACAACTTTGAGGTGGATGGGCTACAACAACAGAAAAAGCCTCTTTTTCCTATTTGTAGTGGAGATGAGTGGTACCCGGTGGAGTCTTCTGCTGTTGTAGCCCATCCGCCTCAAGGTTGTGAGTGTTGTGGCTTCACAAATGCTTTTCTGCATACCTCGGTTGTAACGTGTGGTTATTTCAGTCAAAGTTGCTCTTCTATCAGCTTGAATCAGTCGGCCCATTCTCCTCTGACCTCTAGCATCAACAAGACATTTTCGTCCACAGGACTGCTGCATACTGGCATGCCTTTTCACACCATACTTTGTAAACCCTACAAATGGTTGTGTGTGAAAATCCCAGTAACTGAGCAGACTGTGAAATACTCAGACTGGCCCGTCTGGCACCAACAATCATGCCACGCTCAAAATTGCTTAAAGGGGGGGTGAAATGCTGTTTCATGCATACTGAGCTTTTTACACCTTTAAAGACTTGGATTCCCATCCTAAACATAGACAAAGTTTCAAAAACTAATGTTGGACGTTTGATTGAGTATTTCTGTGTTAAAAATACTCCTTCCGGTTTCTCACAAGTTTCGGCGAGTTTTTTTCGAGTATGGGTCTACTTGACGTTAAATAGAGCGGAAGGTCCTTGTATGGGCCGTATGGGCTCTTCTCCCGGTAGGGTGCGCGCGCGCGTGACTAGAGGGAGAGAGAGGAAATGCACGCTGTAAACAGTCTCTCAGGTGCAGATCCAGTCGTCCGTGAACACTTATGACGCGCCGCGCTCCACTTTATTCCTATGGGTGACGTCGAGCGACTTCAACGCTTCAGCACAGCATTCCGGGAAGGCAGCGCTGCATTTGAACCGATTTGAACGCAGAAATGACGGGAAGCTTCAAGGCATCGCTTCAGTCGCGTCGCAAAGTGGATTTCCACGGTCACTGCTGTCACAGGACTTCACCAAATCATACCAAAGAAGTGTGTTTTTGACAGAGCGGTCCTGCTTTGGAAGATGCCGGTGAGTAAATCAACTTCAAATGTCTCTGCTATTGGCTACCGTCGCATGAGTAAACATCAGTAAACGATACGATCGCGTGCTTCGTCATTCAAATGCGCTAACGGTTACTCCATTGTTGTTCTGTATAACGTTACACTATTCTGACTCTGACGTGCAAAACCGTTTTGCTTGCTACCTCTAAGGTCTAGTCACATACAATAGTCCATAAACCGAATCATGTCCTCATAAACTGCACACAAAGGCCCCTAAATACAGTACATACCACAGAGACGGACGTCCTGATGTTGCCGTTTCTCCTGTTCAATTTATTTCAGCCTCAGATTTGATTGTGGATCATTATCTGTATTAGCTGAGATAGATGGGTTTCTCCACGCTTGAGGACGTCACCGCTTTGCGCGCTTGTCATTCTTTAGCTCCGCCCACACGATACGCCTCCAGGCCCTCGGTTTTTTCCGGAAAGACTCGGTACAGCCCATATTTCTTTTATAAATATGATAAAACTAAAGACTTTTCGGAGATATGAAGGATGCAATACTACTCTATAGGTACTCAAGATTGACATGAGATTGACTGAAACTGAGTGTTTCACCCCCCCTTTAAATCACCTTTCTTTCCCATTCTGACATTCAGTTTGGAGTTCAGGAGATTGTCTTGACCAGGACCACACATTTAAATGCATTGAGGCAACTGTCATGGGATTGGTTGATTAGATAATTGCATTAATGAGAAATTGAACAGGTGTTACTAATAATTCTTTAGGTGAGTGTATTTCATAACAAAACTTTCCGAACATCCAAAACGATGCTGTGTGCTTGGATAAATGCGCTTGTTGTATGTGTGTAGCTACATATGATGGTATTTTGACCAGCTAAGAACTCTTATAAAATGCTTATAAAATGTGTAAAGGATTCAAAACAGCATCAGGAATTCCACAGCACACACACAAATGAAGATCTGCTGTGAGGAAATACAGTTTTGACGCCTGTACCTAACAGTGAAAGACAACATTGCAACTATGACAAGAAAAAACAGGTATGCTTGAGCATTCAATCTTTGTTAGGGTCGCATCTTGTGACTATGTCCTGTTTTTGGTTTGTTTATATGTCTTTGGTCCGTATTGCAGTCATATTTAATTCTAACTGCACCAGAGTTCATTTGGAAATGGACAGAGAGACATCTTTTCAGCGGTCTCTGTCAACTTGTTGGGTACACACCAGGGTCTGCATGGCAGCATTTACACTTATTTAAATGAACCCTACTAACAGAGCAATCGCATCAGGGTTCATTTTAATCGAACCAAACATACTAAGTGTGAACACACCCTAAAAAAATATGCAGTAAAAGAAGCCTCACTTTTGGATGGGGCTCGTAAGTTGGACGACACCACCCTCATGGAGTCGGCTTCCACACGGAGGACGTAACTGCTGTTGCTCTCGTAGTCCAGCGGCTTGGCTGTGCTGATAACTCCAGTGATGTTATTCATGATGAATTTACCTGTCGCAACAGGAGAGAAAACAGCAGATATTTTCACTTGCTATTTTACAACAGCTTCAACCGAAAATTTCCAAAATAAAAAAATAACTGGTAACACAAAACGATATATTTTTTAACATAAGAGGTGAAAGGTTTTTGGGGTCTAATATAATAGGTTTTCATGCTTGAATGTTCAAAAATCATCTTTTTTTCCACACGTATTTTACATTGTTGCAGCACCTCTCTTTCCTACGGTGGCCCAGTAGCGCAGCAGTACTAAATTAAACCACAACACAACGAAATTGCCACAACACAAACTGCTCTTCAGAATCATACGGGTGACATCACAGACACTCCATCCATATTTTTTTTTTACAGTCTATGTAAATAATCCAGTTATGTCGAGGATGTCCGGAACACAAAATGCAAACAAATGGAGAAACACGTTTTTAAATGTGAGGAAACTAGCTTTCAAGTGACATGTCAATCAAGCGTCTACTCCACTCAGTCGCCGCTATATTCGACGAATCAGTGCAGCAGGTGAGGCAGGGGGGTTGGATCACATCGACGCTTTCACACACGCAGTTCAGTTCCAGTGATGAGCTGTTTGACAGAAGATTTTCATGTGGATTTATAGTTTGTCTACTGTTTTGATTTCTAAAATGGCATACGGAGAGGATAAAGCACCAATGTCACTGACAGAAGCGATCTTGAAGTACCAAACTTAAATGGTTACTTCACCCAAAAATGAAATTTATGTCATTAATCACGTGTCACACTGCCAAACTGCTGAAATCACGTGACATTGACGATTCGTAATCATGAATCAATCTGCTGATTCATAACCGTTTAAATCTTTTTTTGAGGATTGAAAACGAACGCGGAAGAGAAGACAATGCTGAATAAAGTCGTAGTTTTTGATACTTTTGGACCAAAATGTGTTTTCGATGCTTCAAGAGATTCTAACTAACTAACTGATGTCACATATGGACTACTTTGATGATGTTTTTATTCCCTTTCTGGACATGGACAGTATAGTGTGCATACACTTAGATACGCTCTTGGACTAAATATAAAATATCTTAAACGGTGTTCTGAAGATGAATGGTGATCTTACGGGTGTGGAACATTATGGTCAGTCATTAATGACATACATTTCATTTTTGGGTGAACCAACCCTTTAAAAGGAATGTGATGTGGCGTGGCGTGTGATGATTCGGTGAAAATGACAGCTCGCTAGAGAGAGAGAGAGAGAGAGAGAGAGAGAGAGAGAGAGAGAGAGAGAGAGAGAGAGAGAGAGAGAGGAGAGGAGGAGGACCTGCATTTGACTGAATAATGCTTAAACAGCAACATTACACACTAAAGAAAGATAAAAAATTAAATAAGCATAATATGGTCCCTTTTACTACATTAGTTAACATGAACTAACAATAAAAGATACTTCTAAAGCATTTTTTACACTTTATTTTAAGGCGTTCTTTTTATGGTGTAACATGAACTAAGAATAAAAAGCTGATTTTTTTTAAATTAAATAACATTACCAAAGACTGATAAATAATGTAACAAATGTATTGTTCATTGCTAGTTATATTATGCTAACTAATGGGACATAACTGCAAAGTGCTACTAAATAATCACATGAGATAAAGTAACTTTCATTTGTAAAACATTCTCTGGATTTGATTCACCTGATTACCAAAAAGGTACTATACTAACTTTTCCATTGCATTTACAGAAAGTAATAACTATATTGTTATCCATACCTTTACCGTAATATGACATAACTCATGCCATGATGTAAGAATTTGTGCACACAGTAATTCTAAGTCCAGGTCTTACAATTCATCCCTTAACCATATCGGTAATGCACTTAGCTATATTAGGATTTCAGGCCCAGTGTGCACTACCCATCTTTTGAGACTGATTAACATTCATAAAGGATTAGCTTCAATCTTGGGTGATGTCATCGCATTAAACATCTTTGATCCAGGCGGTTTGAAGGGTGTGATGATTACCTTATTCTTCCTCTTTTTCTCGTTTGCGCTAATGAAAACAGCCCTTTGATTACCTATCAACGCTCTTTGATTCAGTCTAATGAGAATGTACCGAAACGATTTCCCCTTCGCTCTAAACCAGCACCAGATGTATTCAAATGTGATTTCGGCTAAACACATTCTGAACACAGAGAGGATTTAATCACACACACCTCCCTCCTGCTCTCACTCAGTCTCCGATGACACACGGCAACAGGAAGTACACTCCTTAAAAAACCCCAAAAAAACCTTTTTGATAACTTGCAGCTGACAACCACCTAAGAAATGCCATCTAGGAGTGTGGGCTGTCATTATCCCATGCTTGATGTCTTACAAACTATAATTTATTACAATACAATAATATCCAGCTCATAAAAGACCAGTGTGACATTTCCCGCAATCTTGTCTTTTTTTTTGCACTGAAGTTACTGATGAAGGAATAAACCTTAGTCTGGTTGAAGTATATACTTGAAGGGCAAGCATGTATGAGAACTGCCAGTGACGGTTTAATTGCGTGCCCTTTCTGCATCGTTTTAGCACTTGATTCACTAAACAAATTATGCAAATCCGATAAGTGCTCACCGCCTTCATTTCCTTCGATGATGGAGTAGATGATGGTCTGGTTTATGGCAGCCGCCAAGATGACTCCTGCGACCGTTCCCACAGGGGCGTTCTCGCTGACAGGAGAAAACCTACACATACACAGTGAACTGCATTAATGATGTATCACAAATCAAACAAAAGACATTATTTGAGAGGCTGCAGAGCCAATGGGTGGAGCTTGATGGTCATAACCCTATCCTTAAACATAACTCCACCCATTACGTCAATAGAGGTGGAGCTTGACTTAGTCCAGGTCCAGAGATGGCGAACTGGATGTCATTTGGCTCTGCAGTAAGCAAAATTTGCCAATAAAAACTTTAAAAAGTCAATGTATTCAGTTCTGTTTACTTATATAACATGAATTTAAATAAGATTTCTGAGTGGTCTTCATTTAAACAGTTATTGTTCATAATTAGGGTTGGTATCATTTGAATTTCAACTATTCTGATTTGATTCTGATTATCGATTCTGATTCTTATTGATCCCTAATTTTGATTCCAATAAAGCAAATAATACAAAAGAATTTAGATATCATTCACATTTATTCTATGTCTTATAGCAAAACATTTCATTGTAACTGAATACCACACTGTAAAAAATATTGTTGGTTTAACTTAAAAAAACAGTAAGTTACCTGGTTGCTTTAAAAATTTTAGTTAATTGAAATTAAACATTTTAAGTTAATACAATGAAAGGGATCAATTTAAAAAATATAAACTGAAAATATGATTTTATCTGAATCACATTAAATATAAGTTCATTTGACAAAAGATAAAAAGTTAAAGGTGCCCTAGAATGAAAAATTGAATGAACCTTTCCATAGTGAAATAATAAGAGTTCAGTAAATGGACATCACATACTGTGAGTCTCAAACACGTTGCTTATAGATCGTTTACTCGATCCTTCTAGCAAACGTCACCTTTTCCACCATATAAGTTAAAACGACAGTCATTTGACAAGGATATTAATTTAGTAAAAATATAAGTTATATATTTTTGAGAACTGAAGTAGGCCTATGATGTTTTCGCATGCTTGTATTTCAGAGTACATCACAGTCACTGCATAGCCTACATTGTGACTAACATTATATAAACATGCAATATCGCTGAAGAAAGACAAGTCTAAAATGTAGACTGAATGACACTTTAAGCAGAACATCTCCAATGGAGATTGCTGAAATGCAGCTTACTTGTTTATTGGTGTTTTCAGATCGTCCGCGAGAGAGAGAGCGTTTGCATGCATATGGTTGCCAGATTGGACATGTTTAAGTAAAACACCGGATAGTATACATGATTTTTTTCACAGAAAAGCTCTGGTTTGTGGGATTTAATTACTGAAATTTGGCAACCGCAAACACGTAAGCTCTTTCTCGCACGTGGAGGATCTGAAAACACCAATAAACAAGTAAGCTGCATTTTAGCAATCTCCATTTGAGATGTTCTGCTTAAAGTGTCATTCAGTCGGTCTGTGTTCTGTCAGGACGGTCAGGACTTATGAGCTGAACAGCTGATTTGCTGTGCTGTGAGCTGCTGAAATAAGCCAATCAGAGCAGAGCTCAACATTAATATTCACGACTCTTCCAAATAGGGAAAAAACTGAGCATTACATCCTAGGGGCAATTTATAGGGTTACAAATGGACCTGTAAAACTGTATCTGGACAATTTTTGCCGTTAAATTAGCCAAATACCCTCCATGTAGATATCAGAGAACAATTTAACATATCGTTTCAACTCATTCTAGGGCACCTTTAAAAGAACACCAAGGCAAGGAACTTTTGCCTATGGTTTAAAAAATACCTAAAACAACTAGGCTAACTAACTAAAATGAATTTCAAGCATTATTAATGACAAGTTATCATTTATTAAAAATAAATTAAAAATAAAAAAAGCTATTGAAGTAAACAGTTAAACAACGGGTATCTTTTCTCTGTCTTTTATTGTTTGATTAACGTTATAATAAAGACAGCAGCAGGAATATTAGACTGCTGTCACTTTAAGAGCTGCACAGATCCAATATACTGTTAAACGTGTTTTCTTTGTCAACAGTGTGCATTTACTGAAGACATAACCGGCTGTGTTTACAAGAGTATTTTGACTTATTTGTGTGTATTTGTCTGTTCAAGGGCACAATGGTATGAAATAGAACTCAGTTCAGTATCGAGCAGTATAAAGTATGAAAGGTGCCTTTCTGTGTGCATGTTTTGGATTTGTGCAGAGCAGTCTTCTTGGGCTTTGAATGGTTTAAAATGCGCACACAGGAAGTGATAAGCGGAATCAAAATGCACATTTCTTATCGAATCACTGGTTCTTAGAAATTTGGAACCAGTTCTTGATACCCATCCCTATTAATAATGTGCACCACTGTGCATAAAAAAAATAAAAATAATAAAAAGTGCTAAAGAAATAATTTTATTCAGGAAGGATGCATTAAAAAAAAAGTGACAGTAAAGAACTTGCACATTTTATTTGAGATAAATTCTGTTCTTTCAAACTTTCCATTCTTAAAAGAATCCAGTAAGAAATGTATCATGGTTTCCACACAAATATTATGCAAAAAAAGGTTTTCAACATTGATCATATTCTGAAGGATCATGTGAAGACTATAGTAATGATGCTGAAAATTAACTGCTAATTTAAATTGTATAAACTAATATCTGTGTATTAGTTGTTTTTTGTTTTGTTTTTTACATTTCATTTGATTCTAACCAATGAATTTGCCATTTCTAATGCTTTACTGTACTATTTAAGCTACAGGCAATGTTTGAAGGTACAGAAGAAAAGCCTGAGGTGTATATAGGTTGAAAAATGGTCATTCAAATGTGTGGCTTGCATTTCAAGAACTGCTGGAACTGCAAAACCACATATTAAGGAATATCTAATTAATAGTCTAAATGGTGCACATTTGCGCCTTGATATAAATGCAATGTAGGCTATCAAACGGAATAAAATGTACACGTACAGGTCTGACAGAAAATCAATTGCCAGTCAGCACAATTATTTCACCTTCTGAAATCAAGCGGACAGCTACAGTTTTATTTTATAAAGCAAATTCAATTAATTTAAGCTGTAATGGATTCGGGTCCATAATTACAAGACAAAATATTCACAGGAATTTAATCAATCAAGAAGTTAACCAGATCAGTGTAAATTGGGCATCCTACACAGTTGCTAAACTAAGCAGAATAAAGAGTGTTAATGGAATGTGAGCGTGAGAGTGAACAGATCTTCACCTCGGATGAACCCAACAGCAGAACTGATTCATAATGAATATGTTTGCTATCAGCCTCACTACAAGTCATATTTTGGAGCCAGTGGGTGAGAAGAGCACAATTTGAACTAGGGCTGCACGATAATGGTTAAAATGATAATCACGATTATTTTGCTCAAAATCATAATCACGATTATTCTGTCAAAAAAGGTTAATGTAGTTATGGCCATTTTACTTGTTGTTTACCAACCTACACTTCACCCAAAAGGCCTGTAGGTGGCCCACCGACTTCATTTAAACAACTATGATAACTTTGTTAGATGGTGAATCAATACAAAACACAGGGTTTTGGTGAAAGCTTTTAACCTCTATTCACATTAGATTTTTAAAGCAACACAGTTCGTTTGCAAATGAAACAAACGACAGATTCAGATTGCCCAGCAAATTCTTAAAGAACGTGATATAAAAAAAATTATGTGGCTAGGGACATTCTAAACGCTTAACGTGAAAAATGCTTAAAGTGGAAATGTGCACTGACAGTAATATTAAAAGACCAAACTCCTGAGACCTGTACTGTACAGTAGCCTATGGTTTATTATTTTTGCAGAGTTCATATTCTGGGCTCAACTGTTTTGCTGTACAGTCTGTACAGCAAAACAGTTGAGCCATGAACTCAGCGCGTTTAATTACACATTGTGTTTTCCTCCCATAGAAGACTGTTACACGTTTAGCCTACTAGTGATATTAAAAGATCAAATTCTGCACCAACCAATTTTTCTCTATAGTATGCTTTATTAGTATTTAAATGTCACTGTAGCCAACATTAAGCATTTTCTTAATGGAAGGAAAATGCTTAATTAAACGTGTTGCATTCCTATTCAGGGCTCATGCTTTTCTGTACATAGTAGCCTATGCTTTATTAGTATGGTGTTCACTACGTGTGGTTTGTTAATAACACTGTCTTCTTTAATTAAGCCACGTTAAGCTTTTTTTCACATTTTCATGTTTGAGAACGTCCCAGTGGCAATATAATTTTCAGCTGATTCACATTATGAAAACTGCTAAAACCTTTAGGAACTTCAAAAGATAAAATGGCAAAACTCCTAATATTATTTCCAATAATTCTAAATTAGGTCCCTTTTCCTGATTGAATAGTCCCATCGGTTGCAAAGGTGCATTTATTCTGCAAACAGTAAAGTGGAGATCCGTAGGCTATGAGCATTTGTTGAAATTCGTCACTGAAGGTTTGATCATGGCTGTTTTACTCACACAAATAGCACAAGTGTCTTGTGAAGAAACAAAGACTGGCTGTATGAAACTTTCATTGAAGTAGGATTTCGCTGTGGATATCTCTAAACTCCAGCGAATGTGTTTGTTTTCAGCTCATCAGCGCTCCTTCCGCATTTAGAGAAAGCGCGTGCACAGGGTTGCCAGAGTGCACAGATTAAGTAAAACACTGGGAAGAAAGTATATCCTCTAAAGGAGGAAAGCTCTATTTGGGGGATTTAAGCTCTTCGCATTTGGCAACCACAAGCATGACTGCTAGTGGAGGCTCGTTATCAACACAAACCCCAAAGTTTTAAGGATAAATAACGAGCAGGCCGATATCGTGACGATTATTTAAAATCAATCGACAGAAGTACTACCCTGGTTTTTTTAGCCTCTCTCTTGGAATGCTCGGTTTTTATGGGCATGCCGCACTGATGACTTGGAAGTAAATGTCCTCTGCTTTGCATATTTCATGAGCTTTGGCTCCCCCCTGAGTACACACGAGGGATTGTTTTGAAACCATGTGGGGAAAAAGCATCCGAAAAGATTCGCCAAGCTCGCAAAATGTCTTTATCAAACTAACACAATGATATATCTCTCATGCACCTGTAATTAATTGGAATGCTTTTTTTTTTTATTACTTGGCCCACCCGATCTTGTTTAGAAACTAATCCACGGTGAAAAGAAGGAACAAACACGCTTTATTATGTCTTCCCCACGTAAGCTGGACATTCATTCAAAATAAAAATAAAGTCATCCATGCATTCATAATATTGTAATCCAAATGAAACTTATGCGGCATGTTTATTGCTTGGAAGTTCTATTCGGTTTAGCTCCACGTAGGCTTATGTTATTCATCATGTCAAACAGAGTCAGTGGATGGGCCTACAGAATCAGGCATTGGTCATCTTCTGTTGAGGCGGTGTTCACCAGACGATGACATCACAGCCTGGCACATTCTGAGATCGATCGTTTATTGGGCCTGGTGTCGATAAAAGCTTGTCATTGACTAACGAGGAAGTTTTCATCTCTGAAACTTACAGGATATGCCAAAAAATCTCATCAGTGGCAGAGTGTTTTCTCATAAAAGTCAAGATAACTCATCAATAGAGGTGGGAATAAATGAACACTGTAAATACTGTTCTTTCTATTCATCAAAAAAATCCTCAGTAAAGTGTATCAGTTTCCACAAAAAATATTTAGCAGTTTAACTGTTTTCAATAGTTTTTGACTTTTAACAATAATAAGAAATCTCACAGCCAATCAGCATGTTAGAATGATCTCTGAAGGATCAAGTGACTGAAGACTAGAGTAATGATGCTAAAAAAGTAGCTATGCATCACAGGAAACCCTTTTTTTTTTAAAACAAGTATCGAATAAATGCAACCTTGTTCAACTACACGTTAATTTTAAACTGCTTATTAAAGCTACTAAAGTTAACCAGCCAAGTGTAGCAAAGGGTTTTATTCCTATATATGTCAATATTGTTCTTAATATCCCTTAATTACCCATTTTGTATGCGTGTGCAATCTAAAAGGCCTCTGGTGCATGTATTTAGTAAATTCCATGTGCTGTCTTTTGTTTTACCCCAATATTAGTTATTAAAGCAGCATAAATTAGATTTTGGAATCTATTAGCTCAAGAAAGGCGCATGTTGGTGAATAATTGATGAAGGACAATTAACAATTTGTCAAATGCACCTGCATAATGTGGGCAAAATAGTGCATCATTTAACCGGCATCTCCCATTGTCTGAAAATTGAAAATATCGTCGACATACAGACTCACAAGGACAAACATTCTGTACATTTCTGTAAGTTTCACTGTTAACTGTTCACTGCTGGCATAGCGCTTACGTCTGTGGGACAAACTGAAGAAAGTCTCTCAAAGCTGCAAGTCTTTCAAAACCTAAAGCATGGAAACAGTGAGGTGAAAAGCTCTGCGTTAGAGTGTTTTCTCCTATCGACTCCAACAACATGGACAAAAACAAACAAACACTCAAGGACACTTTGAATACAACATTGAATAATCCTGTCACAGAATAGGCTGATCTGTGATTTTTACTTTTGTACACGGTGTTTCTCACGATTGGCTTGGTGACAAGGCAACCTTCATCCTCGGTTTGGAGTTTGTTGTGCACGGGTTTACAGGGTGATTTGTCTCCCTTGTGCTGCGTGGAAGATGCACAGGTTTTTGTTATTCAGAAAGACGACAAAGTGCCTTTCATATAATCCCTCCATACGTTCACGGCTCCTTCTTGTCTCGTGGACAGTGTGCTGTGCTTGCAGAAAATCGAGAAAAGAATCCTTGTACTCCTTGTACGCTCTCTGTTCTGACAGTGCTCTAATGGTTGCTTCACACAAGCACATGCTCAAGTGTTTGACACTAATGAGGTCCACTGAGCATCCACGCAACCTCCATTCCAATGCCATTATTTTATAAGACCACTTTTTTTGAAATCGGGACGCTGCCTATGGCGTTCAATCAGTCGAGACTGAACTGTGTTTAATCCAAAAGATGAGGATGGGCCACAGGGCAGCTTCTAACTTCCTTTCCGTTATGTTTGACGTTAGATTTTCTGTTTGTTAGATTAAGATGTGATATCAAAATAGCAATTCCGAACCTTTGGCCTCTTCCCATCGAGACATAAAAATGATTGTGATATCAAAGATTGTGTTAATCAACAATAGATCGCAGGCCTTTTCATGTAGATTTGCAGTGCTTTACTTTGATGACGTGAGATGCTGGAAACGGTTGAAGTCTAATCCCTGCATCATGTTCTTTGATCTTGGTCTTTTATTAAATGAGTGAGAACCACAGGCCTCCATTGGCAATACATAACAGCTATCAGGACTTATTTAATCCTGCTATTTAATAAAACACAAGACGCTTGTTATTCAAGGTATCTACATCAATCTGCTGGAATACAAATTCATTGAGAAGGTAAAAGGTTCTTTATTCCTTTATAGGGCACTCATTGAAATCCTTTAAAATTCAAAATTTCAACCCAAGATTGTTATTGTATGTTCTTACTAGGACTTTTGAACTTTAGTGGAAAAACAAAACAAAGAAAAAAAAAACATTTTTATGTTGAAAATCAAGGTCAATGAAATTACCATACATGGCTCCTCGCCGGTCTATGGTCATTCAAAGTGTGTGTATATATATATATATATATATATATATATATATATATATATATATATATATATATATATATATATATATATATATATATATATATATATATATATATATATATATATATACACACAATTTTAAAAAATACAGAAAAAATGTATAAACTTCATAAAATATTTATTTAGAATTAGGGTAATTAGTTTTTTTCAAAAACTGAATATGCAACATATAAGACACAAACATAAAATATATTTAAAAAATAAATAAAAAACATGCAAAATGAATAGCATATTTTTATAGAAGAAGCATTGAGGCACAGGTGGACCTTACATAAGATCTACTAAAAAACAAAGAATATTGACATATAAATTGTAAATATATAATAATGAGTGGAAAAAAATTCATACTGATGGTGCCACTTATTTTAGCAGTAATAAGTAATACAAAAAAAAATACAAAAATGCCATACTAATATAAACTGGGTTAGTAGTAATACTTATAATAATAAATAAAACTGACCAAAATTATACATATTTCACTACTTATGGCTTGATCATTTCAATAAATGGCTTAGGTTCCCCACTGGATCACTGTATAATATTATGCAAACCTATGGCAACATTCAATGCTCCAATGAGTTCTAGTGTCCTATATGTTGTAATGCATTGCGTGAAAAATAGCACTATAAATACTGGTGGTACCACTTATTTTAGCAGTAATCAGGCTCACAGTAAAAACAAACACCAATATATGCCATTTAAGTATACAAAAAACAGCTATAAGGTCATAAAACAGACCAAATGTACACATATTGCATTATTTCTGTCACGTTGTGGTATGAAAGATGGTGTGATCATATATATATCATCTTTCATGCCACAACGTTCACTAATTTGTAGAAATCCTACGCAAACAACATCACAGAGAGGCATGTAAACACCAATGTGAATGCGCGATTAAGTTACCAAATAGGGTTCTTCGCCCGATAAAGAATCAAAGCCAACTGTCTTTAAAATCTCTGTAACAAATTCCCAAACATGGGATTTCTGGCAAAACAAATGAATCTGATCTTAATTGCACAACATTTTGTAATAACACATACACTTGTCTGAATATAAATATGCTTCTTGAGATGGCTTGACAGTTGTATTTGAAATGACTCCAGTTTCTCCAGGCATTTTTAAAAAATGTTGGCCCACGACAGGAGAACTACTGTATCGGCTAAAGTCAGAAGATGCAACGCATGCAGCTGATTAGACGACGCGGAAAGATCGGTGTATCCAAAATGAATAACTTTAACATTAGAGGGCAAACGTGGAGCAACTTTAGGTTCACTGTTAAAAATGCCCGTGTGAACGCTAAGCGGACCAGGACTATTATGTTTTGTTTTTTGGTCCGGACCAAACGATCCAAACTAACCGAACTACAAGTGTGAACGCACCCTTAGTTATTATTTTCACATCAAGCGCTTCGTTGTTTAAATAGCAAATGCACTCACACCCATCTGTTTGCCCATGGGCGTGCTGGTCTGAAAACCAGGTGTTCGCATTTTTGGTGCATTACTATTTTGAGGCAACTGAAAATGACCACCATTGACCAACAAAAAACTGGCCTTAAGTCAACAATAGAGTATTTTTGGTGTTATTTAAAGCACGCTTTAGTAATGTGGGCCTATGGGCGGATGCACTCTGCTTATTACACACACAGCTTTTAAAGGGAATGGGAGATGAGACTTTGATTGGTTTTCCATCGTTAAACTAGCAAAAGTGGATTTGGACGCCCTAAGTGCTCCTGCGCTTCAGTCCATGCTCTGTTCGTTAAAATTTGGCCACCTGTGATTTCAATGGCATCTGCTGTAAAAAGCTGAATAAAGCTCCTATCACGTATCATTTTCCACAACTTATATTGTCTGGAGTTTTTTTCCTACTGCAAACATATAATTACAAGAAATTTTAGTGTTTCATCAGCAGAACAATCCAAAAACACATTAAAAAACAGTGGAACCCATTTAAGAGATGCGGATCTATCCCTCACAGCCTGGCTTTCATTCTTTTTAGACATCAAAGATGGCACAGCTGTGAGTTAGGGATTGCAAAGACTAGTCAACTTTAATGCTCTGCCATGACGACTTGTTGACTAGACGCTGATCATGGCCTATAGAGGGCGCAACAGGATAAGAAATCTCTGAAGTCCACTTTTACTCTCTGTTTTCACCCCCCCCTCACAAATCGCATTCTAAACTAATGTGCCGCCCCTGCATTGTAACGCACACAGAATCATTCAGTAGCACAGAAATGTATTGTCAACACTGTTCAGTGATTTATCAATAAAATAGCTTAGAAACTGAAAAGTTCTAGCATATATTTCTTAGTAATAAAACCCACAGCTTCACTTTAAGTAGAGAGACGCTGCCATGTGGAATTAATTCAGAGGCAATCGCTCTCTCACTAATGCATTCATATAAATGTAATCTTTACTGCTACTTTATCTATGTCTGATTTAGAACGAGCAGAAATATAAATATAATGACCCAAAGACAAAAAGAACTGATAGAAATAAGCTGTTATGAAGGAGCAATAGCCCGTGGGCAGCACTGTGTCATATGCCCTAGCTGTGCACAGGGCAACCCGTGTTCAGTCTCAGCTCCAGGTTCAGGCCTATTCTTCAATAATGACGTCATCAGCGACCAGTCGACTCGACTTTCATCATATAAATGTTGACTTAAATCTGAAGTCATTCAACTTCTACTATGAATAAAGTCTATAGAGAGACAGACTAATTGATGGATGGATGGATATATTTCTTAAATCAGCAGTCAACACTAGACAAAAACAAGTCCAACATCATGATACTGCAAAACCACCAGCCCCTCTTCAAATGTAAGAGCCTTTCTGACACTTTCAAAGGTTCTGCCTGTGGATTAAACACTGACCTTTTCAAACTATTTGTGATCGGTGCGTTTGGCAACCGTGTGACATACTGTGCCTGTCCTTTCTAAACAAGAGGCAAATGGCAAATTTCCTCCTGCTGAACTTAAGGTAGGGAGGCTTGCTCATTTTCCATCATTCAAAAACAACTTTCGCTCCAGCAGAATATATGAATACTGAAATAGCCATGCATAACATGCACAGCCAGTGTACGACAAACAGGGTTGTTTGATCCGGAATGGGTTTACAAAGGGCAAGTCTATGTTCCACAGCATTTAGCACTTCACTTAGGAGATCCACACACACTCAGTAAGTATAAATATGGATTAGCAATGACAAAAGTGGAGTCAACTAGCAACAAAATAGCAAACAAAATGGAAGAACGGGGACTTCAGTGCCAAAGGAAGGTGACAAAAGGCCAAAATAACCAATTTTGCTCTCTTTCTTTTCGTTCTTCTCCTCTTCAGCACATGCTCATTAATGTTATGGCTTCCATTACACAAACATTTTTGCTAACATCCTCTATAGCCTCCCGAACTTTAGTGCAACAGCGTGCTGCGTCTGATGTCATTGATATTGTTCTTTTGCACATGTGGGTTAGTTTGAAACCTCAAACAGTTCACACTGGAATCAGATATAGGACACATTTTAAAAGGTAATGTGACAAAAAAAAAAAAAAAAAAAAATCAGATCTGAGCAAAAAATCAGAATTGAGCATTAAGACTTGCGGTGTGAACGGGGCCTTAATGAGTCATGGGTGTGTTTTGGGAGTAACATGCAGTAAACCAATCAGAGTCTCATATCTTCCATGCCCTTTTAAAGCCTGTTGCACTTGCACCATGGCAGATTTGCTTGTTACATGGCAGGATTTCATTAAGCAATTAAAATGATATTTATATAATTATTTTATTACAAAAATTTGAATACAGTTTTACTATTCTCATTATATTTATTTTAGGAGTTACTGCTGTCCCCTTGCCTCATTTGTGACAACGCCCCTGTTATATTAATATTTTATTTAAAGAGTGTGTTCAGTAGCATATTAGTTTTAGCAGTGTTATTAAAATTAGTTTTGGGAATCGTGAAATTTCATTGGTATCGACTACTGAAATATTAGTATCGTTATAACCTTAATAAGGATGTTAGGCTTGAGGGTCAATAGCAAAACCTGACAGCTGAAGACATGAGAGGAGAATAATAATGAGGGATGGTGCTTCTACATGATGTTGAAATGACATAAAAGCTGGTGAAGGCAAAGAGAGATGAATAGCTCCACTTGAAAGCTCGAGTAGCTATAAACTCTCAGCTGGTCTCGTTGAAAATGTCGGCCTCATTTACATACATAGCACACTTTCAGAAGTTTACTAATCACATGCACGAGTGTCCTAAAACAAGATAAGGGTGTATGAGAGATAAATTATTGAAAAAGTAATGAATATTTGATGAGCAGCCCAAGTGAAAGACACAGACAAAAGAAAATGCGGTAAAGCATCTCGGTTTGATTGACCCGTTCTGGGGGAAAAAAAGGGAACAAAAGCTCATTGAGATGATTAATGGGAAGCGGACCTCGTAGCTGCCTTCTATTCTCTCTCAAACGGGTGTCAGACAAACACAGCATGCACTCTAAACTAGACTGCAACAGGACACAGAAAAAAAATAGATGAGATTAGCCAGAACAGAACAGCTTGAAGGGTTATATATTAAAGACATGAAACAGATTTGTTTATATGACTTAAAGTGCTGCAAGGTCACAAAGTTTTAAGAGTCAATACAAATGCACCTTTTAGCTTTTTTATGGCTCTAATGGAAGCATAACTTTTAATTAAGGAGGAAGATTTATTTAAGTATTGCAGTGTGGGGATGCTGACTTTGAAAGGGAAGTCATTTTTTTTTTTTTTTTTGTTGACAATAGGTGTTGATAATTTATATATCTGTACCAAACTTTAATTCGGGGAGATGGGTGGCAAATTATAAACAAGGAGGTTTATAACACCCGGTGGAGAAACAACCCATTAGCATTCACATTCATCTCAATGCCGGTTGCTCGGCTGCCCCCTAAAACGAGCCAGTTTGAATTTTATCATCTTCACTCATAGGAACCACACAACTTTTTGGGCCAACCATTCGAGCTGTAAATACCATGTGACTCGTCATAGACACCAGAAAATGACAGTCACAACAGCGATTGGTTTATGGTACCATACGAACACAATTAAGAACTTAAAAAAGTTCCTTCACTAGACTATACTGAGTTGAAGCATCAAAACCAAGCGGCAACCTCCCGCGATCTCTCTTGAAGCCAATACGGAAGTAATGTAAACTGTAATTCCTCAACTGGCCACTAGGGACAGGCTCCAGAAGGGAGCAGAATCTCATTGAGCCCCATGTTAAAATTCTCAACTTTAAAGCAGAAAAAAACATGTTTACAGCCTGGTACAAATTGTGTTTTTGGCTTATATGGCTAATTTTGATCTTCATGACAACTCTGAGGGGGGTGAATTTTTTTATAACTCATTCGTTTACGTTATATAAAGCCTTAAGGTTCTGCATAATTAAGGGCGTGGTTACAAGTGGATAGCCATTTATCCGCCGTCTATAGTTATTGCGTCACCTCAGCTCCGCGCACATCCCGCCTTTTTGCCCATTTTCTGTTATCCGGGAGTGACACGCGTTGACTCGCTCACAAGATGGCAACGCCCAGCTCGCCCCTACTTTAAGCTTCAGAACGGCTTATCGGAATCCTATGGGTGACGTCACGGACACTACGTCCATATTTTTTTACAGTCTATGATCAAAACCAAACAGTCCATTACATTTAATATGCTTTTACACTCAAAAAAAAAAAAAAAAAAAAAGTAAATAAACATCCAACCAAACAAATTAAAAAACTTATCAAAATATTCACTACTATTTTTTTTAAAGGTACATTATGTAACAAAACTGCATGCATTTTGCAAAAGAACTGTGTTTGCTGTGTTTTGGCTCTACGTGCCTGTGCGAATGAATATAGTTATCTTATCCTGAGCATACAACATAAACATAAGAACAGACCCTCTACTTTAAAACAACAAAATAATCTTAGTAATTTTTTTTTTTTTTAATCAACACTTGAATGCAGTATCGGCTCCTGGCCATACATTTAGGTAGAGCAGATTCTGGGTCTTAGCGCTAGTTTATTACAACCATTTCGTAAGCTTTATATTATAATCGCTATAATAATTCTAATGTCTTTGCATTATTCAGCCTGAGGGTGATGCTCTAATAATGAATGACAGACATTATTTCACACGACAAATGCATAGAATGCCATCTTAGAGTTGCCTTAATGTTATATTTATTGTGTCGTAATGTCGTTTTGGAATATTGCAAATTGTGTAGGAATTCCAGGGATGTGTTTTCTCAGAACACTCATAAAACAAATGTAACAGAACTACTGTATAAAGTCTATTCACTTGAGCACATTTAAATGAAAGGAGTTATAATGTCCTTAATTTGACACGCTAATCCACATAAAAAAGAACAGACATGTCAACTTGTTACTGATCTGATGCAGACACAGCTGAAGCGGATTGATATTGTCTTGGTCTGGAGTGAAGTTAATGTAAGGTATCTGCTCCAATGGCTCCCTTCCACCACGGATTTACATTGGACATTTTTGGGTCACTGAAGAGCTAGGGAGGGCTCAGATACCGGCTGTCCCGCTAAGTATCATGAATATATGCCTGTCAAATCAATGCGCTTCATTTGAATATATCCTGCTCAATTTAAGACTTAAAATAGTCAAGAAAACCTGAAAAATATTTGTTGCAGAATGCTGAACATATTTATAATTTATTATTAATTCAGTGTACTGTATCTATATTGCTTGTTTCTGCTTCTTCACCCGTGTTTTGATCAGGAGATTCAGTACTCTTTTGGAAGATGTGTCATAGCGCCCCCTACCATAAAACACAGGAAGGCGGAAATTTCCATCAATTCAAGAAAGCTTTAAGTTTAATTTTGTAATGAAACATTTTTCTCTTATTTGAGAATGGAAGTCTGAAAAGTTCTACAGATATGAATCATTTTATTAAAAGCCTTGTAAAAGACTTGTTATAAACAAATATCTTATATAACACCATGTTACTAGTAGACTGGGTAAACCCAGCCAGATCTGCCGGCGATTTGATTTCTATCCTGTTTCCATTACAAATTTCACAATATCACAAACCGATTTATACACCTGGCGCGCTACTGGCGGATTTAACATGATGACGGATACAGAAGCGATGGATCATTGGTCTGATTGGATGAAAGACTATCCGAATGCGTACGGAGTCATTTGAACCATGCCTGTTGATCATTCCTCTTGTGCAGTAGAAAACACAGAGCAGACTCCCCAGACCAATGTTCAGTCTGAAAAGATTGAGCTTGATATGTGCCGCGTCACAATAGCTGTAAGATGTCTACACTGGACGCGACGAAGAGACAGTTGCAAATCCATTCCTGAGAAGTCTCACAAGTGCTTCAACTCAGCAATCTTTTTAACTTGAGGACTATACAGTATGTAAACGTTATGTGAAATAACTTTTTCAGGGTGATAATAGAAGAAATTAAGAAAACATGCAATTTATTATTCTTATTTGTAAAAGTTATTAACATTTTGCAAGCAAGATTTCACAATAAAAGGAATGAAAACTTTTATTTGAGTGTGAGCTAGCATTAGCTAGCGTAGGCTGTGGCATACTGTATGTCAACAACACCTGAACATAAACACAGCCAGTATTCACCAATATAAATATATGCGCTAAAGCAGCGCCCAACATCAAAATGATCGTTTCGGAATGATGATAGATAATCCAATACAAGAACAATCAGATCTTACCAAATGAAATGTCATTTTGCGTCCTAAATTACCTGTTTGTCGAGGTGTATGCTAAATACATCATGATGATACATCACACAACCACAGAATCTAAAAAAAAAAATCGCAGTTACATTCATTATCAAGTCTAACGCCAGCTTGCCAGTGTGTTGGTCTGCTTTACATTTTAATAAGGAGCGCTGTGCTAATGGTGTGGTTGTTTGTCTGACCCTGAGCTGGTGGGACGGCACAAAGGGACCACCAGTGTCTGCATACTAATCCTGCAGGTGCAGCAGAGACGGGGACTCCCGCGCAGGCCAAACACTTCCATTACCTCCGCAAGACTGGAGGCAAAGACGACAGGGCATCAGAAAAGAGCTCCACATGTGGCTAATTGGAGTCCCGATGCTGTAATTCATGGCAGATTACATTAGGCAAATGCAACGTTTCAGCTCACATAAGAAGTGACGCACTGTACAACGACCCGTACCCCGTAACAGCACTTCAGATCAAGGCATGCAATCGTCAGCCAGCACTCCAAACTAAACTAGTCTCAAAACTTGCCGTGAATGACTTGCTCTCCACCTGCGAGCCAAGCGCTCTTGGGTATTGTTCGTGAATCTTCAACAAAAAAAAAAAAGATAGTTGAAGACGAAAATCAAAGTCATGAGTTTCTGTCAAGAGAGGAACTCTGTTGCCGTCCGCATGACTTTACCCACAGAAACTAATCATACTTCAGTTCAGGCGACGGCTCAAGTGCTGCTCGTTCACTGCCAAATGAAGCTGCGTAAAGAGGATCCCAATCTGCACTCCAGCATCTGAGGTGATGGAGGGAGAACCGCAGCCGTATGATCGACGGTCTCATCACACATCCAGTGTATTCTTGCCATGAAGAGACACACTAGTGTACAGGACCCTGAACCTTTGCAGAGGCCAAATAAATTCAGCATTGATAAATACATTTACACTGGAATAGCTTTTGTGGGAACGATTTATCACGCACTTGAAAACTGAACATTGATTCTACCGCGCAGCAGGCAGAAATGCGTGTCGAACCTTGTAGAGCACCAGATTCAAGTTTTTTAAATGGCACAAAAAAACAGAAAACTGAACAGTAATAGCCACAATAATGAAAGTTTAACACAATACATTCTGTTGTCATTTAATCATTCTGATGTTATTTTGTTCAACTTCAAAACACCAATGAATACATTTTCATTGCAATCTTTCTGTCCTTTCATTGAAGGTCTATTTCTCCAAATATCTGATGATTAAAACCCCCATGAAAAAGAAATGTATTCAAATGTGCAATTATTATATACTTAAAAATATACTTTTATATGCTAAAAAGTGGGCCGATTTAGTCCCAAGCAGTATTGAAAGTGCACTAACAAGTTTACTACCAGTAGATTGATATTAGTATACTTACAACATAAAGTATACCTAAAAATATACTTGAAATTTACTTAAGTTTACTTCATAAAGTGAACATGAAGTACACGTTTTTTCCTTCATAAAAGCATTGATGTTATTCGGAGGGAATATTCCCTTTGAAAACAAAACTCAGCCACTGTGTCTTCAGCGGTTCGGATTTAGGAACATCAAAATGACTGCTGTGTTCATTATTACACCCAAGAACAGAACACCACAAATCGCTTAGACACCATTCTGCTCCAGCGCATCAACAATGGCGGACTGAGATGAGCTCGCTCAGAGCGGGTCTGTGTTGAAACACTGTTGTCAATCAACAGTCGTGAGAGAGGCGTCTGACTGTGTGACGTCTCAAGGTCGAATGACTTGAATTGAGACAGGGGAAAACATATAAGGAGATAAATAAATATAAAAAACTTTTTCTAATGTTTAATAATGTGTCTAACATGGCATCATTATGCATCATGTTCGCATTCTGGCCAAATATGCTTACCTGTATATAGTCAGCATCTAGAAAGTGTATACTGGATTTTGTCTTTTAATATCACTATCTTAGTACATCAGTGCTTAGTACAATAATTGCCGGTGGGGCAAAGGAGGAAAACCTTGTTCTGTCCTCCAAGCTGGCATTCCTATTCGTGTGTGACGTGATGGTAAAACTATGAATGGGAACATAAAAGAGGTTTGCAGATTGACCAAAATTACACTTGCTATAAACTTTCACGCATACATGATTATTGTGGGGGAAACCTTGAGCCCAGAAACTAAAGCATGACACTCATGATACGTAACATCTAATTTAAACATTTGCAAACCAACCTGTAATTATCTATAGCCTTTCTGCACCAATAAAACAACACATGCTAATTAAACCCATTCCTGCAGACCCTTAGGATCGGAGGGTGCTTTCATGATGTTCTTGTCACATAATTACTAATAATTTCCAATTTCAGTGCTCTTCTACCATACGTGTCTGTTACTTAATGTAAAACACGACTTCAGTCATTCTAACTATTAGCTATAGGTAGATTATTGACAGTTATTATTACGGCTTCAGGTTTATTTTGAGAAGCTCTGGTGTGAAATGATTTAATCAATATAAGTTAATGCATTGCACCACCATTTAAAGAACAGTGCGCTCTCAGGTCCGCATGACGGCTTTCACATTACCAATTTCTCATACAAACTGTGCCCTTTGCTGAATTTAACTGCCAGTGTAAAAACTCCCTTTAATTATATCTTAAATTGAGAGAAATCACTGCTTATTCTGAATTTTAAAGCTTAGGCTTAAGAGACATGAACTAGTTCTTTGACAAACATCTGTGACCTTTGATACATGTCATGCTCTGAGTATGGTTTCACTAATAATAACAGTACATTTGCATAAAGCATGCATATTTGTCCATACTCATGTTGATTAGAGTATTATAAATTTGAAACATTAATTTAAGGTACATTTGGAACTGATAAAAATGTGCGCTTGAATTGGGATTAATCACAAGTTAACTCATGACAATATGCGATTAATTGCGATTAAATATTTGAATCGATTCACAGCCCTAGTTTATATTTAATTTTAGTGGCCACTGAACTGAGTGGCCACGCATTTTAGATAGTGCGCAACAATTGTATTCTCTTTTTAATTTAACATACACCAATGAAACAGAAACAGAAACATATATTATGAAAGTAAATAAAACAGCAGAATAACTGAGGTATGAAATAAACAGGTATTCTGAAATACACACCAGTATGGGCATAACCATGTTAGTTTTGGCATAAGCTTAGCATGCCAATACAGATACAGTTTGATGCCTAACTAAAGAGGAAACTAAATTTATTTAAAAAAAATCACAAATAGGAAAGTGTAAAAAATGAGTGAAGGGTATGATCGTCAAAATAAACAACAGTGGCAGGATGCTCTGCGGGTGATTTAGCAGAGAATTTTTTATGAGATATGCCGTGATATGCCTAATGATTAACATCACAAAACTCCAAGGGCTTTTTAAAATTATTATTAATTCATTTGTTTTTGGTGGCATTTCTGCCTTTGAGCTTGTTTATGATAATCCAAATGTGGTATTTCTAGTTAATTTTGATTTGGCTGCAAATCATCAGCGCGAGGCATCTGGTAAGCGCGCATGGCTGCGTCGCCACACCCGTTTTTATTCAGATTGTATTACACATCTCAATGTGTCAATGGGACGCAATGATCGCTATGTAGAGCCCTGATGATGGGGGCCACTGTGCTAATTGGGACCTTCAATGTACCCTTTGCCAGATCTGTGCCTCGATACAATCCTGTTTTTTAAAACCATCGAACTAGACCAGCCTGAGGCCCTGTATATATCTGGTACTAAGATGTGTTCTGGTCGGATCACAAGTGAATGATGCCAAATACAGGTGTAAAGGGGGTCTAAAACGTTTTAAGCTTGTCCACTTTCGGCCACATCCAGAGGTAATCGAAAACGCATTAGACCGGATTGATTTCGTAGTATAGACACGCATGTGTCGGACCGGCTCGATCGACCAAAGCACATCTTAATTCCAGGTGTAAACAGGGCCTAAGTGTTGCCAAACAGGTTGGAGGCCAGTTAAGACAAGTAAACCACTTTAGTCTGGATTTCAGCAGGAATGCCTAAGTTTATTGAAAAAAAAAAGGCTCGAAACCGACTATCTTGCCCTTAAGACAATGAACAGAATGCATCTGAGGTACCACCATGATATGAGGTACATTTGCATAGTATTAGCAATAGAAATAGTTATGCTTGCCTCACACAATTGAATGTAAATTACTAGAAGATTACTGCTGTAAGTAGGTAATTATGGAGGCAGTGTTATATCTTCTCCACCTCTAGATGATACCTCAGAGCAGTTTCCTGAACCAGCAAAGCCAGGCAGATCAGACAAACTCTATCCAGCCCTGTGCTCACCACACTGGGGCAACAGATACCCGTCTCATGTGTCCGCTGGCGGTGGGCTGCATCTGAAAGCTATTGTTATTCTCACTGTGCTGCAGAGCTACTATCAACTATGACCTTTCTGCAGCTCTATAGGACACAACATTAATTCAGCCCTTCGGCCAAGTCTTTTCATCTCCATGTTTCTGTCTCTGTAGCCCTGATTAATCAATGGATAAGGATGTTATCAAGGCTATTTTAACCCCATTTGTCATCAAAGCCAGCGTACAAAAACCACTTCACTATAAAGCTGTTGATACAATTTTTGGTCACAGATCTATGCGCACAGACAGTGCTGTCTTCTTCTGAACATACTGATGAATATCCTGTGTGATGAATTCAGCAAAATAAGCTTAAATGTTTTTGACTTTAAATCAATTTTTGCAAGCCAGTGCAAGTGTTATTTGCCTCAGAACTGTGTGAATTTAAATGATTACCCCTTGTGTCAAATATATTAAATATGTAATTTAATAAAGCAGTCATAATGCATTCGAATGGAGGGCAAATGTCCTATACCAGTGTGTATAAAACATTACATTGCACCTTTGCAGCACACTTTACCTTGCAGCTATTATACATATTCATAAAGTCTATGGTTAAATCTATGCTGACGGTTTTACTGTATAATGAATACAACTACCTAAAACTGGTTCTTTTCATAGTGCTTATAAGCTAATGACCCTGTTTACTTTCAAAATACACATTTCTGGTTGTATTGTGCATGATCTACAATTGCATGTTAATATGAAAAAGGCTTGTTTGTTCATAATCTTCATGATCAAAACAGGGTTAATTTTGTACTAGCTCCACCTCTGCTTTTCGGCTTAGGACAATACAATTACATTTGTTTGATTTAAAGTCAAATCAAAATAAATGATGTGCATATAAAAATAAACATACTTTAAAAACACTATGACTATGTAATTTAACCAAACATATATTTGTGTAAAAATCAACTTTTAAACACATGGCCATCAGAAAACAGCAAATTAATATGTTTAAACAATGTATACAGATTCTATAAAATCCATAAATAAACTGCTATATTTAGTTCTGCTGATTGCTAAACTTGTGCTGCTGAACTTGTTACTTCGTCTTTGGCTCAAAGCCACTTGCTGTATATAAAAGCAAGCAGTTGTATATAAAAAAAATATATATAAAAAAATTGTGGAAGCTTCATGTTATTATTTCCCAGAGGTAGTTTTAGTGTATTGAGGTCAACGTCCACTTGCCTTGCGTTCGCAGATTTGAAGCGTTTGCCCCTATTGCAGTGACTTTCTTTTTGCATGTTCTGCAGACAGGGCGAACATACTCGATTCATTTTCCCTCAGGACTTTTATAAAAGCTTAAATATGACCACACCTCAGATTTGGTCCTTTTAGAAGGCTGACAAACCTCCCGGCACTGTCACCGCCTTCTGCCATTTCTTCTCATTCAAAAAACAACGTTGCGCCCTGTGACAGACTGCTTGCTGGACAGGATTTACCACGAGTTTTCAAAATTATGACAATCAAACTAAAATTATCATAATAAATTTTTAACAATATTACTAACTGCCAGTACATTTTATTGTGGTTTACCGTGAAACCGGTAATCGTTTCATCCCTACAGTCGACAGTATGAACAGTTTTGTGCAATCGCTCACCATGAGTTACAACCCATGTAAATACTGCAAAAAATGAAATGCACATGTACAACCTCATGTGCAAGTACTCTTCGCGCATATTCTTCTGATGATGAAATTTGCATCAAAAAGTGAAGTATACATTGGCCAGACTCTAGGCCTCAGTTAGTATGCTAAATGTTAAAGTTCATGACATCATGAGTGCAATTAGAAAAAGACTGAAAAAATATATCTTGTTTGAAAGAGTTGCCAGGAGAATGCTTCGTCTCTCAAAAAAGAACATGGCAGCACAGCTTAGGTTTACAAAGTTGCTTCTGAACAAACCTCAAGACTTCTAAACACATCATATCAGCACAAACACCCCATACCAACTGTCCATCATGCTGATGGAGGGTTGATGATTTTTTGGCTTGTTTTGCAGCCACAGGACCCAGGCACCTTGCAGTCATTGAGTAGACCATGAACTCCTCTGGAACGTATTCTAAAGAGAAATGCGAGGCCATCTGTCCAACAGCTAAAGTTTGACTGATATTGGGACATGAAACAGGACAATGATGCCAAGCACACCAGCAAATATACAACAGAATGTCTGAAAAAGCAAAGAATGAAGGTGTTGCAAGGACCCAGTCAAAATCCAGACCTCAACTCGATTGAAATGTTATGGCAGGACCTTAAGAGAGCTGTGCATAAACAGATGCCTACAAACCTCAAGGAAGTGAAGAATAGCAGGCCAAATTTCCTCCCCAGCAATGTGGGAGACTAATAAACTTTACTAATGTACTTAGTTTGTCACACAGCTTTACCATTTTGGCTTTATTTTGTTAAATACATAATGACACAGTGTAATATGGTGTGTTGGTGCTCATCTGAGGTGTATTTACCTCATTTTAAGACCTGCTAAAGATCAAATGATTTTTTTTTGTCCTGAATCTTTATATGCAAAACCATATAATGCAAAAGGGTGTTCACATGACTATATGCATATATTTTTTCCACAAGCGTTTGCTCACCTGTACTCCTCCTGCGTGAATACAGGAATGATGGACGGCTGCAGGACAGTGATCTCCACCAGAGTCTTATTGAACTTCATCGGCTCCCCATCATCATAGGCAATAACCGCCAACTGTTTGGAAACGAGAGAAAATCTATTTAACGATAAAAAGGACAAGGAATACACATTGGGAAATATAATTATTTAAAATCTGATTTGTATAAAGGTTTGTATAAAGGTTGCATGTATTAACACAGGCCAAAACTATTTTCAGATTAAATAAATAAATAAATAATAATAATAATATAATATAATCACTATGACTAAAACCCTTAAGTACTGTTAAAATCAGATACTCTAAGACATTTACTCAAGTAGTATTTGAGTAATTGGTGACTTGTAACAGTTACACTTTATTTCAAAGGTCCACTTTTGATATTTTACTAACTAAAAGTAACTTTGCAACTACATGTTGACTAACTCTCATTAGAGTATTAGTAGACTCTTTACTAGCCTGTTAGGTTAAAGCTGGCATGTTGTTGCAAACAAGTTGACATGTAGTTGCAAAGTTACTTATAGTCAGTAGAATGTCTGTTGAGGGTCCATCAAAATTCAGTGTTAGCAGATATTCAGCTTACAGTCTACTAATACTCTCTAGCATCTGGTAGCTGACATGTAGTTGCAAAGGTACTAAGGAAGTCATTTTCACTGTAAGATATCTCTACTTTTACTCAAGTATGGTTTTCAGGTACTCTTTGCACCTCTACACAAGTCTTATGTCTGTGTGGTGGCCCATCCCAGAACCCTGCACGGGTCTCAAATCTAGGCCCTAGTCCGGCCCTGGCCCGAGACTCTGAGGCCATAGACCAGCCCGTGTCCGACAGCTTATTAAAAATCTCCGCCCGAGTCGACTAGAGGATGGGGTTTTTTTTTTTTTTTGCTTTAGATTTTTGTGCTTTTTTTATTACATTGTTGCAGCCATTCAAATAGTTCAGTTTTGGGTATTAATGTCAAATTAGTTATGTTTCGTTTTATTTCTTTATTGAGTTAATTTAGAAAAATATTTAGAGCTTTTTTGTTTGTTAAATTAAAGTGTAATTTTTTTTAAGTAACGGCCAAGAGGACAGTGGCCCACAGTGAGTTAACAACGTTTGATCCATTTACCCTTTTAAATCAACTCTTGACTTGTCTAGCTAATAAAAACCAGAGATATAAAACACGTCAAGCATCACAATGTTAGTTTAAACATTTAACCTACTATTACCACCACCACCACCACCACCACCACCACAGTAAAAAGGCATTTTTGACAAGCTGAGGCAGGCTTGCAAACAAAACGGCTATACAATCCAAACCAATACAACATAAACAAACATGCAGTAGCGCTGTCATATCTGACTACAACATATATAGCCCATAACATGCTCTCACACATTTATTTTTTAGCAGCTGTGTGAGGAGTGTCCACTGGCCCTAGGATGGTAAAAAAGTCGGGCCCCTCGGGCTCGGCCATAAATGCAGGGCTCTAGCCCATCCTGGCAGTCCGTAACACCCAAGGGGATTAATCTATCACTCGGAAAGCGTTCCACCCATAGGGACGGCCATTGCTAACCAAGCCATCACTTGCTGTTAGCATCCCATTGACTCCCATTGATTTTTGCGTCACTTTGACAGTGAACAACTTTACATCTGAGGCGATTTAAAGACTCCATTTGTCCATTGTTTATTTATAAAGAAACACGATAATGTATAAAAGGCTCCATTAACTTCTATCTTACACTATCGCCCCTTAAAAGCTGTTTTTGTAAAAATAGGCTAATGATTGCGTCATAACCAACATGACTCTGCCGCACAGTAGAGAAATTACCGTATAGACAGGGGGAGACACTCGCAGCCAATCTTTTACTGACTATCAGACAGTCGAGACAAAGTCCGATAAAGTCAAGGGAGAAGAATGGGGAGAAGCCGATAGTGAGACAAAACATTTAAACAACGTGATTCAGATTTCACTTTCCACAACTTCTAAAAGACTTACAACTGTCAGACAGGTTGCTTACGTCACATCTATGTCGTCAAGCTCAGTCTGACCTGCGCAGTACGCTCAGCCAACAGGAAGTGAGTGCTTCAAATTGACTTCACAATTCGCCGTTGAAGTCTATGGGGTCGCTGTGTCCATTTATTTTACTGTCTATGGTAACACCCCAGCCTCCCCTCCCATTGAATTCCTTTTTAGTTGTTTTCTCACTACTACTGTCTCTATCAATAAAAGGGTATGAAAAGTATATATAAAAAAGGTTTAATATTCCACACACCCCTTTCTTAACATAAATGTATCTAATTTTAAGAATGTTTAAAGGAAATGGAAAACAAGTTAAAAATACAGAACAGATTAAGGGGCTGTTGAAGTCACGTCTAAAACGAGTGCAAAATACAGAACATGCCACTTTCTCCTCCTTTCAAAAGCACTTTGACACTTGTGCACCCTTGGTGTCTGCTGTAGCTAAGCAATCATGAGCCGCTTTCTCCATTAAAACGAGAAAGTTTCAGCAGTGGATAAATGGAGTCCCAGCCCATGCATTAGCTTTGCTACTAGATATATTTAAAAATCCCACCATGTACAGCTATCATCAGCTATTCGTCCATTTTAGCTGAGCTTTCAATGTTGTTACGGAAAGGGTGAAGCTGCTTCTTGACCTCCTGTGCGCTTGCAGCATTCTGAAAAGATTTCTTCATCTTGCTGCGGTGTAGACGCTAAAGTGTCAATCTTAGAGCACTTAAAAGAAGCACTTCAGAAGGCCTTTATTAACCCCTTGGAGCCATATGAATTACTTTTATGATGGATGGATGGATGGATGGACTATTTTTTGGGCTTCAAAATCTCAGTTACTACTCACTCCCATTATAAAGTTTGGAAGAGCCAAGATATATCCGGTTGTGTTTGGCTGAAAGAAAAAATGTCATATACACCTAGGATGGCTTGAGGGTAAATTATTGGATTTTCATTTTATGGTGAACTATCCCTTTAATACATTTAATCTTATGATTTCCTTATAAACTTTCGATTCAATGAGAAAAGTGAACCTTTTTGGGTCATGAAATTATTTGAACTCTGGCATAAATGGAGCAAGCGTAACTGACAGATGATGAGAGAAGATTATGATTGCTGAGGTCAGAACAGACTTGATATGATGTCCAATGTCTAAGAATGTGATTGTGCACATGTACTGCTGCATCAAGTGCTGTGGCTCATCTATTTTTACAGATGTGTGTATATGCATCTGATAAGGAAATTTGTGATGCATTGGGAAACTATGTCCAGAAAATCCTGTCAGAACTGGAACTATTACAATGACTGTTTCTAAACTCACCATTGAGTTAGTTTTGCTCAGACAGCATCAGGCAGTCCAGCAATTTAATCTAAATCAATCTGTAGGACACATACAAATGATTGACTGGCCAGTTATATCCTGTGGATTGCTAGTTAACAAGCCTTACTGTTTTAGGAAAAGACCGTTGTGCACTTACACTGAATTTAGTGTTGGGTTCCTCATTCAGATTGACCCTGGTGAGAACGCTCCCCGAGTTCTCCTCCACGCCGAAGATACTAGTGCTGTAAGGAAACTGCTCCAAATCCACTTTATAGTGAATTCGACTGGCCGCTGTACCCTGAAAGATAATAAAATCAAAAAATGTAAAATAACTACTATATATATAATATTAATACATAATAATTACATACCTTCATGTTGTTACAAACACATAAGACTTTCATTCATCTTCAGAAGACAAATTAAACATTTTTATTTTGCAATCTCCTCCATTGACAGCTACACAACTACCACTTAGTGCATAACAAAGTTCATAAAGAAACCTTAAAACTAATCCATATTAATGGAGCGATTTAGTCCAAAATTTCTGAAGAGACTCGACCGCTTTATAAGAGGAACAGATTGAATTTAGGGCTTTATTCGCATATAAACATTCAACAACTTGCTCAAGCATGTTCGCTTGATGTGTAAGAACCAATGTTAACCAGCAAAGTTTGTGCTTCCACAAGAACCAATGAGATTCATTCTCGTGTTAGGAAGCAAAGTTTGAGCTGCTACAAGAACCATTGAGGTTCATTCTCATAATACGAAGCAAAGTTTGAGCTTCCACAAGAACCAATGAGGTTCATTCTCGTATTACGAAGCAAAGTTTGAGCTTCCACAAGAACCAATGAGGTTCATTCTCGTGTTAAGCAGCAAAGTTTGTGCTTCCACAAGAACCAATGAGGTTCATTCTCGTGTTAACCAGCAAAGTTTGTGCTTCCACAAGAACCAATGAGGTTCATTCTCGTGTTAACCAGCAAAGTTTGTGCTTCCACAAGAACCAATGAGGTTCATTCTCGTGTTAAGCAGCAAAGTTTGAGCTTCCACAAGAACCAATGAGGTTCATTCTCGTATTACGAAGCAAAGTTTGAGCTTCCACAAGAACCAATGAGGTTTGTTCTTACACGGCAAGCTTGTTGATATGGATTAGTTTAATTATCTCTTTAAGAACTCTTAATATTCATGAAGTATGATGTCAACAGAGGAACAGAAAGCTCTCAGATTTGGTCAAAAAAATCTTAATTTGTGTTCCGAAGATGAATGAAAGTCTTATGGGCTTTGAAGGACAAAGAATTTTCATTAGTGAACTAACCCTTTTCCAAATGAGAGAATGTGGACATTATATTAGAAATATTTAACAATGACTGCTGAATTATTAAATAAACACTCGAGGATAAGCATGGCATTTTGTGGTTCTTTTGCAGTGATTGACTATGTGAAGTTCTGTTAGGGTTGGAATACATTACACGACTCTTCTGAACAGATTTAAAAACATTCATTCACTTGTGAACTGTAATTGGTTATTGAGAAGAACTGAGCATCATATACTAAGGGTCAAACACTACGATACTTGCAAGTCGTTCTGAACACAACAAACTCAAGGAACGTGCTTTTACGTTAGAAAACACATGACAATTGAACACATTTTTCTCTGACTGGCCAAAATCTGCAGATTGGCTGTTTGTGACATGTTCAGACTGCAAATCTGGGCTAAATTAATGTATTGTATTCTAGCCTGTAAAGTGTAAATTTGCAGGCATATTTAAACCAAAATCTTTCAAACATTGGTCAACTTAAATTCTTCTGTGAAGCGCTCTTAGTGGGATTCAAATAAATCTGACAGACTCAATTTGTTCACTTTGTTCTGTTCATCTAAAGTCACACCTCCCGCTGCGAGTTCCATAAGTTATGAGTCTGCAAGAGCTGATGTGTAGCGTCGGCCCGGGGACAAAAGGGTTTGTAACCCTGCTGAGATGGAGATAATTACGAGGGGGATGCCGGGTGAGAAATGCAGCCCGCGGGTGGGCCTGTCCTCGCGAGAACGAGCTGAAAAACCCATCCATCCACCCACGGGTGGGGACAGCACCACACATAGTGCCTGTCGGGGCATGCGTTGTGGTGTGAAATCAGACTACAAATGATTTTTTTCAGCTCACTCCTGTGTCTTCAGGGCATATGGAGAGGATTGGGGTCATGGGGCTTTCGAAAGCACAAGGAGTTCTGCCATACTGTGTTTTATCATACACTACATTTCCCCGCTGCTCTTTTAAAATCCAGAGGAGTTTGATTAACATCACTCTCATATCTTCTCTCCAGTCAGTTTGCTTCAATATTTATGTCTTTTTATTTTTAAGAGACTCTATAATTGCAGGTATGATTGCATCATGCCTAGAAAGTGTGAGAGCTTCTTTTTTCACAAGGTAGGCGTGGCAAAGATTCTGGTTTATTTCTGTGTGGTTGAGGATGGCTAATGAATAAAACAGGCTGATGGGCATGAGAAGACATCAGATGGCAGTATACTGAAATGCCATCTGACAGATGCTCAGAGAATAGGGGAAGAAGAAGAGAGTAGCCAGACCCACATTGATAGACAGAAAAACACACTTGTTCACCAGCGGGCTGAAGAGACGCCATAAATAAGACCTGCTGTTAGCGGAAAACAAAATCATTATGTGCCAGTACAAAATAACCCTTGAAAATGGTTTTGCTTAGTGGGTTTGAATTTTTTTAATGTTTTATTATTGTGTTTAATTTGCCAAGAGAATATGTAAAAGGCCATCAACAAGATTGAAGTAATTTACGGGTAATGGACTTCTTTGGATATGGTCAGGGTGAAGATTTCTGCCTGAACATCTGCAAAAGCCTCTATCAGATGTTTTTTCTGTCTATCACATTTATTGTCCAACAACAAATATTTTAGAATATGTACATTTAAGCCGGAATTACTCTATTGAATTATATTATATTGCACTCCGTCTGTTTGGCGTGCATGCGATAGATTCACTCCTGACAGCAAAATGGAAATATTTACATGAGTTTCTAACATTTGAAGGAGATGGAGATGGAGCGCAATAACAGGAGGAGAATATACCTTTGAAAAATAAGTTATGCACTGAGGAAAGCACTACATCTCAAAAAGTTGACATTTATATGATGAAAGTCGAGTCGACTGGTCGCTGATGACGTCATTATTGAACAATAGGCCTGAACCTGGAGCTGAGACTGAACACGGGTTGCCCTGTGCACAGCTAGGGCATATGACAGTGCTGCCCACGGGCTATTGCTCCTTCATAACAGCTTATTTCTATCAGTTCTTTTGTCTTTGGGTCAATATATTCATATTTTTGCTCGTTCTAAATCAGATAGAGATAAAGTAGCAGTAAAGATTACATTTATATGAATGCATTAGTGAGAGAGCGATTGCGTATGAATTAATTCCACATGGCAGCGTCTCTCTACTTAAAGTGAAGCTGTGGGTTTTATTACTAAGAAATATATGCTAGAACTTATCAGTTTCTAAGCTATTTTATTGATAAATCACAGAACAGGGTTGACAATACATTTCTGCACTTCTGGAGTTTGTGCGCGCAAAATCTGTACATGGCATGCGGGCTATGTATGTGCGTTTCAATGCATGAGTAGCACATTATAGAACGCACATACAATAAGCTGTTTAAAACGTGCATTCACCTGATCAAAATGGAGTAGGGATGTTAATGATTAATCGATGATCAATTCATTGTCGATAAGACATTTGATTGTTAAGACTTATCGATCATCAATTAAGCAGGGTCATGCATGTGCGTGCAGCTCAACCGCAAAACAGGAGGAAAAAAAAATTGCACTTGAAACAAAACAAAAAAAACACTACCCATGACTGTTGATGACTGGCCCTTTTAGCATAGACATACCCCTGAGTGGGAAGAACAGAGTCACCATTTCTGTTTACTCCCTGTATCAGCGATAGAGTAATACAATGTCTGCACCAAAAACATTACCAATGTTCTGTTGTTGAAAGTACCAAAGAACATACAAGTATCCATAGACTCCTGGCATGAATTTAATTTTTTGAAGGAAATCACAATCATTTGCAAAAATCATTTTACACATGACTGCTTTACCAACGAGAGTCATTACCCTCCCTAATGGTGGATTTGAGGAAAAGTTGTTTGTTTAGTTTGTTTACACTGAAGGATAGGTCAATACCAATGCTATTTCTGACATTTTGGCTGCATGAGATTTGCCTGTTTTGTTGTTGATGGAGTTTCCAAAGCTCAAAGGATCAGCCCTGTTCTGGAAGGGGGGCACGGAGCACTAGCTCATTTGCATTTAAAGGGACACACAAAAAGGCGTTTTTTTGCTTACACCCAAATAGGGGCAAATTTGACCAGCTATAACAAATGATCTAGGGGATATTTTTAGCTGAAACTTCACAGACACTTTCTGGGGACCCCAGAGATTTATATTACATCTTGTGAAAAGGGGCATAATATGTGATTAAAGCATCACGGCAGAGCATTAAAGCCAACTAGTTGATTAATCAACTAGTCTGTGCAACCCCTACTTCAAACACATTAAACAGCAGAAGTATCTATCCGTCAGCACATGTACCTGTCAGAGCATCAGGGCAAGCCCCTTTAAATGATGCAGGTTATATCATACCTGTTATTTTGAAGCCCTTAATATAAAGCATGTCTTTATTATTACAAAGTGGATGATGCACTTTCCCCACAGCAGCTCACTCTGTGCCCTGCACCATTTTTCAGATTCACACATATCAAACTACTGTTAGTAGCTAGTGCTAGAGTAGCTAGTGCTAGAGGATAAAGTGCTTCATGAGGTCAAATATGCCAAATTAGAATCCAACTCACTGAGTCCCTCAGATGCAATCTGAATTTTTGGAGGAAACAAACTGGGACTGACTTATGGATAGGGCCAGTACTGTAGGTTCTTAGATTGACCAGAGGCCTCCAAAGCCTCAGGGTGCACGGCCCGAGACAAAGAAAACTAAAGCAGTGCCTTTGGCTTATAATCTGCAGGCTAACCATTAGGGCCATTCAGATGCCTGAGGAATATACAGTGCAAGCTGACCAACAAGCCTCTAAGGCCCTCATGGCCATTCTGCCTTTATAGCACAAGCTGACCGTTAGGGCTCCAGGGACCCGGAGTGTATACAGTCTGAGCTGATTGCTATGGCTTTTGGGGCGATGGGTCCTTTTGCCACTAAGGCTCCCGAGCCTCTCAGAATAATCAGTGTGATCTGACCAATAAGGCTCTAGGGCACCTGGAAATACCCCAATAACCATCTGCTACAGAAGGCCACAGGGCCAAGGGATCGATGTTGAGCCAACACAGGTACAAATCCAGACTCGCACACCACAACACTAACAAACACAGAGAGCATCCTATAAGGGAAAGCACAATCCACTGAAATACATACACCCCGAGGCTCATGAAAGGGCTCACAATTAAAATGGTCCATAACAACACGTGACTGTAGAGCAAATCAGTCATATTAATGGGGAAATGTCTTTCACTCTTGGATGCATTGCTTCATACCACTTCAGTGAATGATTACCGCACAAGCTGTTTATAGGATTTTGTTAATTGCGCATCACATTGAAAACATTATTAGGCAAGATGGTAAATTGGAATAGTAATTGAACTCTTGATACTGAAAGCCCAGTAGACTGTGATTACCCTGCCCTCATTAAGAAATGCAACTTTCTAATGATACCAACATTTCTGGATGCGTAACGAGTAATCACAAGGAGTCTAAGCCTTGAATTACATAAAAAACAAACACAATTTAAAGAGGGGAAGGGACACTTTCTGATACAAAGTCTTGGAAACTTTCTGTTCAGGTTTTCATTCTGCTGCTCCAGTTCGATCAAGCATCAGTTTGACCATACATTAAAATTAAATTATTTTCTCTCTTTCTGACCAATGAATTTCACTAATTTCCCCAAGACTTTTCCATTCGTTTGTCATGAAGACAATTATGAGGAATTACTGGAAACACTGATGTTGACTACAAATTTAGTTTTTAATTACAGACTTTTATTTTTAAGACTTTTCCAGGCCTGTAGGTCACATATATATGACAATGAAAAGCCTGCAAATAAAAATGTAAAAGTCACAATTCGCTGTTTGTTACTGAGAGTAAGACAAGGTGACAATCTGTGAATGAAGTCATGAAATTGCAGACTGAAAAGCTTTCATTAAGTTGCTTTAAATCTCAAATGACAGCTTTCAAGAAGAAAAGAATATTCAAAATATGTCGGAAACGCATTACAAGTGTAAAGCGATTCAAAACCGAGCACTCCTCAGTAGTGCTTTCCTGCCGAAATTGACCCATTGAAATGTCATTTATGGTGGGAACTGGGAGGTTGTAGCGTCTAGACTCTGACTCATGCTTAAAAATAATGTCTGGCATTCAACAACCACCATTTGCAACAAAATGCTCTGGCTCCTATGAATGATAACCACTTTCCGCATGATCAGATACAGTGAAGATGATAAGTATCCCTCAGTTTCAAAGACAGATAAACAGTGTCGCTTACACAAATTTACCTCACTCCTTCGAATTCAATGGGCTGACATTTCGTACTGTGCCATTTATCAGAACGCTCACTAATAAAGCCCCTGTGTATCACTCAAGTTGACGTCGGAGTCAGAAATTCAATTTAGGTTTAGCGCTACAACAGATGTAGGCTCAAATAATTATTTGTTCAAATCACTCATGTAGTCCCAGTGTTAAGTAGCTAACCACACGCAGTGATGCTACTAACCTAACTTCGTTTTTCAGTCATGTGACAGCAGCTCAGGGTGACAAAATGCAACATGTTTTAATGTCACATTTTATAGCATTAATTCAGAGCTCCATTTCACATGCTGCTGTTGAGCAAGCAGAGGCATAGAGCAATGCAGATTCTCTCAAGTAACTTCATTAATATTTTATTATTTTATAATATTTCATACTAATTTCATTAACAAAATCTATGATGAAAAAATGACGATGATGACACTATCAATAAACAATAATTGTGACTATATCAACATATATTATCATTGGCGAAAAAAAGATGAGACTAAAATGTAGTTTAAAAATAAAACCTTTGCCGTAAATATCTCTTTTTTTTTGTTGAAAGAAAGGAGACAAAATATTACAGTCTGTTGTTAACAAGACTCTACGAGCGTTCAAGTTTGCGGTTGCCAGATGTCAAGGTTTTAAACTCCCAACCAGATCTTTTCTCTTAAAAGAGCGGCTTTCGCAGCGGGCAGTTCTAGGAACATAATTCTAGGAACTAGCCACTAGGGTGGTTCCATGAGAACTAATTGTTCCCCTTGGGCTATTTTCCTGGTTGCATTCTCACCGCCAGTAGGATCTCTGAAGTAACATATTGCAGCACTTCTTGTTGCGACTTTTATTTTGACGGCAAAAGAATGCCAGAGCCTGAGCACACAGCTCTAACATTGTCCGTCTTCATTAGTTAACGATCTGTTCTATATGTGCTAGAACAGTCCGGTCTAATACATTATTAGATAGAACTGTTAAACAAAGAAAGTAGCCTATATGAAAAGTTTGGGTGTGGTTGATGCCCAACGTCTAAATGAGCAGAAATATACATATGTATGTTTTGCTCTGTCCCCTCACAGTTGCATTGGTACTTCGACTCGGTGCAGTAAAAAGTCCCGGCTGAAACGTCCTCCCTCACATCTCCCCCTCCCCCCTATTGACGGAAATGAGAGAGGGAGATGTGGGGGAGGAACCATAATTATTTTAAATGAACTAGATCAGTATTTTTATGGTGTTCTTGCTCTGTTCTTGTGTTATTTTTTTTTTTAATTTAAAAAACAAAATGTTAAGTTTCAGTTTTTTTAATTTGATCAAGTGTGGCTAGTTGTTCCAGTTTGTTAATGTTAATTGAATTAATATCCATATTGTGTTTTTTTGTCAGATGTTATTTTATATCAATAAATGTTTTTATTCATAAAATAAAATTAGATAAATTTATTAATTTATTAGCTTCAATTTAACCGATTTTTGTTTGCAGCTTGAAGCACAACTTATGTAATAATGAGCAGATTGAAGCTTAGAAAGCAACAGTACTTTAGAGTTCACCAATGAAAACAGAAATCTTTCCATTAACTTACTATTTAACAGCAATGTACAATGTAACAATTGCTTATTTGTCTAGGGATGTAGTGAACTAAAAATCCCAAACAGTGTTTTATACAACAACTGATGACATGCAACCATGAATGTCAGGTTAAATTCAATTTCCAGCCACAGCTGGGGCTGTTGGCCTGCTTTGCCCCTGACCAGTCTTGGCATGTGCGCTGAGTTATGGGCTGAAGAGAAAAGCACAATTGATCTTTTTAAGGTTGAGTTTTCTGACAAGGTGAGGGCATAGAGAACCATTTCATCTGCAGACCTCCACAAGAATACGCATTTGGCTTGAAAAAGTAAGAAAACAGAATGGATGAAAGAGCAAGTAAGAGGGGAAGAGTAAAGCTAAATCGACAACAAGTAAAAGAAAAGTTGTTTGTGTGGTTGATATGTGGGATTTGAGAGACAATGTTATACATAACATTACAAATATATATATATATATATATATTGTTAACCTGTTTACTTAGAGTTTTACTTGTATGTATGCATTTAAATGACAAACCACTCTAAGTAAAACATCACAGGTTTCCATCTCTTCTAAATTAAAGTAGTTATGGTGTGAATGCAGCACAAGCTCAATGTTTAGGTTTAAATGAAACTGTAAAAGGTGGCTGCTGGCTGAGCATTTTATGATCCTACATCTTCCAAAGATATTATATAGACTTACCTAAAGGATTATTAGGAACACCATACTAATACTGTGTTTGACCCTCTTTCGCCTTCAGAACTGCCTTAATTCAATGTTGTATTGATTCAACAAGGTTCTGAAAGGGTTTCTTTAGAAAAGTTGGCTCATATTGATAGGATAGCATCTTGCAGTTGATGGAGATTTGTGGGATGCACATCCAGGGCATGAAGCTCCCGTTCCACCACATCCCAAAGATGCTCTATTGGGTTGAGATCTGGTGACTGTGGGGGCCATTTTAGTACAGTGAACTTATTGTCATGTTCAAGAAACCAATTTGAAATGATTGGAGCTTTGGGACATGGTGCATATCCTGCTGGAAGGAGCCATCAGAGGATGGGGATATGGCACCAACAACCATCCCACGCTCAAAATTGCTAAAATCACCTTTCTTTCCCATTCTGACATTCAGCTTAGAGTATTGAGCAAAGGATACAAATCCTTGTGTATATGTATTTTTTTTAAAATAATTTTCAACAATTTCAAAACAAACTTCTTTCATACTGTCTTTATCGGGTATTGTTTGTAAAATTTTGAGGAAAATAATGAATTGAATACATTGTGGAATAAGTCTGTAACTTAATGTGGAAAAAGTGAAGCGCTGTGAATACTTTCCAGATGCACTGTATATAAATACATATAGACCTCTTAACTCAGGGATTGCTATCAGGACATGAAGAGACTTTTGAAGTGAGGAGCAAATTGCCTACCCTGCCTTTAAGGTCATGCCTTTTGCGACTGAGGAGGTTAGAGTCTCGGGCTTCATGCTAGAGACGTGCCAGGCTGTTACTCACCGGTTGAACTGGTGTAGTTGCCTCTTCAGTTAAACCCACACACACAGCTTTGAGCCTTTTGCTGAGGATTCTTTTCCTCTTATCTTTGTTTTATTGTGCTTAGCCTTTTGAAGTCATGCCACATTGCACACATTCGCTCATTGCACACCGCAGTCAGACCTATTAACAATCACATCATGCAACGACCAATAAAGCCTGTCAATGACACTCAAGCTTAATCATAAGAGACTTGATGCTACACTCGATATATCTTCAGTCACAATTTAAAAAAAATAAAAAAATAAAAAGATCAAGGCGACTGTTGTCTCGTGAAGCATTACATTTGACTATCGGGATGAAGTTCCATGTGTTCTCATAGCTACTAAGCATCTGTGCATGATGTGGTTATGAAACAATTGCACAATGAAATACCTTAGTGATGAAGAAACACACACAATCATGCCAACTCACCGGTGGGTCCAGATCCTCGGCATGCACTGTGGTCACTAGGGTCCCCTTGATTGCGTTGGGTGCCACCATTCCCCGGTACAGCATTTGACTGAACACTGGTGGGAAGTCGTTCATGTCCTGTCCAGACACAGAACATCAAACACAGATTAGTGCCTCAATTCCTGATCCCTTTCCCCTGCCTTTGCTCTTTTGCAATTGTCAGACTGTGCACAAGCTCAGGCCCCATTAGCCAGCCCCGAACACTAAAACACTAAGCAAAAATGGCATTTGTTCAATAGTAGATCATGCAGTGCATTAAGGATGTGTCACAGTGCTATGTGCCCAGGGACTTTTTGAGAGAAAAGTTGGGTGAGACATAATTATAGCCGCTGAGAGACTGCAAAAGGCAGATAAAAAGGTTACTAGAGAGAATAAAGAGGCAAAGCTGCAAAAGGGGTGCAAACATAGTGCAACTCTAGGATTAAGGAGTTCAAATATATTAATTTTATCCTTATAGGAATACATTTTAACTATAACATAAACCATGCCCTGAGGAGTTTGTAAACGTGGCAATATGCGTATGCTTGTTTTAGTAAATAAATAAATAATTAACCATAATTCTAAACAGATATACACCATCAGATAAGTCGTAGTTCTAGAAATGACAGTCACTGCAAAAAATATGTATAGCAACTGTTCACTCCCATAACTATACAACACTAGTCACTGATATTTAAAAAAAGAAGGATTTTAGATGTAAACAAATGAATAGTTCTGATGTTTATAAAGCACTCAAATAGCTTGACACAAACACATCACCTGGCCCTGATGGCGTGGAATCTGTCTATTTGAAATTAGCAGCAGACTTTATTTCATCCCCTCTGACTTATATTTTTAATCTTTCAATAAATACCGGTGTTCTTCTGGAAATCCGCGTTTGTTGTTCCCTTTTTTAAAAGGGGGAGATTCTACTATATTATATAATTGCAGCCCAATTTCAAAGCGCTGTGTTTTGTCTATGACATTACAAAGCCTTATCAGTGAACAGCTGACATGTTTTCTGAACGCGAACAAAGCGTGAACAAAGAGTCTATTAATCAATTTGGGTTTTGTAAAAAGCACACTACGACTACAGCTGTACTGAAAGATCTAAATGATATTATGGGCTCGATTGATAATGGTGACTTCTGTGCTTCTCTGTTTATTGATTTATCAAAGACTTTTGACATAGTGGATCATAAAATACTGCTGCATTGATTTAAGAGTGTTGGTTTATCAAGTGATGTTATTCCCTGGTTTAAGTGAAAGAACACAGTGTGTACAAGCTGATGGTAAACTGCCTGGTTCATTAGTAATTGCCAAAGGTGTTCCCCAGGGATCAGTGCTGGGCTAACTTTAATTTCTAGGCAGATGACTCTGTCATGTAATGTAGTGCTTCTTCTGGACAACAAGTTGTTTATACTGTAAACTATCTGGGCATTATTGTAGACAATGCCTTAGCTTTTAGCTTTCACATTACTCAACTGAAGAACAAATTGAAAATTAAGCTTGAGTTTTAATTTAGGAACAAGTTTTGTTTTTGTCAATGTACGAAAGAAACTTCTCTCCTCTTTAGATGCCGTTTATCATGGTGCCTTGAGATGTATAACTGATTGTAGATCCTAAACTCATCACTGTATACTGTATAACAGAGTAGGTGTAACGAACTGCTCTGAGACAGAAGGTTGGTTAAAGATCCAAACGCAGTATTATTGAAGGGTAATCCAAAGTCGTAGTCAATAGAACAGGCAAAAGGTCATAACAGGAAATCCGTCCAAAAAGGCAAACAAAACAGAAGGAACAGGCAAAAGGGTAATCCACGGAGAAGGCAAAAAATCAAAGACCAAGATACATGAAACCAGAAAAACGCTCAGAAATGCAGTTGTGACACTAAACAAGACTTCGCAATGAATGACAGAGTGAATAAGGTATATATAGGCAGAGGTAATGAGGTGATGAGACACAGGTGTAACCAGTGAGTGCTAATGAGTCCGAGGATTATGGGTAATGTAGTTTGTGATGGAGTGACAGTCCTCTGGTGGTGATCACGGGCACTCACACTGGTGAATTGTGACAGTAGGTTGGTCTTCATTGCTTAATAGACGAAAAATGCACTGGTAACTACTTATTTATTCGGCCATCTTTGCTCACAAAATTGTTTTATTCTCTGTTCCTTTTGTTCAGTCAGAATTAGGCAAAAAGGCTTTTATGTATGCAGCTCCTACTGACTGGAATCTTCTGCAATCGAAATTAAAATGACAGAATTTGCTGTCATTGGATAATTTTAAAACAGTTATTTGACAAATGGACACTGATTCAACGATATGTAACAGTTATTAGTGTTTTTTAGTCTCTGTGTTGTTATAGTTTGTGATGAAACTGATGTGTTGCTGTCCATTTTGGCCAGGACACTCCTGTGAAAGAGATTATTAATCTCAGAGTCTTTTCGGGTTAAATAAAGGTTAAACATTTGAAAATATTTCAGTATAAAAATATTTCAATATATATTGCTGGATCTTAAATTTTATAAGTCTTTTTTTTCTGGAGGTCCTGGACATCTTGTTTAGAATCATGGTATCATGGATTCTAGCAAATACCAACAGATGAAAAGATCAAAAACTAAAGGCCTCTGCTAGAAATCTTATAATGGGCCGTGGTTGGATCTTCTGTCAGGACAATGATCCAAAACAGACATCAAAATCAACACAAAAATATGTCACTGAGCACGAAATGAAGCTTCAGCCATGGCCGTCCCAGGCCCCTGACCTGAACCCTATAGAAAATAAGTGGGGTAAACTAAAGAGAAGAAGCACCAACATGGAGCTGGGAATCCGAAGAGATTCAGTATATACTATATAGACACCAGATATACATTTTACTGGTGGGTGCAGGACACTACAGTTAATTTATGTAAGTGGGGATAGCAAAATAAAGTAAACTGTGACAAATATACACACAAATTTGGGAACAAAATCATTTGTTCTGACAGTTTAACTCTGAGATCATGTCTTATTTTATTACCATTTTCGAAACTATAGTGAATAAACTGATAATGTGAGAAAAATGTGAAGATATCTGTATACATTTTGGATAACAAAAATGCAATCTACAATCTCACTAGGTATTTATTTAAAGCTTCTGGAAATCACTACTAAAGCATTTTAATGTAATATACTAAAATGTTATGTTTACTAGTTAATATAAAATGCATTATATTATAATATAGTGTAATTGTTTCAGATCTACAGTTATATAAAAAAGTTTGCTAATATCATAAATATTTTAGAGGAAGCATGTAGGCAGTCGGCATGCATAATCCATTGTGTCATTTGTAATACCTTACGGGAATTTTCCCTCCAAGTTTTATTCTTTAAATCAACATGTTTAATGCTGTTAAGTTAAATGTTTGGTTTATGGTTTTGAACTCTTTGAACTTTGAAATAGTGAGTGCTCACTTTGCAGAGGGCATTGCCTTTTCCCCACAAAGTTATCTATGTGAAAAATACAGCAAAGAGGAAAAGTGCAGCTGGCTCCCATGAATGCAGATGACACAGGTGATTCCGGAGATGCAAGACACGCGACGCGACCTAATACACTCAATAGAGCAGCCGTCTCCGAGTCCAAGGAGAGGCCAGGCGGGTTCAGGTATCCAAATTACACCTCCCTCCCCGTTAATCCCCCCACCCTTTGTCCTTCCTGCGAGAATGCGCTTATTCAAGGATGCCCTTGAGTCTTGCGTACCGACTAATAAAACTTTGCTATTGCTCACATCCCCAAAATAAAAGGTCTTGAGGAAAGTACTTCGGAGTGAAATTGGTATTTTCTTCTCTTATTTTCCAATCCTACACATTTCGTTGTCTTCTCTCTCTCTCTCTCTCTCCCCAGATGAAAAATAAAATCTGTCAAGCCTTAAAGTAAATCTGCAAAGTGTAGTGAGTTCACGATGGTGCTCTTAGTCGCACTGGGACCGTTTTCTCCATCAGGACGGTGCCTTGGGGCCTCTATCCCATCATAATCACTCTGATATCCCGAGTCTCCATGCATCAGGTAGCACACTCGTTTCCACTGCTCACTTCTGCTTTTTCTCTTTCCACAGCAACTAATTTTCAATTAGCCACACCGTGCACAGAAGGAAAATTAATAAATGATCTCAACACAGAAACAATTAGGGGTTCTTGGGAGACTGTAGAGGATGTAATACGCTGTGTTTCCTTGCATGAAAATGCTTTTGCTTAAACTCTTTATCTTTGACGCTGAAGCTGATCAAACTGCAGGTGTTTTCTAATGGAAGTATAACATAAAAATAAAAAAACAGATATCATTTTAAACAACTGGTTAATGTCTAACAATGCCAAGTGCCCTAGCTCTCTTGACGAAGAGGAATATAACAGTCATGTGAGTAGCAAGACATTTAGAAACTGAAGGTTAAACTACAAGCTATTTAACTGTTTAACTACAGTTAAACTACATGATGTAGTCAATTTTAAACATGGTTATAACAATAGGTAACTAACTTTATTGAAGTAATGTCTTTTAAGTGAAAAAGTATCAGTTTATATCAATTTAGCATTGAGAACAGAATTCCTCTGGCACGAAAAACCATGAGGATTTCAAAAAGGGCTGACAGTTTACTCTAAATGCAACATAAAACAAAAATAATAAAATAAAACAAAACACCATTTATATAATGGATTTAAACATAAAGATTAACACTTAAATTCTCTAAATGTGCTAAATGAGAGAATAATATAGGAAAGAATTATTATTGCATCAAGTCACTTTACTGTTATGCTGTGTGTGAGCAGATTAAAGAATGGCAATGTAGCACTTTGAAATACTACTCTGCTATTGTTGGAAACAAATAAGTAATGCAAAACAAAATACTGTACCAACACAACCATCTCTTCTACCCTCTTAACCGACAGCCGCATTTCCAGCGAGAGCTAATTGGCATTCGTCCAGTGTGTAGAACTTAATCTTCTGAGACCTTACAAATCAGCTAGTTACACAACTGAGTTCTTGTGGACCTAATGACCGTTTCAGACAAAATACCAATCCCTAGCTGTCAGTGTCCACAGGGCTTAGCAGTGACTATGGAGAACAATCAAAAGAATGGCAACAGTTTTGGGATATCCCCTGTTAAAAAGACCAGTGTGAAACTTCTAATTACTACTCATTAATAGTTAGCAAGGTAGGTGTTAAGTTTAGGTATTGGGTAGGATTAAGGGATGTAGAATATGGTCATGCAGAACAAGGAATCAATAAGTGCTATATAAGTACTAATAAACAGCCAATATCCTATATGCATGCTAATAAGCAACTAGTTAATAGTGAGAACTGGACCCTGAATTAAAATGTCACTGAATCTACTTGCTTGCCAGGCTTAAACATTAGGCATAAAGGAGCTTTGTTGGATACAGATAAGAGCTTTTCACAATGCCTTTAACCCTGGTTTGTCGTCACTCCAAGCCACACTTTTAACAAAGGGTAAAGGAACATTTCACGCATGCAATTTGAAAGTAGGGTTAGCACCACTTTGTTACATTGCTTCTTGCACGTTTAGTGTCAAACGTTGTAGATCGAAATGTTACTGTTTAATATTATTTTTTGTATTTTTAGTATTCATAATCAGTTAATATTATGTATTTGTATTATTATTCTTAACTAATATTCATTATCATTTGTTTAATCATTATTATTTAGTCAGAATGAGTCTGAGCACAGGAGTGTAAGAGACATGGAGAGGAGATCATTTTGAACACTGGAATATGCAGGACAAGTTTTCCAATTATGCACATGTGACTGTAATTCTCTGTAAGGAATTATTGTGTGGCATGATGTTGTTTTTCTACCAATGCATATGACACATGTCACAAGTTCTCTATAAGACATATTTTGAACAATGAACAACAAGTTTCTCTATGCATAAGTTCTAGGGTATATTATGCCGCGTGAAAGCCCGAAGTATAGCGCAAACAACCTGTTTATCTGGTAATGTAATTAATTTCTCTGTTTGAGCAACCTATAAAATCCAAACTGGGTGTTCAGGAAGACAGAGAAAGCTGGAATGAAGATAATCTCCCAGAAAATTGTCGTTCTCTTCTATGTCTGATATAAAGTTATATAAAATAAATCTCTTGGCAAAATAACTGGTGTCCGGTCCTGTGAATGTTACGGACAGATTTCTTTGCAACCAATAGCCAATCACATGCTTTGGACTGTCACACAAATATAGGGCCTTATAGTACACCCACCGCAACCCAGCACCACAATATTGAGGCTTTCTACAGCTGTCGGCTAAACATACTCTGGCTCCATCCTCTACTGTAGCCACACCCCAAACTAATACTATCGGTTAAGCTGGAAAGAGATCTAAAGATACAGTATCTGAGGACCGCTCTCTCAGTGTTTAGACGGTGCTTGCGGGGCTCAATGTTTACACTTTTAAAGGAGGTAATACCATGAAGGGCATAGTAGTTAAGAGAATGTATTTGAACATTAAAAAAAATACATTCTTTGTACATTCTTCACCTTTATAGTCTGAAAAGACCATTGAGAACAGTCTGCAATATATAATATGAGGATGTTCAATCGACACTGACACCCCAAATATAGAAATAAAAGTTTAAGAATATACAGTATGAAACGTCAGCATATGAATACCCGGAATCAACTTTTTTGCTTACCAGCCACTGTGGCTATTGGTTTTCCAAAGCCACAAGCCCCACAGCATTTTCACTGGCCAGTTTTCATCAATACCATGGGGAAAACCCCATATAGATATTTTTAATATTATTTCATAATATGGCAAAATATGGCACTTTAAGACCTGACACACGGCCATTATACTGTTACAAATGCATTTTCTTTAAATTTGCTGAAAACATAACTGCCTTTAGGTGAATACTAACAGCATTTGGACATTCATTTATGTGTATTTGATTGTTTTAGAGCAATAAGCAGCATAGAAAGAAATAGATGACGGCTTTATGTGCGTGTACTTTGGATGTGAGCACAAAATCAGGAATGAGTAAAATGATGTGCACTGTGTGTAATTCAAGGACTTTAACACTAACTATATTCATCTGGGGCAAGTTAAATGAGTGAGTGAGGGGAGGCAAGTTAGTGTGTCAACTCACAGTCTGAGAGATGAGAGAGCAGAAAGAACAATATGTCTATTCTGTGGAAAATGAGTATTGGAAGTGTTTCAGACATTATCGATATATAATGAAAAATCTTTATTTTTGACAACACTACATGACACTTACATTTATTATTTCAGATGCTATTTTAAAAGACTACCTATTATATATACAATTCAACCCACCAAAATGGCTAGTAGGAATAACTGCATTACTAGCCCTGCCCAGGATATATTGCTAACCCCAGTTAAATCCTGAGCAGAGTGAAAAGTGAAGCAAGAAAACCCAGGATTTCATTCACTTTGCTTAACCGGTTAAGCCCTATAAATTAGTCAGAAAATTGAGACTCTCTTACCAATACAGTGACAGTAACAGAGGCCAACCCCGGGGGCATTTTGCCACTTCCGCCATCCACAGCCTCCACTACGAAGGTGCGTGTTGTCCCATTAGGTGAGAGTTTCTCGAAATCAAGCGAGCGAAGCACCATCAGCTCTCCAGTGAGGGGGTTCACTGCAAACAGCTCTCTGGCCTCCTCGGTCCTGATACGGTACGTGACGTTCGCGTCCAGATCAGGGTCCAGTGCCTGTGTGAAAGAATCATTAGAATCAAAACACGGATGAGCAATTCTACTCTGAGCATTAATTAAACTCTTACACTTTTTCTGAATAAACCAAATGACCGGGTTACATTAATGATTGAAACGAATCCTGTAGTGACCCTGAAGCAATGAGTAAATTAGAACCGGCAGCAAGGCACAGAGCAGCAGGAACTAATTTACCATCACGTCAAACTGAACAACAACCCAGGGCTTTAGATATATCTATGATGCAGCATGTAGGTTCTGAGGACAAAATTGTGTCTGGTCTTGTACTGTAGTACACAGTGGTTATCAAATGATGAGGACAAACCGCAAAAATAGGCAGCAGGTCTTTTTTGATTGAGTCATAGTTGCAGCATAAAAAAACATTGCTAAATGCAAATGTTAAAATGCAACTAACCATACAGTCCAACCCAGGCTCATTGCCAAATATCACATTGCTTCTTGCATGTATTGTGACACTTTTAAAGGGATCCCATGGTGTTGAGACTTGTATGGCTTACTATAACATAAATGATGTCTCTTACTGAAATATGTAGTAGAAAACCCATGAAAGATCTACATTATTAAAAAAATCTATTTTATATTTGGACCATGGGCGGTGCCATTTTGTTTGCATTCTAGGTTGATGACGTAGATTGGTTGCACTCCTCAATCAGCTGGCATTACCCGTAGCTATTTTTACCACAACGCAACTCGAAAATTGTTTCAGAGTTAAACAAAACCAATGAATTGCTTTTTAATTGTACTTGAAACACACTCAAACAAACATGTGCACACAAACTCACCTACACAAGTCACAAACAGATCGGCGGGCGGGCACACACACTTGAGAGACTGCGCTGTCTCAATCGAGATGTTGGGCTGCTCAGTCTCCACGACAGGGGCTGAATCTGAAATCGACCCCCTATACCCTGAAATAGGGCATTATTTGAAGGGACGGCCATTTGTAGTGTTGTCCGACACCAGTGGACATGTTCGAGTGCACTCATTCAGTCTCACGTTGCACCGCAATAACGAGTGTACAGCCGATTTACAAACAGCTGTCCGACTTCACGCACTCGTCTTCATTCACTCCTTCAAGTTGTATTAGTGAACAACAGTAGCGAATGTTATTTGTGACTTAAAAGTGAAAGTTTAAAGATTGGTAATTCACTGAGCTTGTGCTCAAACTTTCATGCACAAACCAATCCATCATCACCAAAACATCCTGCCTCTCTTCCTCACGTTACCCTATCCCATCATCCTACCTAGATATTTCCCTCTGCTGGATACATTAGGCATTACAGTTAATCTACTGCATATCAACAGTCTATCTATGATATCAACACAGGGATTGAGGGTTATGTATGCGCGCACGCAGTGCGTGTGTGCGTGTAATTCGCGCCGATCTGTTGGGGTGTGTGTGTGTTCGCGCCGATCTGTTGGGGTGTGTGTGTGTGTTCGCGCCGATCTGTTGGGGTGTGTGTGAGTCTGTGTGAGAGAGAGAGTTTGTGTGCACGTATGTTTGGGTGCGTGAAGTCGGACAGCTGTTTGTAAATCGGCTGTACACTCGTTATTGCGGCTCAACGTGAGACTGAATGACTGCACTCGAACATGTCCACTATGATGTCGGACAACACTACAAATGGTCGTCCCTTCAAATAATGCCCTATTTCAGGGTATAGGGGGTCGATTTCAGATTCAGCCCCTGTCGTGGAGACTGAGCAGCCCAACATCTCGATTGAGACAGCGCAGTCTCTCAGGTGTGTGTGCCCGCCCGCCGATCTGTTTGTGACTTGTGTAGGTGAGTTTGTGTGCACATGTATGTTTGAGTGTGTTTTAAGTACAATTACAAAGCAATTCATTGGTTTTGTTTAACTCTGAAACAATTTTCGAGTTGCGTTGTGGTAAAAATAGCTACGGGTAATGCCAGCTGATTGAGGAGTGCAACCACTCTACGTCATCAACCTAGAACGCAAACAAAATGGCGCCGCCCATGGTCCAAATATAAAATCGATTTTTTAAATAACGTAGATCTTTTATGGGTTTTCTACTACATAATTCAGTAAGAGACATCATTTATGTTATATTAAGCCATACAAGTCTCAACACCATGGGATCCCTTTAAAGTGATATGTGGTGATTTATTGGCTGCAGAGACCATACAACTGTTGAATTCCATGAAACATATACACTGTATTGGCAAAAGTATTGGGACACCCCTCCAAATCATTGAATGCAGGTGTTCCGATTACTTCCAGGACCCCAGGTGTATAAAATCAAGCACCTAGGCATGCAGACACTTCTACAAACATTTGTGAAAGAATGGGTTGCTCTCAGGAGCTCAGTGAATTCAAGCGTGGTACCGTGATTGGTTGCCACCTATGCACATATGCACTCGTAAAATTTCCTCACTACTACTAGTCAACTGTTACTTGTATTATAACAAAGTGGAAGCAATTGGGAACAACATTAACTCAGCCACAAAGTGGTAGGCATCGTAAAATCACAGAGCGGGGTCAGCACATGCTTAGGCGCACAGTGAGCAGAAGATGCCAACTTTTTTTTGCAGAGTCAATAGCTACAGACCTCCAAACTTTGTGTGGCCTTCGGGTTAGCTCAAGAACATTGTGTAGAGAGCTTTATGAAATGGGTTTCCATGGCCGAGCAGCTGCACCACCAAGTGCAATGCAAAATGATCAGAACCAGTAGTGTCTGGGTCTGGTTTTGGTTGGTTGCCAGTAAACGTTACTTGCCTGACCGCATTGGGCCAAATGTAGCATGTGGGGGAGGGAGGGATTATGGTGTGGGGTTGTTTTTCAAGGGTTCTGGCTATCACTGCTCTATTATCTACTGCACAAGACGTGTGATAAAAGAGATGTTTTTTTGACTCTGATATTTGAATGACTCTGTACGTAACTGGATAGTCCTTCAACCAATTAGACCACACAAGGCCTGATTAACAGGCAGCGGCCCATAGTTTCACTATCTGCCATCGAGTTAAAACTGGCAAAAGCACCAGCTGGATAAGCTAATCTGTGATTGGTTCATACTAAAGTGTAACACAAGCAGTAGAAATTAATGTACAGGTTACCAGACTTGCCGGGCGAAATCAAAAATCGCCAGCAGATCAGGCTGGGTTTACTCAGTCTAGCTTGGCCCATTATTTCCAGTGAAATAACTTTGAAAATAACCAAAACATGTTGATTTCTCAATGTTCTCAAAGTGGTCTTAATTTCTCAGAAAAACTGTTTCCTTAATATAATAATAATGTTTCCTGTGATGGGTAGATTTAAGGGCAAAGGCAGTGTAGGGGGATAGAAAATACGGTATAAAAACTATTATGCCTATGGAATGTCCCCACATTTCACAAAAAAAAAATACACATACACACGTTTGTTTTTATATATGCTGTATAAAAAATAAGTATTTTTAGAGAACATAGCTGGATCACAACAAACTATCATGTATGCTGATTACTGCACAAGAGCAGGAACTTAAGTTACTAGCTATATTGAAAGGAAGAGGAAAAAATCCATAATATCTGTATTTAGGCAATTTTCTGTTTACTTTAGTGCGGTAAACATTTTTGGCTCTGTGCTACTAAATGTCCAAAGTAAAATCTAGGTCTTGAAGCAAATCTGGTTGAGAACTCCTACTAGTGTAATACGCATATGAGACGCTGGCCAATTATCAGAGGGAGAAAACTGCTGAATGTAGAGCAAAACAGAAAGGCATTCACATCTGTTAGTACATTCTAGCAAGTTTTCTGCTAAAAAAAAGAAGATAGTTTACCTAAAAATAAAGTTTCTGTCATCATTTTATCATCCTTATGTCTTTCTACTTGTAAAACGCCCCTAACTCATGTTCCAAAGCTGAACTGAAAAGTACCAGAAACTTGGAACAACAAAAGTAAATGATGAACCTGAATTAATGACATGAAAAGGGTGAAATGATTACTTCTGTTTGTTACTTCTCAATTACTTCTGTTTTTTCACTTCTCTAGAAACTATTTTTTGCAATTAGCTTCCAATTAAAAAAAACCCCATCACATCACAATTTAGCACTTAAATATAATTCTTTTAAAGTAAATGATTTCCATATAAGTACTGCATTTCAAAGTATGATAAACAGTACTACTAAAGTGTTTTTCTTTTTTTTTCTTTTACAAGTGTATGCAAACTAGCACTAATTAGCAATAACCTCACTTCCACAAGCATAAAAAATGGTCTAAGCTGGTGTTGTAGGCAAGCTACAAACATGCTTTTCATAAAGGTCATATTCCAAATAAATTAACTTCCAGCTAAAAACACCTTTACAAATGTAAAATATGTCTGACTTGTCAAGTTAAGACATAACATTACCAAAGAAATGTTTTCCCGAGGGTAATTTCAAGGAGTCATGTTTTTATCTGGCCGTGTACAATGTGTTGAATATGTATGCATGGTGTGTATATGTGTGTGTGTGTTTGCCTTTGTGTAACTTACACTGATATTGAGTATGACCATGCCCACTGGGCTGTTTTCTGGCAGTGTGACTTGATAGGCAGGCTGGGAGAAGACTGGGCTGTTGTCATCCACGTCCAGCACTTTGATGGAGAGTGTAATGGTGGTCCGGCGAGGGTCCTTGGCCCCATCCGAAGCCTCCACAACCAAATCATACTGAGCCCTCTCCTCACGGTCCAGAGGCACAGCTGTGAAGATGCTGCCATCAGTGCTAATCCTGAAGAGATCCGTGTGACTGACCAGTCGGTAACGGACCTGCCCGTTAAGTCCCAGGTCCAGATCAGTGGCCTGGATGAGGACACACACACATTGTCAAAAATAGTAGCCAAAAGTCAGCCATGTCAAAACACACTTTCCTGCATTAACGCTGGAAGTTACAACGGGTGTTGCTGTTAGGAAATCATGCAGGTGTGCACTCAAGTGCGGCCATGAGCGAAGGCGCTCTCACACACACACACACACACACACACACACACACACACACACACACACACACACACACACACACACACACACACACACACAATTTTAGAAAGAAGACATACATGATTCCCGGAAATCACACTCATATGTGCTTGTGACATTTAAGATTAGGATTCTTTCTTTTCCCAGACTGCTGGGAAAACACACTAAACTTTCTTTTAAAATATATTTATATATTTACCACTGTTAAAAAGTTTGGGGGCATTTTAACATTTGTGACCCTGGACCACAAAACCATAAGTTTTTTTATTTTGTATTTATTTATTTATACATTATCTGAATAAATTAACTTTCCACTGATGTATGGTTTGTTAGGATAGGACAATATATGGCACAGATACAACTATTGAACTATGAACATCTGGAATCTGGGGATGCAAAAAAAAATAAAAAAAATATTGAGATCATCACCTTTAAAGTTGTCCAAATGAGGTCCTCCTTACCAATGTACATTACTACTAATAAAACATTTTTGATATATTTACGGTAGGAAATTTACAAAATATCTTCATGGAACATAATCTTCACTTAATATTCTAATGATTTTTGGTATACAATAAATAAATATATAATTTTGACCCATACTATTGTTGGCTATTGCCACATACCTGTGCAACTTAAAACTGGTTTTGTGCTCCAGGGCCATCAAGTCTCTTATGCTCACCAAGACTGCACTTATTTTTATTATTTTCTTAGTAACAGTAATAATGTGAAGACATTTTACAATTAAAAATAACTGATTTCTGTTTTAATATATTTAAATAATTAAACAATTCTAATAGGCAAGTTTGGTGCTCAAGATATTGAACAATACTTTTTCAGCACTTTTATGTTATTACCATTTTATTACTAGTACACATTAACATTTCACGTTACAATAGTTAAAATTATGACCACATTGTTGAATGATATTATGAAGTAACAATTAATATTCCAAATAAACATAAATTAGAAAAGAACAATGGAATATTATATCAATACCAGATGCAAATATTCATTGATACCTCATTGATTCTTAAAGGGGGGGTGAAACACTCAGTTTCAGTCAATCTCATGTCAATCTTGAGTACCTATAGAGTAGTATTACATCCTTCATATCTCCGAAAAGTATTTAGTTTTATTATATTTATAAAAGAAATATAGGCTGTACCGAGTCTTTCTGGAAAAAAACGAGCGGCTGGAGGCGTATCGAGTGGGCGGAGCTAAAGAATGACGAGCGCACACAAAGCTGTGACGTCCTCAAGCGTGGAGAAGAAAACGCTACCCAGATTCAGCTAATACAGACAGATATGATCCAGAATCATATCCGGAGGCTGAAATAAACTGAACAGGAGAAACAGCAACATCAGGACGTCCGTCTCTGTGGGATGTACTATATTTAGTGGCCTGTCAACATTTGTGTGTTTACTCTCAGTTTATGAGGACATGATTCGGTTTATGGACTATTGTATGCGACTAAACATTAGCAGTAGCAAACAAAATGGTTTTGCACGTCAGACTAGTGTAACGTTATACATAGAACAACAATGGAGTAACTTAACCGTTAGCGCATTTGAATGCAAGCACACTTTGTGAGAACCTCCCCTAGGTTTATGTTTGGGGTGTTTACCAATAAACAAACTGACACCTATAGTGGTCAGCTTAACAAATGTATTTAAACACACACCATAGATCGCATGCTCCATTAATAAATTAACTAACGTTATACATGATCGTGTTGTTTACTGATGTTTACTTAACGTTACGCGATGATAGCCAACAACAGACATTTGAAGCAGTTTTACTCACCGCCTGCTTCCAAAGCAGGACTGAACCTTTATTGCTGGGACCGCTCCGTCAAAAACACACTTCTTTGGTAACTGTTGATTTGGTGAAGTCCTGTGATAGCATGACCGTGGAGATCCACTTTTGCGACGCGACTGAAGCGTGATGTGACGCTTCTCGTCATTTCTGCGCTCAAATCGGTTCAAGTGCAGCGCTGCCTTCCCGGAATGCTGTGTTGAAGCGTTGAAGTCGCTTGATGTCACCCATAGGAATAAAGTGGAGCGCGGCGCCACAGAAGTGTTGCTCAGACGAGTGGATCTGCAGTTGAGAGCAGTGTTTATGGGCGTGCATTTCCTCTCTCGCTCTAGTCATGCGTGCGCACCCTTCCGGGAGAAGAGCCTGTACGGCCCATACAAGGACCTTCCGCTCTGTCGACGTCAAGTGGACCCATACTCGAAAAAAAACTCAGAAACGTGAGAAACCGGAAGGAGTATTTTTGACAGAGAAATACTCCATCAACCGCCCAACATTAGTTTTTGAAACTTTGTCTATGTCTAAGTCTTTAACAGTGTAAAAAGCTCAGTATGCATGAAACAGCATTTCACCCCCCCCCTTTAAAGCATTCCAAAATTCCTATAGTTTTCCATTCTATTTATAAAAAAATAAAAAAAATAAAAATCAGGTTTTCCTTGACTGTGGGATTCCTGCCACACACAGAGAGAAATAATCTGTCCATATGGCTGTGAAAACATAACCTTAATTTATAATTTCAAAACGTCACCACGCAGAGCCACCGAACCACACACACACCCCAGAGACACCTGCTTCATCAGCGGGGTGATGAGACAATCAACAAAAACACCAGCAAGATTTGTGACTCCCTGCAGTGGCGCAGACAGGTGCACGGTGTTGTTGTTTTTTTACATTCTTATGGCAATTATCCCCACTCAGCTCACAGACACCAAAAAAAGTCATACTAAATCATAACGATAAAGAAATAGTTCACCTAAAAATCATACACTGGTGAAAAAAGTACTCAGAGCAAGTACTTGAGCAAACGTACAGAATCCTTTAATAAAATATTATCCATTATCCACATTATTATATTATTATAATAATATCCAGTATTAAGTACTCCTTTTTTATTTTACTTAAGTTAAAGTACAGAAGTACTTGATTCATGTACTTAAGTATTATAAACAGACATTGCATAGGACAGTGGTTCCCAAACATTTTGTAGCACGCACCCCTTTCTAATGTTTGATACCTGTCAAGCACCGCCAGCATCTTATTTCAGTTAAACATCAAATTTTTATTAGCAATAACTAAATACAAATATCCTCTGTATATAAGAAAAAAAATCTACATTTCAGTTGTAATATATACAGCATAGTTAGGGGGGTTCAGGGGCATGCTCCCCCGATAATTTTTATAAATTTTCTGATCTACATATGAGCATTCTAAGACATTTGAAAGCCAAAAACATTATGAGAAATATCTTTAAAACTAAGTCAGTGGGCAGTAAATTATTTGTCAATTCCTGCTCCCTCCTCATCTCCATCACTCCTTATCTTGCCCTGTCTCTTCCCCTCCTAATGCATTCAACAAAACATACCATAAATTTATAGCTAGAATATTTTTTTATCTGAAGAAAACATATTCATTAATGTTTCTTGTCCTCTCACATTGACAGTATAGTGAATTATCACATGAAATCACATTATAAATTAAACAAAGGTTTATTAGTTTGCCTGATTATTTTTATCGGTAGTTTAACATTTTAATCCTAAAACAGCTGCAAAATATGAAATGTTTAGTTTAGCTACCACACCATACCTGGAGGAGGTCCATATTCCACGAGTAGGAATATAGTGCGGCCCCTTTAAGATATGCGCGTTCTCCATTGAACTGCCGGTATTTTGTGTGTGTGTGCGCCGAACTGTGCCGTGATTTACTTAAACAGTGAGAGACACACGGACTTGAGAGCGCTGTTGTTCAGAAAAGTAACCTGCGTATTACTTTTAGCCGATTGTAATGTATTTAGTTCAATAAAAAAAAACACATGTACTGTAAGCCGTGATGGTGTTTATGATTGACCTGAGTGAGAGTGAGCTTGCAGTGAATTGCGTTCGGACTGCAGAGAATGTGCTCAGTGAAAAAAAAACACAATTTTCTTTCGACCTAAAATGAAAAGGGCAGGGCTTTGACGTAGACACGCTTGTAAAATTAAATGAAAATATGATTTACTATAATTTACTACAGCTTGTAATGTGAAATTTGCATTTATCAATAATACTCTGATGTGAATTTTATCCAAGTTAGTTATGTAAAATAAAACTGTTTATACTGTCAGCTAATGACGGTGTGGTTTTTACATTAAAAAACATCATAATGAATAATTAGGCTATTTTCTACCCTGATTTTGAGGTTCTCCTGCAACGCTCGGATTTTAAGGGCGAATTATACGTTCCACAGGGCTTATTTATCTCTCATCCAGCTGCGATTGATTGGAATATAATTTTTGTATGACTTGGCCCACCCGATCAGTGGATATATGTGTGAACTGTGCATCACACACACACACACACACACACACACACACACACACACACACACACACACACACACACACACACACACACACACACACAGCAAGTAAGTTGCAGACAAAATGATCAAAACTTCTGCAATTGTATTTTTCCTTCAAATATCAAGTCAAGAGAGTGAACAACGCACATCAAGAAAGCAATGTTATTTCACTATTTAAGATAGCCCGTCGACAGGCCAGTGATACATTTTGGTAGCACGTCTGGAAAACACATAGCCCGGGACATTGGGCTTTACGAGCACCAATTCATACCCGAGTCTGATCCCGAATCGCAATGAACCAACAACACCACAAATAAAGGAATCTTCAGCTATTGACCATGTGCTAAGGTATGTTCTGTTAGACATTAGGCATTAAAAATGTTAAAGTTTATCCATGCATTCTTAATATTGGAATGCGAATGAAGCTTATGCGGTATGTTTATTGCTTAGAAGTTGGATCCGGTTTTGCTCTATGCAGGCCTATGTTATGTCAGGCACGAGCCGGTGGGCTGGCCTACAGAATCAGGCGTTGGTCATCTTCTGTTGAGGTGGTGTTTCACCACATGATGACTTCACAGCCTGGCACATTTCTGAGATCGATCGTTTGTTGAGCCTGGTGTCTATAAAAGCTTTTCTTTGACTAACAAAGAAGTATTCAGCTCTGAAACTTACAAGATATTCTTATATTACCATTACATTTTATATATCAAAAGCTCAAAGGAAAGTTGATTTCTCCATTTATGACCCCTTTAATACAGATGATACAGTTATTAAGCCTAAGTGTGAACGGATAATAGGCTAATACTGTAGCTCTCACTGCTGTGTTGGGTTTTGCTCAATATTATAGGAAGAAGCCATACATTTTAATAATTATATTATGGCATGGTTAACCTATGATAGCTCATATTTGTTGGCCAGATAAAATCACAGAGAAAAGAAAAACAAAAAAAGAATCCATGTTTGACCACAAATTGGACACCACTATTATTTCTATTTACATAACATTGACTCCCTATTGAGTCCCTATTGACTTTCGTTATATTTATATTATGGAAAAGAGCAACTCAGATTTTGTTCAAAAACTGTCCTGCTTCAAGGAAGAAAGTAATATGGAATGCCATGACAAATGGACCATCAATAAAGTGTCTCTTCCCCTCTGTGGCTACTCAAGTTTCTCCATTTAGACACGTCTTAAAAATGGGATCAAACTAACTCCCCACTCCCTATCAGCTTCTTATCTGTGCAGCACTTGTGCATGAAAGCACCTCATTGACACTCAGGAAAAGTCCTTTTGTTTCTGATAAGGCCTGAAACAAAGCACTCAAAGAGCGGCTGTGATAAATTTTACAGACATAGATAGAGCGAGCACTGTCCTTCGCCAAAGGGTTGGACCCAAACTCATTTACTAGCGTCAAAGCTGAAACCCAGAGGAGGCTAAGATGGCAATGGTGCAGTCAATGACAGAGTCAACCCTTTGACAGACAGGTCTTTGAATCATTTTCCATGTTTAAAGGAAAAGAATCAGAAAAATCAAGCTCTTTGATATGTATTAGAGAAGAGATATAAGCTTCATGCAATGGTTGCTTGAAATGTTCCTTTCATTTTTCCTGCATTCATGTGCATTACAGAGACTATCATCTGAAGTGTTTCATATAAAATTAAGAGATAAATGCTTAAAGAAAATGTCAATGACATAGACAGTTCAGAGAAAGATGTAGCATGAAGTAACTGAAGTGGTGGTGAGAGTAAGCTTTCTAAAGCCCACCAAGCTTCTCCAAAGTAACAATGAAAGTGAAAATTCAACCTGTTTCTTCAATTCAAAAAATAAGCCAACACTGAATAATACCAAATACTACTCTTTTTCTGGTATTTGAAAAGATCACAGCAGCTATTAGCTGCCACTTTAACTGCTAATATGAATAAAACTACTGTTATGATGTCAGTATTAAAATACTTTCTCCAATCCCAGTTGAATATGCAGTGACTGTAATTTTACCACGAATCAGCTGGTTTCACAAATAATGTTCCGTTAAATGATGCTCAATAGATGATGTATTAAGAAATCCAATGGCAGCACTAGCGTATGTTTTGCAGGTGTGCGATTATGAACAGAGAAGATTATTTGCTGTTTTATACACCTGCCTCAGCAAATATTTTCAGAAACTTTTGAGTCGTTGATGCATGTTATTTGCATAAAATTACATTTTCATCATTACGAAGTGCAATTCTATAAACTATATGTCAGGGTTGTGTCACTTCGGTCTAGCTTTCTCTTGGTTTTGAGACAGAGCCCTGACACTCCTGTATTGTTTGTGTTGTCTTGTGTGAGCGCACAGCTTTGAGCATACTCGAGCTGCATGCTCTTCTAGTGTGGTTTCGGTTTTGTGTTAGGATTCGGACATTTGTGCTCTACGTCAGGGGTCCCCAATCTCGGTCCTGGAGGGCCACTGTCCTGCACAGTTTAGCTCCAACCCCAATCAAACACACCTGAAATGGCTAATCAATGCCTATAAATGCATTGATTAGCTGTTTCAGGTGTGTTTGATTGGGGTTGGCGCTAAACTGTGCAGGACAGTGGCCCTCCAGGACCGAGATTGGGGACCCCTGCTCTACGTGTTTGTCTTCTGTTGTGAGCACACGGAATGAGCATTTTTCAACTACATCTAGATTTTACGCCCATTCGGAACCAAACCAGTGCAAACATATTCTCTGGAGTCTAAATATCCATATTATTGATGTTTTTAAGTTCATTACCGGTAAGTATCTGTACTTTTATAAAGGTTGACATAAACTCTCCCATGAGACATAAAATGTCCCATGGCATGTACTTTTGTACTATTTTATAATGTTTCCTGAGTTATATTGTCAGTATGGTTTTTACATAAAAAAATGTCATAATTAAGAAAAAAAAAGGCATTTTTTCTATACTGATATTAGCCCTCTGGCTTGAATGCTCTGTTTCAAGGGGCGTGTCTATTGTGAGACGTCAGAGAAAACACCCACTGTTGTGATTGGCTTACATCTTTGCATTTTAAATGAGAGTGGCAGAGGGGGCGTGGTTTAGTGAGGCACAAGCAGCAGCTGCAGCACTGCCAGTCCCGAGACAGAGAACTAGGAAAAGATTGCTAAGGAACTGTTATTGTACCGAGTTGTTGAGAGCACAAGTTTATTTTGTTTGTATTTGAGAGCTCTGAATTAACACGAGTGAACTTTGCAACATTATTTCTCTCACAAAATGCTTTCACCACAGCTAACAACAAACACGACACCGACATGAATACAGAAAGAGCTTCTGTTGAGCATAACCGCGTCATTCATCATAACTACAGTTTGGACAAGTGTGCCCTGCAGATATACGTGTGATTGACCAATCCGATCATTATAAAGAGTGTTCTTTGATCGCTCTCTGTTGTTTAATCATATAAATAACAGATTTGTTTCATGCTACTAACAGAAATGACGTGAAGTTAATGTTAATCATTTAGTAAATGCTTCACCCTGGTGGTGGTTGAGAGACCCCTGTCATGAGTGTTAAGCACTGTGGGTGTACAGTTGTACATATGAAAGCGCTATATAAATGCCTCATTCATTCATTAATTTGTGGCAGGGCACATTATCCTGCTGAGAGAGGACACAAACACCACACTGTAAAAAATTATTTAGAAAAAAAGTTACCTGGTTGCCTTAAAATTTTGAGTTCATTGAAATTAAAATTTTGAGTTAATACAATGAACATTTTTTGAGCTTCGACAACCTTTATTAAAAGATTATTAAAAGATTGTAATATTGTAAGCATATTGGGTAATTGTGTGTGTTTTATTTCTGATGACGCAGTGAAACATGCCAAATTTTCATGATTTATCAAATTTTTTATGTGGTTCAGATACAATAATATTTTGATTTTCTATTTATTAAACAAATTTCCTTCATTGTATCAACTCAAATTTTTAATTTCAATAAACTCCAAATTTTAAGGCAACCAGGTAACTTACTTTTTTAAGTTAAACCAACAAAAAAGAACCAAACATGTTTACAGTGCAGGGAATAACGTTTCCATTAGGGCTGTCAACGAATATTCTAAATTTGAATATATATTCGAATAGTTTTTACAAAACAAATTTTCCCCGCTGCGGCGTGTCTGTCTGCTTTGCGAATGAGCACGCGCCTGAGGTTCAGGGACAGGTCACAGGAGGAGTCGCACTTGTCACTGTTGAAAGTTGACGCGTCTTGCAGGGAAGATGGCAGAAAGTGAAGAGCCCAACTCGACCGCAGCAGAGAAAGAGATTTTCACTCCATAATCTAAAAGGCCATGTCTGGAAGTAAGTTGGATTTTGGTCGGTAGGAGGTAAAATTGTTGAGCCGCGAGATAAATTTATATGCAAGCTATGTAAGATACAGTTAGCATACCATGCCTCAGTTTATTTAACGTTAAATAGAAACATTACTAAAATGTAACGGTAGGCTACTGTACTGACTGAAGAGATGTTGCATGAATAAATGATAAGTGCACTGCTTTCGCTGGTGTGATTATTTACCATGTCAAGGAAAAGCTCCATGTTTACCACAGCAGAGCTCGCTCGGAGCGCTCATTATGCTGTTAAACTTCAATTATTATTAATACTATTTGTTTCAATCACTGAATGAAGCCTGCTATATTTGGGACAAGAGTCGCGAGTTTCGCGACCTTAAATTGTTTGCACAAAACTCTCGATCAGCACTCAAAGTTTGTTCATTTAAACCATTATAGAGAGAGAGAGAGAGAGAGAGTGAGTGTGTGTGTGTGTGAGTGTGTGTGTGAGAGAGAGTGAGAGTGAGAGTGAGAGTGAGAGTGAGAGAGAGAGAGAGAGAGAGAGAGAGAGAGAGAGAGAGAGAGAGAGAGAGAGAGAGAGAGAGAGAGAGAGAGACTGCGGTCTTGGCCATTAGTTCATTTATATATAATAATTATACAATTTATAATAACAATCTACTTGTTTTTGTTACAACGTTATACGTTGTCATATATGTATAAACTAAAATAGACAAACTATACAAGTAGTTATGTCTCTTTGTATTAATTTGTCCTGTTATTGACGTAATGTAGCCTGACAGGGCCAGAGCCACATCAAGATGTTTGGTCTGGAAACTCACCATAGACAGCTCAATCTGAGGGGCGGGATAAACGGTTGTCTTTCAAACTCCCTCTGCACGCGATAGGATAGCGCTACAACCAACCAGAGCAACGAAGGTGAAACAGAGCTTGTTGATAGATTAAACATTCGCCGTATCCAGTCGGCTAAACTCCGAACACATCTTCCCGTTTTAAGAATGACTTCAGTGCCGTTCTTTGTTCTTTTCTCAGAGAAAAGCTTAACTCCAAGTCTTCGCGGTCGCGGTCAAAGCTGATTCGAAAGCCCGCCGCCGTTCGCCAGTTTCTGTGTTTACTAGAAGCACGCAAACGCAACTCGGCCATCGTCATTATGGCCCCGCCCGCCGACTCTATACACGATGTGATTGGCTCGTCCAGATTGTGAGGAATACAGCTCAGAAGGGTATTGAGAGTTCCTAGACGACACTTTCGGGCAGATTAAATTTGCTGCCGCTAGGGTGCGTCTAGATTTCTAGGCTAGACGTAATGCGAGCCCAGATGTTCGAATAGTTCGAATATTCGTGTTTGTTTTAGAGGGAATATTCAAACGTCATTTTTGAGCAATTTTGACAGCCCTAGTTTCCATGAAAGGGTGTACATGGTCTGCAACAATGCTTAGGTAAGTGGTATGTGTCAAAGTAACCTCCACATGGATGGCAGGACTCAAGGTTTTTCCAGGAGAATATTGCCCAAAGAATCACACTGCCCCCTCCGGGTTGCCTTTGTCCCATAGTTAATCCTGGAGCCATGTGTTCCCCAGATAAGCGACACACACATCCGGCCATCCATGTGATGTAAAAGAAAAAGTGATTTATCAGACCAGGCAACCTTATTCCGTTGCTCCATGGTCCACATGCCCACTGTTGGCGTTTTCAGCAGTGGACAGGGGTCAGCATGGGCACCCTGACTCTGCAGCTATGAAGCCCCAAAGACAACAAACTGTGATGCACCAGCATTAACTTCTTGAGCAGTTTGAGCTAAAGTAGCTCATTTGTTTGATGGGACCACACAGACCAGACTTCGCTCCCCACGTGCATTAATGAGCCTTGGCCGCCGATTACCCTGTCGTCACTTCACCACTGTTCCTTCCTTGGACCACTTTTTTTACTGACCACTGTAGACCAGGAACTCTGACCCAGTCGTCTAGCCATCACAATGTATGCATGTATATGTAAAGTTATAGATATATACAAGCACCGCACCTTTATTATAGGCTGTTAGCTATGGTGTCTTTAAAAATATGTCTTTCTTCTGCTGCTCTAAATGGATGTCAAATTGATTATTTGGAAACATTTAGGTGAGCTGCCCTCAGAAAAACATGACAGAAAAAACAAAAAACAAACATGAAATAAAGATAGCATTAAGGAGATGGCAGAACTTCCTGTTCGTTCTTTATCGCATGCTAAGGTAAGCAAAAGCCAGTAATGGAAGCATTCATCTTCTCAGTAATCAATCGAAAGTTAATTAAACCTGAATATAGGGCACAGCAGAAATGCCACACGATGCTTGCTCATGTTTGAGCACGTGTTGTGATGCTTGTCTTGTAAAAACTCAGTAGGATATGATAAAAAATGCAAATTTTTAATTAACGTTGCTGTTTTTATGGAGTACCACACTGAAATGTGTGTTCTTACATATCTCAGCTGTCTCTGTCATGGTCCAAGACAATAAACATGTTACTATTGTTTTGGTGATTAGAAAACTTTGCATTGACCACCACATGAAACTAGTAAAGCAAACTAACCTGGTTGCGGGCTTACTAGCTTTGAAGGAGGCAAAAAAAGTGACTCTCAAAAAAAGTTAGTTCTTTTCACTTAAAATGTATTAAGTCAAAATAACATCACATTTTGTATTTCTCTGACGTTAATAAACTTTTCTGGTCTTTAATCTTTCATAAAAAATGAATGACTTGGTCTACTACTAAAACAGCTTTCTTTTTTGGCAGAAATCACGGATCCCTCTTACTTTTCAGCCTTTTCAATCCAAATCCCTGACTCCATTCCAGTATCTAATGGTGTTTACACACCAAAAGCAAAGCGGATATTTGCATCGCCTTACTCGCTCTAGTTTATTCGCAGGATAACTTTGTTTTTCGCATCACTCACGCGAATAAAAACATTGCACAATTACATTTTTCCCCCCCGTTATCAAACATGTTGGAGATATCTCAAACTGTTGCTTCTCTGTACCTTTTGTGGAAGTCCCAAATACGGCAGAAAGCCAAATGCCGACATGTCTGGGTTCAAAGAACCAATTTTTCACTGAACCGTTTTCTACATAAACTGTGCCTGGATGACAGCCACTTCCAGCGGTACTTGCGGATGACGGGTGCCCAGTTTGATAACCTGTCAAACAGGACTTGGCTTGCCCAACAATGGGTCATTAGGGCTGGGACGGTAAGGTAATGGTAAAAGCAAGAAATTCCTGCGGTTCAGCGGTAAACCGCGTTTAAACCCGTTAAATAAAAAAGAAAAGAAAAATAAGACGTGCAACAGGCGTGGCGCCGCGCCCGCCTCTTGCACGTCTTGTTGTGAGTGCCACACACATTAGTCTTTTTCTATAGTTTGCTCTGTAAATTTAAATTGAGAGTATAACTAATGCATATATGCTATTTTAAATACTATACTGTATTCCAGATATATATAGCCTACATTTTACAATAATAAACGTGCAAATATCCATTTGCATGCGTGTTTATTTTCCATCTGTGAAACAACACATACAGCCTGTAAAACATTTAAATGCTTATAAGTAAATAATGGTAATCTTAAAGGGGGGGTGAAATGCTGTTTCATGCATACTGAGCTTTTTACACTGTTAAAAGACTTGGATTCCCATCCTAAACATAGACAAAGTTTCAAAAACTAATGTTGGACGTTTGATGGAGTATTTCTGTGTCAAAAATACTCCTTCCGGTTTCTCACAAGTTTCGGAGAGTTTTTTCCGAGTATGGCTCGGCTTGACGTTAATAGAGAGGAAGGTCCTTGTATGGGCCGTAAGGGCTCTTCTCCCGGTAGGGTGCGCGAGCGCGCGTGACTAGAGCGAGAGAGGAAATGCACGCCCATAAACACTCTCTCAGGTGCAGATCCAGTCGTCGTTATCGTCCGCGCCGCGCTCCACTTTATTCTTATGGGTGACATTAAGCGACTTCCAACGCTTCAGCACAGCATTCCGGGAAGGCAGCGCTGCATTTGAACCGATTTGAACGCAGAAATGACGGGAAGCTTCACAACATCGCTTCAGTCGCGTCGCAAAGTGGATCTTCACCGTTCACTGCTGTCAGGACTTCAACAAATCATACCAAAGAAGTGTGTTTTTGACGGAGCGGTCCCAGCGATAAAGGTTCGGTCCTGCTTTGGAAGCAGCCGGTGAGTAAAACTGCTTCAAATGTCTGTGCTGTTGGCTATCATCGCGTGAGTAAACATCAGTAAACGACACGATCGCGTGCTTCGTCATTCAAATGCGCTAACGGACTCCATTGTTGTTCTATGTATAACGTTACACTAGTCTGACGTGCAAAACTGTTTTGCTTGCTACTGCTAATGTTTAGTCGCATACAATAGTCCATAAACCGAATCATGTCCTCATAAACTGCGAGTAAACACACAAATGTTGACAGGCCACTAAATACAGTACAGTACAGTACTGAGATTGATAGCCATGGGTTTCTCCACGCTTGAGGACATCACCGCTTTGCACGCTCGTCATTCTTTAGCTCCACCCACACGATACGCCTCCAGGCGCACGTTTTTTTCCGGAAAGACTCGGAACAGCCCATATTTCTTTAATAAATATAATAAAACTAAAGACTTTTCGGATATATGAAGGATGCAATACTACTCTATAGGTACTCAAGATTGACATGAGATTGACTGAAACTGAGTGTTTCACCCCCCTTTAAGAATATAAGAAAATTATATATTTGTTTAAAAAATATTTGTTTTCTAGCCTATTGCCCCGCAAAGGTGCGCCGTGCCGGTCTGCGCTTTGAGATGAATGTGGGACACGAGCTGGATACACACCTTCTCGAATATCTTCGTCTTCATGTTTTTGTCCTGATGTTGTAAAACGTCTGAAGAGTGAATTTTATCTTCCACAGGGTCAAGACATTTAGGCTATGTTTGATTATTCACTGCTAGAGAAAACGTAAGTAAAACCGCTGAGTGCACGTGAACTGCGCTATGCAAATAAACTTGATGCGCCTCAAGTCTAATAACAAGCACAAACTGTGTTAAATAATATTTCGTCCTACAGTGTTTTTCTACTTTACCACAGTAAAAGATGTGAACGGGTTTAATAGACAAAAATGAAAGCAAATGAAAGGAAGAAACGTTTATAATTCCCTGCAAAAATGAGTGCGCCGCGAGTGAAGATTTGGGAAAAGAAACGAGATGTACCGTGGACTAATGTTAGACCTATTGTTAAAATTCGCTGAAATCGAAATATCGAATGACCAGATTGCAATACAGAATTAAAAAGCTGGCAAATCTTCATTTGGGCTCAGCCTCCCTCTCATTCGGCATGAATCCATAGCCTGTTTTCATGGCTGCGATGTAACATCTGCGAATGTATTTCCCTTGTAAAAGCTTTGTGCTTCACCCCTGTGGTAAAAATCACATAAAACCGTGTTCACCAAAAAAAAACAAAAAAACACTGGGTCAATATTATAGTTCGAAATTATAGTTTTAATTAAGTAGAAAATAGTATGAAAGGAATTATTTAAATTTAATTATTATTTAATATTAAAATAAAAAGTGCACAACTCCTCCTAAGTGGAAGCAAGAAAAATGTTCCCCTCACGTGCAAACTAGCGCAGATGAGTCCTTATTCGGGTTAGTAAGATAACAAAATGTAGTAGAAAATATATTTATGTAAAGCGATAATACATTTTATACAAATAAAAATTATGATAAAGTGAACATGCTGGTTTTTTTTCTAGCAAAAATATGAAGGCTGGAATGTAAACCTTTTTTTTTTTTTTTTCGGTGATGGCGGTGACGATCTCAGACCCGCGGTAGGCATCACGTGACCGCGGTATTGCAGTAAAACGGTAACTGTCTCAGTCCTATAGGTCATGCACTTTTTTGCTAAACGTGATTGAGGCTAATATCGCGTGTTCACAGAAAACGCGTTGCCCACTTTGCTTTGTGCGAATTTGTGTCTATTCACATCATCGCATTGACTACTCATCATGACATCGCAATGCAATCTACTTGTAATAAATGAATACATTTGCGTTTGGTGTGCACACCATTAGGCCTACCGTTCATAATCCAATTAATTAAAACTAAATCAAGTCTAGTCCTACATTTTGTTCTCATTGAATATACTGTTTAACTCGGAAACGCATCAGATTATGCCATTAAATAGGTTGTGAAAGGCGTTTCACACTAACTTTAAGAAGTTTGATTGCGTTATTGGGCAGATGATGGCAGAAAGACAAGTTCTCTCCATCTTTTCTAATTAGCACTCACACTTCACACTAATTTGTAGCACCTCTGATAACAACAGTAGCTCACTTATTTATCTCACAGTTGCTTTGAGTTTAAATCATTATTAGGCGTACTGACGGAATGCAGACAAGCACATCAAAGAGAAGACCGGCAGAAAATTAAGGTGTCTGCTTCTGCCCACATCAAAATGGAGAGTACATGAGTTCATAAAAAGCTTTCTGATGAAAAACAAGTACAAGAGTCTAGACAGCAAGTCAACTGACAAGCTCTCCAACCACAAACAGTGAAACTGGACTCTCTGGCCTAAACTTAACCGACTTCAAACAAGTTTAAATTCCCCATGCTGTGGCTTATTTGGAGTCATTTGAAATGAGCACGCCGGCCAGGTGTAATATCTACAGCGATGCAGGCTCTGCTGTGATAGCGCTGATAGAGCTCTGTGGGCATTTCTCTAATGATATGGAAACCTCTGCTGCTCCATGGTAGCCGTAGGGGATGTTTAGCTAGCGTTAAGCTTTGGACCATATCCAACATGCCTCGCTGGGAGACGTGTGAGGAGCGCCAAATGAATTCAAGACAAGTGAGGGTTTGTAAATGAAGCTTGTCGTGCTGAGGTGTGCACATAACTACCAACTTGTCAAGAAGTGAACAATTAGCAAAAGCACTGGTGTTGTGCCAAGATGCCGTATGCCTCTGACAGTAGAAAAGAGTAGAGATTTTGCTATACTGTTTATACAGCAGAATACATTTTGTCGTGAATATCAAAGGGCAGGACTTCTTTGTGTTAATTAGACCTGAGAAACGGGGAGTAAAAAATGGAGTGGGATGTGGCCCAGTTCAAGATGTGAAAGTCAGTTAAAGGGATAGTTCACCCATAAAACATAAAAATCATTCTAGTTGTATATTCTTTCTTCTTTTATATTAAAAAAAAATGTCCTGGCTCTTCCAAGCTTTATAATGGCACTGAAAGGCTGTTTCAGTTTTTAAGTCCATAAAAGTGAATATATCCATCACATGAATGTATCCTTCTCCATTATAAAGCTTGGAAGAAAATCAAAAACAACAGATATCAGTCTCCAGACTGTTTTATAATATTAGCTTCACTGCTTTGTCTCTCTTTATTTATAATATGAAGCTGTTTCAGCACTGATGCCAGACTTATTCATTACATTTACGTATAATCTTATTTTGGCTTTGCATTCAATCAAGTCCCAAATAAAATGGAAAATAATCAAATGAGATGAAGTAGCATTTATAAACCATTTACTGTATTGTTCAGAATATAAGAATGTTTTTTTTCTTGGAAATACATCAGGAAAAAAAAATGGTTGTCTTGTATTTGGGGTCTAAACTGACAGGTAATGTCAGTACATAGACAAAAAAAAAAGAAAAGAAATGAAGGACTGCACATAAAACAGAGCCATCATCCAGCTTAAGTCACTTGAAATCGCCTAACAGCTGAACTTACCGACCAGCGAGGCCTAGCATTTCTTATTTCAGCTATGTACAGACTGACGAACTTGCCTGTCAATATCCTCAAAGCAGCAGCTGTGATGCGCCGTAAGAATGATGCGGCGCTTCTGGAGCCTGTCCCTAGTGGCCAGTCGATTAATTGCAGTTTAAGTCACTTCCATATTGGCTTCAACGGCAACTGGGGGAGGTTGCCGCTTGGTTGAAAGTTGTGTTATAACATTAATCTCCGCATTTGCTCACTGGTTGGTATGATAGACTTTGTTGCACTTTGCAAGAAATCAAGATAATATTAATAAAAACACAACGACTAAATGACTGTTGGTAAATTAAAAAGTAAAATACATTGTAAGATGGAGAACGCTTATAACTTGACAGCAGGAATCAAAAGCCCTGGAACATGGCATCTGTCAAACTTATGAGGTGTGATGTATATTTATCAGACACAAAGTAGACATGTTTAAGGAACGCTCTGCTAATAAACAGTCTGCCAGCATTAGCGTGTGATTATTCTGATGACAAAGTGCTCTATTAATCTAGACCTCTAATTACAACTCTTCGCAGCTTAACAGCGCCCAACAAAGCCGCTCATTACAGGACGTCCCTGAAGGTAACAAATTATTTAAATTACATTTCTTTAATTGGAAAATCATAAACAGTGGAGCGGGCAGGGACTTTGGCGGATAGGCTGCGGGTGTATGCCAGCTGGGCGATGGGAAGAGAGTGAGATGAGGGCTCAAGAGGGCAGAGGAAGACACTCCAGCTGCTGGCGTCACGCCCACACCCCAGCAGGCACTGATTAACACCGCTCATATGAGACTGCGGAAATCCTCAAACAGAACTGGACAAAAGAACCTTCATGTTCAGTGCAAGTAACTATGACAGATAGGAGGACGGGACAAGCACATGATTTGAGATTTCATGTCTGTAATGCAAATGCTGCAAAAAGGAATTACATGCAGGTAAGGCATTACTTGGGGTTAGGGGTATTCAAATCCATAAAGGCCCAGATATACTTCAAGTGAAACCAAAGAACAAACTGGTGTGATGCCAAAATGTAGTTTGTTTCTGCCGTTTAATACAGCTTGCCAAAGCAAGCTTTTTGGAAAAGTTTGTTCTGGTTTGTAAATGATCTGTGGGGATTACAAAATAATCAAAGGGTTCCACCTTCATTGACGTTACAATCTTCTCTGGTTAATTTCTTCTTCTCTTAGATGCGTGTAAAACGATGAAAAAAGTGGAGAGCTACTTTATAGAAGAAATTGAAAGAGACATTGATACTGATGTTATGTTTAATAATGTAAAACTGTTTGCTTTAAAGCAATCTGATGTATGAAGTCCTATATTAATAAATGTGATGTGACTGAACTGTGCAGAATTGCAGACCTTATTCACAGCATGGTTGGGAAAAGTTACTTTTAAAAGTAATGGATTACAATATTGTGGTAGTCCCTAAAAAAGTAACTAACTGCATTACTGGCGTTACACTCACTCACTCCAGCTCAGAGATCCACTCAGACAACTTAACTGTAGTACACGCTGCACAATGGTATCGCTCTTTATACATAACGGTAATTAATATGATTAGCCTTTTGCTTGACAGCTAATAATGTTCTGCTAATGTTACACAAATTATGTCCTAAAAGTATCTTTGGAAATGCTTTGAACATCTTAGAAAGTCAGTGGAGAAAGGCATATAGCTCATCATAACATCTTAATATGCATCATATACATAATGCACACACTATATTGTTAAATTTACACGAGACCCCCCTGATTCGCAGCATAGTTAAGGAAAGGTAAAGCCCACCTGCGCGTTGATATGATTGGTTATGTTAAGGTAGTTTGTGAAACACCAGTGATTTCAAACCACATTTTTCAGAATGAGTTTTTGGATCACTGCAGTTTTAAAGAGAACACGCTCAGCAATGGTGTTGACTTATTCATTTGCACATTGTTTGTCTGAAAGCATATTAAAAAAACACATAGATATATAAACAGCATTAAAAACTTGATTTACACCACATGGAGTCCATACAAATTTCTACCCATACTCCAGTGTCTTCTGAAGTCATATAACACCTTTTTGAGTAGAACAGATTTAAATTTACATAATTATTCACTGAGAATTTGTTTTTTATGAGATAATTAGTGTAGTCTAATTCAACGTTTAACACGATTGAAAGATTGGTATTGTAAACTGGATAAACTGATTAATTGAAAAGTTCTAACACAAATAGATTTAAAAGATGAATTCCTTTCTTATCTGTAAATCAATTGTTCACAAAACCAGTTTGAATATTTTGAGAAGTAGATCAAATTCACAAGTTCAACTCTCCAATTCAGTCTGTTATTAGCAGTTATCCGCTCCAAGGAGGTGATGATCATAAATAACATCTTAGTTATGTATGTAACCCTCGTTGATGTTGAGATGCCATGTTGATGACCAAGGAATAGGAATCCTATTCATCGGCCATCGATGTGGCATCAAACGTGACCGACTGAATGGGAACATAAATACTGGCCTGTTTCTCACAAAAAAAGAAAAAAGAAAAGAAACAAAAAACATCAGAAGACTTAGAATATTCAATATAACAGGTGTAAAAGATGATTTTCCAATTTCGTTTTTCCTTTTGTGTTTCACCAATGAAAGCAATAGAGGTTTGGAGCAACATGAGGGGGACAAAAATCACTACTTTAAACCAACTATAAGAAATCAGAAAAGTGTAACCACAAAGTTAAACTCTAAAGAGTAAACTTGGAGAGATTCATGATTTCCATCTGCGGTGACTCTAGAGGGCAGAAAACAGCTGCGGAGCAAATCGTTCGGAGATCAAACAGCGAGGAGAACAAGTATAAAGAATTTTGAATGTGGTTGCGGCCTTACCTTTACTTGACCCACAAAAGCATTCGCCTCTTCCTCTTGAACTGTGAGATTACGGGCCAGCAGAGGATCAAACTCAGGGTCATTGTCATTGACATCAGTCACCACTATATTCACCGTAGTAGTAGAGGTCTGAAAACAAGAACCTTCAGGTTACTCCAATCTTTACATTGACACCTCTAAATAAAAAAAAACGTCCCCACTATCAGTCAGTAATTTAAAGCCGTCAACAAATCTGAAATTCGCGCGAACCTAGAGTGCCTTTGTGTGATTTTGTTTGTGTCTGGTAACAGACAGTTCTGGCTTTCACACACACAATTATCTATTTCCCCTGATTAATTTCCACAGAACTTGCAAAATTGCTAACATATTTGCATTCATCATCAAGCTATGAATGGGATCTAATGAAAAATATCCACAGCTGTTGAGCGGATTAGTGTTTCAGAGTATAGATCGCCTCAACAAATTGATGGATGCAACCAAATTACCATGCTGGCAGGGAGAATTCCGTCAACTCAGTAACAACAATTAACTGTCTACATTTCCGATCTTTTACGAAGTGTCTCATTTTGAAAGATGAGCAATGGAAACATACAATTTGAACATTCATGCAAGTGCAGCAAACATATAACAGGCATGTGATTGCCTAAGGACAAAAAAGCAGGAAAATATACCATATTTGATAATATAGACCACCCCCACCCCGCCGCGCCGATCAAACTGGTGGCGGATCAATACGGACAGTAAAGCAGGACCCATAACAACTTATTTGAACAAAAAAATACATTTTATTGTAATAACTTTTTTGTACAGTATGAAAAAAAAAACTAATTATTTGGTGGATGCATTTTTACCCAATTTTAATAGCTAAATGTGCAACATGCACATTTTCATGTCAAAAGAAGGCCTCAATTTTTGTATGACTCTTTAGCCTTTGTAGAAAGCTTATTTAGAGCCTCTACACGTTTCTTTTGGAATTTGCGCCTGGCATGATAAATTAATCTATAATGACGAAATGGGGGTGCAATTCCCCTTTATTCCACAAGGTGGCAATGTCTGATACACAATGATGAAGTGACGTTTCACTCATAGTTACCTCTGACAGAAAACGAAACAATAATAATTATAATCTGCAAAACTTGAAATGGCTTAGTGATTTACTGCAGAGAGCAAGTACTAAACACAATCATATGTTAGTGTCACTGTCTCTTGATGATGGATGTGGTCAAGAAGCTGTCAGTGAGCAAAATATTGATTTTGAAGACATTGAAAATGAGTTTGGAGAATATGCTGGAGATCGCGAATATGAGGCAGATGCTGAATATACTGGTAAACGATCTCTGACGAGGAAATATGATGATGGTATTAAACATCTGCTCAAACTGAACCCTTCCAAGCTCCATAAGGTAACGAAATAGGTTTTATTTTATTCTTCTGTAGCTGTTACATCACTCTAACATCAGGAGTTTTATATATTATCGCGACAGGTAGAGGTCTAACGTTATCCATGTTAAATATAGATCTGGGTAAGGTTCTATATTTAATGTAAGAATGTTTGGCGAAACAGTCATGCATTTAAGGGTTAAGCTATGGAATGGCTTCAGATGACTTTGTCACCCAAACTGACGTGAAAAAAGCGGGGGGCGCCGAAAAGCGCGCTGTTTGCATATATAGCTAGTGCTAGCAAATACAAGTAATGTTAGCTGTCAAGTTAATGTTAAATGCAGCTTAAACATCCTGCCATAGTGGAAAATCAATCAAAATCGATCATCTAATCAATCGACAACAAAGTCAAATTAGTAACTTATAGGTTATATATAGACACAAGCAATAGTATACCCAGATCATCCGATCCGGCGATGTTCTTGTCACGATACAGTCCTTGTTGCCAGTGTTGCCAACTATTTTCCAAGAAGTAGCTAAAGCCGGCCAAAAAAAATCGCTAAATGTCGCTAGATGACGTTATGCGTTAATTAGCATATTAGTGACGTCATCACGCCGTCCTTGCGTTCAGCCTGCGTAACGTTTTTCATTTAGCCTACTATATTTTACAATAATATAATAGCCTACAGCCGATTGTCCAATAAATGTTTTCATTTCCTATACCTTTTTGTCATACAATATATGATATAGTGAATTACAAAAAAAATTATGTGTAAAATCTGAATTGAGAAACTGGATGAACTAAAGCTCTGTGAGAGAGTAATATAAGTGATAAGCACAAGAGATGGAACTCATCATAACTCATTTATTTAAATATAAAACAAAAGAAGCAGATAACATTAAGTGAGAAATCGATGGCAACCTTGTGTGCTCATGTGTAGCTCGCTCATTCACGTCTGCAGGGTTGCCAACTTTTAAGTTTAGGTTGGAGTGAGATTTTTAGAGGGCGCGGGGGGGGGGGGATGCTTTTGATCTTGATTCAGTATCAGTTTATATCTAGTATATATACTGTACATAATAATATGTTTGTTTTGGCACTAGTTTAAACATTTCTTGGGTCAAATTATATGTGCCATTCCTTAATATTCACTTGTGACTGCTTATATAAGTATCATTATTCATTAAAAATATTAGGATGCAAGTTATTTAAGTTTTGAAATTTCACATTTAAAGAAATCTAGTGTTTGATCATCATATCTAAATATTTATTAGAATGCAAAGACTGCAATATATTTTTGAGCAACTAGATTAGATACATGTATATTTATTAAAGAGCCATAAGGCACCTAATGGCATTACAAATAAACATTAATATTTTTTAGCCACAAAATGACTCTAATTTGCCTCTTTGAATTGGAATTCTCTATTTTAATATTAATTACTACACTAATTGTAATATAAATTTTAGAAGAAATACAAATATTAGAAGAAAAATATTTTAAGTGGTCATTTATTGGCAATAATTGTTGCACAAATAGTATTTAGTACCAAAAGATCTCCTCAAAATATTCAATAAATATAATTTAATGAGTATGAGTGTGACCTATTAGTAAGGAATACCTGAGGGATAAATACAAGAATAACATTAATGTTAACTATGTTGAATCTCTATCACTCTCCATAATAAAACGATCCTGTAAATATGGCTGACTTAATAATCAATACACACTAACACTATGCTGTACTGTTTACCAAAACTTGCAGCAAACATCTGTATAGTGAAACTGTTGTGTATCCGCTTAAGCCATTTAAATTCATTGGCACGGCGCTAGAAGTATTGAGCGCTCATGGGCCACGTGACCAGCGCGCACCGCAGGGAGACGAGAGCGTGCAACTCCACTTTTCAACGACTCTGGCTTTAACATTATGCCACATTAGCGCCAAAACGCTATTTATTGTTTGAATTTCATTAAAACACATTAAAAAAAATTAAAGCTTATAGCTTTGTTTAATATCAAAAGCAGGTTTGGCAATTTGGCGTGAGATTGAGTTGGGCGGAGTGAGAGCGTGAGACAGAGCCTGAAAGCGTGAGTATCACGCCAAATGCGTGAGAGTTGGCAACCCTGCGTCTGTCAGCTGCTGTCTGTAGGCGCGTGCAGCTCCCCTCAGCCATTCACTGAACAGGGCAGACGCAGAGAGAGGTGTGTGTGACGGCAGCATAGGACGGCAGAGGGGAAAAAAGACCTCGCGCTCGCAGGACAGTACTGCCGACATTTATAAACTAAAGTAGCTGAAGTTTGTCCAAAAAATCGCTAGAGGGGTCTGAAAAGCCGCTAAATATAGCGACAAAGTCGCCAAGTTGGCAACACTGCTTGTTGCCCATCCCGCGATCGTGGTTTCGTCCCGGGTTACCATGGTGACGGCTGTGAGATGACGGTCAACCCCCCCAATCCCCCCTGCCCCCGCCATTTTTTTTTTTTTTACAGATCTGCATGATTTACGTAGGTCACATTTTCAGGTCGGAAAATCCGGAATTCCGGATTAATCCGGAAAAATCACATCCCTGATATAATTAAATGTTCTCTACTGTTACTTATTTAACTTGCATACATATGATTGTCTTAGGGTCAGGGAACACTGGCAAATGAGTTAATTGCACTAAAACTACCAATAACATATTTCACTCCAAATTTAATTTAATTTTTTTAGAAAAGAGAGAATGAGAAATCATTATCGGTCCCACTTTATATTAGGTGGCCTTAAATACTATGTACTTAGATATAAAATAATAATAATTCAAAAAAGGTACAATGTACTTATTGTGTTCATATTGTATTGCAAATAACTTTCGCTGATATTGAGGTGGGATACGGGTAAAGTTAGGGACAGGTGTGGTGGTGTGGGTCAGTTTAAGGGTAGAGTTAGAGACAGGTGTGGTGGTGTGGGTCAGTTTAAGGGTAAAGTTAGGGACAGGTGTGGTGGTGTGGGTCAGTTTAAGGGTAAAGTTAGAGACAGGTGTGGTGGTGTGGGTCAGTTTAAGGGTAAAGTTAGAGACAGGTGTGGTGGTGTGGGTCAGTTTAAGGGTAAAGTTAGGGACAGGTGTGGTGGTGTGGGTCAGTTTAAGGGTAAAGTTAGGGACAGGTGTGGTGGTGTGGGTCAGTTTAAGGGTAAAGTTAGAGACAGGTGTGGTGGTGTGGGTAAGTTTAAGGGTAAAGTTAGAGACAGGTGTGGTGGTGTGGGTAAGTTTAAGGGTAAAGTTAGAGACAGGTGTGGTGGTGTGGGTAAGTTTAAGGGTAAAGTTAGGGACAGGTGTGGTGGTGTGGGTCAGTTTAAGGGTAAAGTTAGAGACAGGTGTGGTGGTGTGGGTCAGTTTAAGGGTAAAGTTAGGGTCAGGTGTGGTGGTGTGGGTCAGTTTAAGGGTAAAGTTAGAGACAGGTGTGGTGGTGTGGGTCAGTTTAAGGGTAAAGTTAGGGACAGGTGTGGGGGTGTGGGTCAGTTTAAGGGTAAAGTTAGAGACAGGTGTGGTGGTGTGGGTCAGTTTAAGGGTAAAGTTAGAGACAGGTGTGGTGGTGTGGGTCAGTTTAAGGGTAAAGTTAGGGACAGGTGTGGTGGTGAGGGTCAGTTTAAGGGTAAAGTTAGAGACAGGTGTGGTGGTATTGGGTAAGTTTAAGGGTAAAGTTAGAGACAGGTGTGGTGGTGTGGGTCAGTTTAAGGGTAAAGTTAGGGTCAGGTGTGGTGGTGTGGGTCAGTTTAAGGGTAAAGTTAGGGACAGGTGTGGTGGTGAGGGTCAGATTAAGGGTAAAGTTAGAGACAGGTGTGGTGGTATTGGGTAAGTTTAAGGGTAAAGTTAGAGACAGGTGTGGTGGTGTGGGTAAGTTTAAGGGTAAAGTTAGGGTCAGGTGTGGTGGTGTGGGTCAGTTTAAGGGTAAAGTTAGGGTCAGGTGTGGTGGTGTGGGTAAGTTTAAGGGTAAAGTTTAAGACAGGTGTGATGGTGTGGGTAAGTTTAAGGGTAAAGTTAGGGACAGGTTGGGTGGTATGGGTAAGTTTAAGGGTAAAGTTAGGGAGAGGTGTGGTGGTATGGGTCAGTTTAAGGATAAAGTTAGGGACAGGTGTGGTGGTGTGGGTAAGTTTAAGGATAAAGTTAGGGACAGGTGTGGTGGTGTGGGTAAGTTTACGGGTAAGGTTAGGGACAGGTGTGGTGGTGTGGGTAAGTTTAAGGGTAAAGATAGGGTCAGGTGTGGTGGTGTGGGTAAGTTTAAGGGTAAAGTTAGGGTCAGGTGTGGTGGTGTGGGTCAGTTTAATGGGTGCAGCAGGCGCAATGATATAACTCAAGTCAGCACCAAGCAGTGTTTTAAAAAGTTGTCCTAAAGGTTATGAAAGCAACGTTTGGCATATGTTTTCTTTCTCAGTCAAAAAGTCAAGCACTTTTGAATTTACTTTAATTGCAGTAGACTTCATATTATATAAACATCAGATTATTTGTGTGTGCATTTGGTCATATTCTGAGTATAAATGTTTTTTTTTTTTGTTTTTTTTTTTGTAGCTGTAAGCAGCAGTCAATTCAAATTAGAGCTGCATAGTATACAGGGTGAAAGTTGTGTCTGAGAAATGTTCATACAAATGATTGCTTCTCCTCCCTAAAAGTCTTCTATATAAAATAAGTATTTGAACACCCTGCTATTTTGCAAGTTCTCCCACTTAGAAATCATGGAGGGGTCTGAAATTGTAATCATACGTGCACAACTGTGAGAGACATAATCTTTAAAAAAATCACAATGTATGATTTTCTAAAAACTATTTATATTATACAGTAGGGCTGGGCGATATGGCCAAAATTTCATATCCCGATATAGCTCATTTGATATCCCGATAACGATATACATAACGATATAGAAATTTTTCTGTTAATTCAGTTTATGAATAGTCTATACAAAATTGCAATGTGGAAATGCAGTTTGAAATGATATACAAAACAAATAAAGGTAGTATGGACTACATTTTTATTTTATTTAGAACCTTTTTTTAAAGCAAGACTGTTGGTAAAGTTAACACCTGCCTAGGGATGTTAACCGATGACCGTTTGACCGATGGCTGACCGTATCAACGTTAACCGATCAAAGTTGTCGGTTAAAAAAAAAAAAAGATCTCTAAATTAGGCTATTATAGACAGTGGACTAAACACTACTACAGGTGGCCGTCTCATTCCAAAATCTTTTTGTGTGATTGAACATATCCCTCGCACTCAATTTTTCATAACTCGCCTGTTTGTACTTAATAAACCAATAAAAACATTTGGCGCGAGGTCACAGCGTTTGGGTTTGCGCGCTCACAAGGTTTGCAAAAAGTAAACACTCGAGGTTAGAACCAGGGGCTTACATTTGGAAATATATTACATCTTCATTTCAGTGGTAACACATAAGGTGTTGATCGTCTTTCTTTATTATTGTTAGCACTACCTCGAACTAAAGCGGCGTCTCTTCGGAGCTGTCATTTTCTTAAATGAGCCGCGGCAATGATTCAAATGAGCTTCTAACGCTGGACAAACGCCTATATTTACAACGCGATCACCTTGTACCCAAACCATTTCGAAACTAATGAGCCATTTGTCCTCTGATTACAAACAAGCTCCTCGGCGGCGCGTTTGCGGGACTCGTGTTTCGCGCTGTGGGGGATTTTAAAAAAGTGACGTGAGTGGAAGGGAGGCGGCAGCGCGTGTGTGTGTGAGTGAGAGAGCGAGAGAGAGACAGAGGGAGCGCGGCTCGCGGCTGTTATTTCAAATAGCGCAGCATATTTTAAACTAATCGGTTAACCGGTTTCAACCGGCTAATGAGGCTCGGTGGTCGGTCAAGAAAATGTTTAGTTTTCGCCACCCCTACACCTGCCATTAAAATATTTCAATATATGGCTATATGGTGTGCCACGCGTAAAAGCCTGCTGCAGCGTCTGTGTCTGAAGTTTGTTTTGAGCGCTTATGCCACTATTCTGGCATAATTACTCTGAGAATTACCCTGGTCTGAACCGCGTCTACTACCGTCTTCCTCCATGTTTATGTATTGCAGCGTGCATGGGCATGCCGTGGCGTGAGGTGCATCTTGACGTAAAATTCTGCCGTAAAAGCCTTATCGTGGCGTAAGCGATAGAGCCTTATATAAAACGATAGACATTTTCTATCGTCCAGACGATATATTTCGTCATATCGCCCAGCCCTATTATACAGCTGCAAAAAAAAAAAAAAAACTGATAAAATTAATGTTAATATTTGGTACAGCAGCTTTTGTTTGCAGTTAGAGACGTCAAACGTTTCCTATAGTTTTTCACCAGGTTTGCACACACTGCAGGAGGGATTTTGCCCCACTCCTCCACACAGATCTTCTCTAGATCAGTCAGGTTTCTGGCCTGTCGCTGAGAAACACAGAGTTGAGCTCCCTCCAAAGATTCTCTCTTGGGTTTAGATCTGGAGACTGGCTAGGCCACACCAGAACCTTGATATGCTTCTTACAGAGCCACTCCTTGTTTATCCTGGCTGTGTACTTCGGGTCATTGTCATGTTGGAAGACCCAACCTTGACCCATCTTCAATGCTCTAACTGAGGGAAGGAGGTTGTTCCCCAAAATCTTGCAATACATGGCCGCGGTCATCCTCTCCTTAATACAGTGCAGTCGCCCTGTCCTATGTGCAGAAAAACACCCCCAAAGCATGATGCTACCACCCCATGCTCCACAGTGGATGGTGTTCTTGGGATGGTACTCATCATTCTTCTTCCTCCAAACACATTTAGTGGAATTATGATCAAAGAGTTCTATTTTGGTCTGATCTGACCACATGACCTTCTCCCATGACTCCTCTGGATCATCCAAATGGTTACTGGCAAACTTAAGACCATAGACAGTAAAATAAATGGACATAGCGATCCCATAGACTTCAACGGCGGAAAATGAAGTCAAATAGAAGTCACTTCCTGATGTCTGAGCGTACTGCGCAGGCTCAGACTAAGCTTGACAACGTAGATGTGATGTGAGCAAACTGTCTGAGAGTTGTAATTCTTCTAGTAGTTGTGGAAAGTGAAATCTGAATCACGTTGTTTAAATGTTTTGTCCCATTGCTTTTGGCTCACTATGGGCTTCTCCTCATTCTTCCCCTTGACTTTATCGGACTGTATGTCTCTACGTCCCCCTGACTGTCTCATAGACAGTAAAAGATTGCTTCTGAGCGTCTCCTCTTGTCTATATGGTAATATAGTAAAAGAGTTATGATGCAATTGTTAGCCTATTTTTACAAAAACAGCTTCTACGGGGCGATAGTGTAAGATACAAGTTAATGGAGCCTTTTTTGCATTGTCGTGTTTCTTTATAAATAAACAATGGACAAATGGAGTCTTTAAACGGCATGTAAAGTTATTCACTGTCAAAGTGGGAGTCAATGGGATGCTAACAGCATGGTGGAACGCTTTCCGAGTGCTAGATTACCCCCTTGCTTAAGACTGGGATGGACATGTGCTGGTTAAAGCAGGGGAACCTTCCGTGCCATGCATGATTTCAAACCATGACGTATTAGTACATTACAAACAGTAACCGTGGTCCCAACTCTTTTCAGGTCATTGAACAGCTCCTCCCGTGTAGTTGTCGGCTGATTTCTCACCTTTCTTAGGATCATTGAAACCCCACAAGGTGAGATCTTGCATGGAGCCCCAGTCCAAGGGAGATTGACAGTCATGTTTAGCTTCTTCCATTTTCTAATGATTACTCCAACAGTGGACCTTTTTTTAACAAGCTGCTTGGCAATTTCCCTGTAGCTCTTTCCAGCCTCGTGGAGGTGTACAATTTTGTCTCTAGTGTCTTTGGACAGCTCTTTGGTCTTGGCCATGTTAATAGTTGGATTCTTACTGATTGTGTGGGGTAGACAGGTGTCTTTATGCAGCTAACGGCCTCAAACAGGTGCATCTAATTTAGGATAATAAATGGAGTGGAGGTGGACATTTCAAAGGCAGACTAACAGGTCTTTGAGGGTCAGAATTCTAGCTGATAGACAGGTGTTCAGATACTTATTTGCAGCTGTATCATACATGGATTTTGTTTAGATTATGTCTCTTAAAGTGGACATGCACCTAAGATGACAATTTCAGACCCCTCCATGATTACCATGGGGGTGAACTTGCAAAATAGCAGGGAGTTCAAATACTTATTTTCCTCACAGTATAAATTACGCATTTAACGCACATGCCCTGCCTCGGACCTACTTAGGTCATCTTACATTTCATACAGTTGATTAATAAAGAATATTAAAATAAAAGGTATTTTTATATTATTATTATTATTATTATTATTATTATTATTATTATTATTATGTGTGTGTGTGTGTGTGTGTGTGTGTGTGTGTGTGTGTGTGTGTGTGTGTGTGTGTGTGTGTGTGTGTGTGTGTGTGTGTGTGTGTGTGTGTGTGTGTGTGTGTGTGTGTATGCCCTTGTTTATATTACATTGTGGGGACCAAATGGATAGTAAAACCTGAGATTACCTACATTGTGGGAACCAGCCAGCGGTCCCCAGTTTTCAAAAGGTTTATAAATCATACAGGAGGTTTTTTTTGAGAAGTAAAAATGCAGAATGTTTCCTGTGATGGGTAGATTTAGGGGCAGGGGCAGTGTAGGGGATAGAAAATACGGTTTGTACGGTATAAACACCATTACGTCTTTGAGAGTCCCCAAAAAGATAGTGAACCAGACACAGAACACTGTGTGTGTGTTTGTGTGTGTGTGTGTGTGTGTGTGTGTGTGTGTACAAGTAAACCAATAAATTAATAAATGAATAACCAAACAAATACAAATGAATGAACAAGTGAGCCAGCCGGGCCTTTTAGACCAGCAGTGTATTGTTATGATCAGTATCATTTAAAACAAATTTGTACTTGATTCTGATTGGCTGGAAGGTGTGCAATAAAACCATTTAATGCACAGGTAGTTCAGAATCAGTTGAATCACTGTTCTATATTAACATGAACACACATCCCTCACACACAGAGCAGAGGATGGGCTGGGCAAAAAACATACAACAGCACAGAAATGTGTTATCAACGCTGCATCATGACTTTTAGAAGAAAAGAAAAAATAGCTTTGCTATTGAATCGCTACATTATATTTCTCAGCAACGAGGGGGTACAATGCTATTTTGAAGTAATTAAACTCATGCTGCTTCATTGTTAATGGATAGAGAGAGAGAGAGAGAGAGAGAGAGAGAGAGAGAGAGAGAGAGAGAGAGAGAGAGAGAAGAGAGAGAGAGGAGAGAGAAGAGAGAGAGAGAGAGAGAGAGAGAGAGAGGAGAGAGATAGAGAGAGAGAGAGAGAGAGAGAGACTGAAGAGAACGCAAGTACAAATCTCTCTTTGATTGTTAATTCAATTCAAATAAATGCTATAAATAATTAATTCAAATAAATGTAATCTTATGCACTACTATATCTCTGTGTCTGATTCAAAGTGAGCAGAATGCTAGATCTAAAGAGCCGTAACTGACTAAAATGAATAACTGACTGTAAATTTCACAATTTCCGTCAAATATTGCACGGCAAACAACAAAAACAGCTTTAAATTATCAATGCTGGAAAATGACATAGAACAAGTGGGATAATCCACGGCTAGCTGTGCATTAAGAAAGAAATAATGGAGAATGTCAAAAATAATGGAGAATGTCAAAACTAACAGAGAATGTCAAAAAGCGTTAGGTTCTGCCCCTCTCTCACCTAATTGATGACGGGCCGTTGAATTATTAGAAAAGTAATGCACACCTGAGGTGGTAATGCTGTAACAACGCGAAGCTGCGTTACACAGTGCATGTGCATTATTTTCTAATAATTTAGCCCGTCGTCAATTATTCCGCTTATACTACAGTTACCACGCCTCAAAACATGCACGAGATTTGTCAGGTTTTATCCTTAAAACAAGTATGTGAACTACCTCAGTGTGCACGTCTCTTTCAACAGTGTTCAGCGTCAGCGTCTACTAATATGAAACTTTAAGAACAGTGTCTTTATTACCTTGCTAGTGAGAAATGTCTTGTAGCTTTTAAGTAGTTCAACTATTTTACTAATAAAACCATAAGACCTGCACTGACAACGTTTCTGTGTGAGTGTGAGTCTTGTGTGTGTGTGTGTGTGTGTGTGTGTGTGTGTGTGAGAGAGAGAGAGTGAGAGTGTGCTTTACGTACATAATTCAATTTAATTTTGTTGCAAAAAAAACAAGGAAATAATTAGTAGTTTTTATCCTATTGTTTCCCATATTCATCTACTTGATGAGGTGTTGTTGTGGGTTTTGGTTCTTTTGCTGTAGTCGTCTGCAAAGACCTTTCATCATTTGGCAAAGTGATATTGAACTGCGATGCGGTCAAAACCTGCCTGGAGTTACTTTTGCAGTAGCCTGACGTGGTCATACTCAATTCTAGTCAGAATATGAGTCTGAAACTGCTCCATTGGGCTGTGATTATGGGTCGTGTTTCAACCGAACCAGGAAAGACCTCAATTGGATAGACCTACAACCAATCAGATCAACGGAGCGACGCATAACGTTAGTTGTCAAATGTCAATAGAATTCATCTACTCTGTGTTGCCAAGTCTGCGTGTTTTCCGCGATTTGTTTTCCATGTCTGCGGGATGAAGCGACCTCAATTGTGTGATATATAGACCAAAGTAACAGAGGTGTAGTGCTAAAAAAAGAGGTGGGTAAACTATAAATTCTGGGTGACTGCATCGTGGTCACGGTAAGGTGGGCCACTGCCTACCGGTGTATGCAGCCCGATCTCACGGCAATTCGTAGTAAAACGAGGTGGCTAATATTAGCACATATAAGAGAACACACTAGAACATATTCACATTAAACAAGCTGGAATCAAAGAATTTGACTTTTGTCTTAAATTACTCAAGCCGACTAATCGATTATCAAAATAGTTGTCGATTAGTTTTTGCCAATTGCTAACGAGGCAGGTGCAGATTAACGACAGAAGGATGAATTTGGTGCCACATATTTTAATTTAAAGAAAACCCAGTTTCTGTAATTAACAGAAGAAAGACTATATAAGTTGGACTGTATTTTCCACAAGTGTATAGCCTAATGGCTGCCGACATTAACAGATAATTTTGCTAAACTAAAAAAACAATAAAACCAAAAATTTTCTATTGAACACAAAATACACTGCATCATTACAGCTTTTTTTACAGGGTGTCGACATGCTCTCTATATTAAACCAGCTGCCTGTGATTAATTAATATCACAACAATGTCCAGAGTGCCTCTTTGTCCTCTTGAAAAGTGATTGAAAAGTGTCACAAGCTGATTAAATGTACTACAAATGGATAATTATGTCATTTACTGTAGGAACTGTAGGCTATTTAGAGGTGGATAAACTCAATTTAGAGGTGGATAAATGCACTTTGGAGGTGGGTAACGCTATTTCTGAATTTTGGGAGGTGCGTAAACAGCGTTTACATCCGTTTAGCCTCCACTACATCCCTGAAAGTAACCTTTCCAAAATAACACATTTTACCCCCCAAACGACTTTTTTTCCCCCCGAATTTTGTCACTGGGAGCTACTCTTTGCATTAAGAATACGGGCCCAGGAGTTTTGGAAGTGAGGGTGTTTCCCCATGACAACATAGTTGCTTAGTCTCTTGCTAGATCATTCTGCATTCATTTATGTCCATTCAGAGTCAATCTTGTTTAGTTTTTTTCCCCAGAAACATAAAACATTGCAGGGAAATCCCAGATGGTCCAGCGAGGAAACCAATAATCCATAAAAAAATCAGATTTTTTCCCTTTCCCTGCTGCTTGGACTTATTTGTTATTTTGCTGGAGTATTTGGCAGATCGGCCCTGTAAATTTTTCATGTACCGGCAATAAAGCCTGCTGAGTTTGCACTACGCTGTGGGGGTAACATAAGGTAAACTGATCTTGAGCTGAGGCAAATGCACACAAGCTGCTTTCATTTGTCAACAAACACAGGTTCACGTCTTCTGATTAGGAACGGCAAGGATACAAGCTTTGAACCGACAGACAGACAGACAGGCAGGCAGGCAGCGAGACAGACAATTTTTCAATTCTGAATTCTTTCCTTTCCTGCAAAGACAACAAGAAAACCTTTATGGCCAATAGTCAAGTCTGTGTACACAAGAACGACATCCGGCTGTGTATGTTCCACTAACCAGTTTGGGGATGAAAAAGTCTCTTGTGGACTTTGTCTCTGTGAATCAGTCTGGCTCATATCGCTCCTACTCCCTGAGCAAAGCAAAGAGCAGCCCGAGTGACCACAGCAGGCACAGAGGTCAAGAGCTGAGTTTCACCCAGGGCCTTTAGAAAGGGACCCATTTTCCCAACTCACCTCTTCAGAAAAAGGACTAAATTGGATAATGACCAGGTGGTTTACCAAAGGTCACTGAATTTTAAAAACCTTCCAGACCGCACAAGCTCCCCCGGCCTTACGTCTCAACTTCATCCTTGGTTCTTAGCCTAGAGTAAAGCAGAAAGGTCAGGCAGGGACACTCCTGGGTAAATGGGAAGATGGGAATGAAACCTGCTGCACTGTTTTCTCATCTTGCATTCATGAGCTAAGCACACAGGGACGTCTTTCTCAACAGGCCAGGAAAGAGGAGAGATCAAGGCTCTGAGAATTTTGCCAATTAAGATGTGCTTTGAATTATTCTAGAGGTTGTTAAAGTATTGTAATCGCCTTCATTTGTTTGTAAAGTCTATGCTAACGTGACAGTGAAGGCAAAGATATGTGACTGTGATGTAACATAATTCCACCATCTGACAACCACAGTGACAAGTTTGGCTATAAATGAACACCATTGTGCTTAAAGCAGAATATTTATGCACTTTCTTCCGGAGGAAGGCAAGTGATTATCCTTGAGTTTGGAGGTGAACACATCACATGTCCTTGAAGCTGGTTGTAAATCCAGACATCTCTTTTATTGATGAATACTAAGTGAGATTATCTCTGTTGGTTCATCCAGTAAGGGATATAGGCTCGATGAGAGATTGGAGTGAAAGAAGGTGCTTCATAATTAAAAAGCCTGTTTGGCTCATTTATCTCCATCATTACAGCATAATCACTCTATTGTAAGATGCACCTCATTTTCCTCTATTTAGATCAATCCCTATGAGCCTTTTGTGAGAGTGGAGTGCACAGGTGAAACCAGTCAATGGTGACTGCTAGGAAACTTACACCATGAAAGGAAATCAAATCATTTAGCAAAAGAACAAACAAAGGACAATCAGTGAGTGAAGGAATCATTTGTTTGATTGACTCGCGTTATTGATTGATTCGTTACATAAATGAATCCGGGTTAGACTTCTCTTTACTTTGATTCTGATTCTGAAAGTATATTTATATAATTAGTATAAAAACAAACAAATCAAACACCTTTGCAAGAAATGAATGAATAAACAAACAGCAATAGTTTGATTGAATGAGTGGCTGATTGACTGAATAAATTAAACAACGGAAAGCTTAATGCAATATATAAAATAAAATTAAATCTTAAAAATGTCCACTATTGTGAATATAGTACTAGTGGTGCACTGAAATTCTGAGATTGCAGTTTTCGGTTTCGGCCTAAATGGTTTTGAAGGGCCAAAAAACAAAGTAACTTTTAATTTACATTTATCTAATGGTGCATATTGCCTATTTTGTGCAGTTTTGCACACGTAAGTTTGGATTTTCGGTAAAAATACACTTTGATTCATCACTACACGTATCTGTTATAGATGAGCAATATTACACTATATGTCTGTGTATCAGCACGGCTGTGATTCAACCATAGCCACCAGTTTGCAGGCCGAGTGCTGCAGGTCACATCAGCGTGCTGATATACAGCCAAATCGCATGGCTATGAGTGTGATATTGTGTTTATACAACAGTTTGACGGCAGTATGTAAATAAATCAGAAACAACAACAGTGTTTTGTGCAAAAAAATACTTCCGCCAAAGATTCAAAACTCAAGTTGACAGTTGAGCCCAAGCCTACATTACTAATTCTAAAATGTCACTTTAGAACCATAAAAAACATTTAAAAAATGGACACAGTGTCCGTGACGTCACCCACAGGATTCTGAACAGCAGTTCTAAAGCGTAAAGTAGAGATGAGCTGGCCGTTGCCATCTTGGCAGCGTGTCATCGCGTGTCACGCCCAGGTAACAGAAAATGGGCAATGAGGCGGGACGTGGGCGGAGCTGAGGTGAGGTGACGCGATGACTTACGCCGCATTCACGCGGGGCGTAGGCGTTAACGCTTGACGGAGGGTGTGGCTGAAGCCGGGTGCTGCCGCGATCCTCATAATGACAACAGCCAATCACATTAACTTGCCGCTTGGACCAAAACACAAAAAGCCTTTTTATGACAGCTAGCCTGTGAGACGAAATGGATGCCGATTTGGTTGTATGTGTGAGTGTGATTGCCCGTGTAGTTGTTGTCAGTGCACTGCACAGGTGCACTAAGCTGTTAAGTACATTAAATCCTGAAAAAGCGCTCTGACAGCGGGAATAATATCACGTAGTTGTCCGGGAGCTGCGTCTGGATGGTTCACAAAGCAGTAATGAACGCAATTGGCTAGCGTCTGCTGTAGGATTTTTGCATACGGCGATCTGATTGGATGACGCCTGCACTGGCGCTTGAAAAGTTGAGAAATCTTCAACTTCTGCCGCTTGCAACGCGAGTGAAGCGCCGCGACGGAACCCACAATTCAGTTCGGCAACGGATGATGTCACCCATTCAAAGTAAATGGGAAGCGTTAACGCCTACGCCCCGTGTGAATGCGGCGTAACAGACACCGGATAAATGGCAATCAACCTGTCACTCCAAGTGGCCACGCCCTTAATTATGCAGAACTTTAAGGCTTTCTATAATGCAAACAAAAAAAATTCACCCCCTCACAGTTGTCATGAAGGGCAAAAGCCATATAGACAAAGAAGAGACAAGTTGCTCAAGTTTAGGAATAGGAATGTTGTCCCATTCTTGTCTTATAGAGGCTTCTAGTTGCTCAACTGCCTTAGGTCTTCTTTGTCGCATCTTCCTCTTTATGATTTGCTAAATGTTTTCTATGGGTGAAAGATCTGGACTGCAGGCTGGCCATTTCAGTACCCTGATCCTTCTACTACACAGCCATGATGTTGTAATTGATGCAGTATGTGGTCTGGCATTGTCATGTTGGAAACTGGGAGCGTATGGGAGCATATGTTGTTCTAGAACTTGGATATACCTTTCAGCATTGCTGGTGCCTTTCCAGATGTGTTAGCTGCACATGCCACACACACTCATGCAACCCCATACCATCAGAGATGCAGGCTTTTGAACTGAGAGCAGATAACAACTTGGGTTGTGCTTGTACTTTTTAGTCCGGCTGACATGGCATCCCAGTTTTCCAAAAATAACTTCAAATTTAAATTCGTCTGACCACAGAACAGTTTTCCACTTTGCTACATGCCATTTTAAATGAGCCTTGGCCCAGAGGAAACACCTGTGCTTCTGGATCATGTTTAGATATGGCTTATTTTTTGACCAATAGAGTTTTAGGCAACGGCGAATGGGACAGTGGATTGTGTACACCGACTGTGATTTCCATTACAGTAGCATTCCTGTATGTGATGCAGTGCTGTCTAAGGGTTTGAAGATCATGGGCATCCAGCATGGTTTTCCGGCCTTGACCCTTACACACAGAGATTGTTCCAGATTCTCAGAATCTTTGGATGATATGATGCACTGTATATGATTATAACTTGCAATGTTTTCTCCGATAAACTCTTTTCTGATATTGCTCCACTATTTTTTGCCACAGCATTGGGGGAATTGGTGATCCTCTGCCCATCTTGAATTCAGAGAGAAACTACCACTCTGAGAGGCTCTTTTTATACCCAATCATGTTGCCAATTGACCAAATAAGTTGAAAATTGGTCATCCAGCTGTTCCTTATATGTATTAACTTTTCCAGCCTCTTATTGCTACCTGTCAACTTTTTTGGAATGTATAGCTCTCATGAAATCCAAAATGAGCCAATATTTGACATGACATTTCAAAATGTCTCACTGTCAACATTTGATACGTTATCTATATTCTATTGTGAATAAATAATACGTTTATGAGATTTGTAAATTATTGGATTGCTTTTTTATTCACACTTTGTACAGTATCCCAACTTTTTTGGAATCAGGTTTGTACCTAAGAGACATGAAACTGTTCTCAGTGGGTACATGAGCACTGAACGGCCACTGATGTCCTAAAGTTTGCATCTGTAAAAGCTTGTAAATCAAATGTAAAAATGTAAGTTTAAAAAAACTGCTGTTTATATATGAATCACATATTCAAGGTCCAAATAACTAAATTTTCACCTAAAAAACGGTTAAAACTACATTTTGTGACAACAACGTTTTTTTAAAACTTATGCTGGATTTGCATGATTGCCATGACAGTTGCCACAGGCTGATCATTACTTAATATATTTTTTAATGTAGTTATACTAAATCAAATACTTTGCAAGAAATGAATCAATGAACAAACAACAATCAGTGAGTGACTGATAATAATTCCATTGTCTAACTGACTGACTATACAAATTTTGTACTGATACTAAATTTCTCCATCAATACCAATAGCCGATTATTCTGAATGATTTCTGCCGATGCTGATAGTTTGAATTTCTTAAAGTAAAAAAAAAAATCTAGTTGGGAGAGGTACTGATTTAGTACCATAGGCGTAATTTGTGGGTGGAACATGTCCCCAAAACATTTTGCTAGGGTCGATATTGTTGACTTTTTTGAAACATCTCGCACCACGGATATACCTAATAGAAAGAAACATTTTCATTTGATTACCAATTGTTTTTTTTTGTGTTAAATAAGATGCCCCTGCTCTTGATACAGAATCACGTATGAACACCTTTGGTTTTAATTAAATAATTAAAACCAATAATTCTGGGAGTACACTACTCCCAGCACATCTTTATAATCGTATCTAACTCTTGTGTCTGCACTTCTTTGCTTTAATGTAAATAATTCCGCTAGACTTTCCTTGACATGTTGTACTGTGTCTACATGTGATGTTTGTTTAAGCAGAAGATTCAATTACGACCTTTTAAACTGCAGCTATAGCAGTGTTTTGTCTTTGGTGGGATGTGATTGACTGACAGACTTCAGTCTTACCCCATCTGGTTTTCCATCGGAGGCTGTGACCGTTAGCGTGTAGTGATCAATGATCTCTCTGTCCAGTGTCTTCGCCAGCAACAATAGTCCAGACCTGAAAGCACAGATTATGTTGAAAACCTGAGGACAAGCACGAGTGGAACAGTGTGTTAAAATTCACGCCATGTGCTAAGAATACAGAACTGGAAAAAGCCATACGCACGACAGGCCACAGCTAAAATCCAGACAAAGTGAATCATTTTTGGCTGAAATTAGTTCATCAAAAATGGGCTGGATGGAATTATGTGCTGCTGAATTGCACGGCCAGCCAATATGTTCATGCCTTGCAAGACTTGTGCCACTGTGGAAGGCTGAGGATATTTTACGTGTGCCTGGGGACGATTAAGACTGAATTAATTGTCAGGCAACAGCAGCCATAAGTGAAACATTGTGGCCCATTCAAATGAGTTCTGGTACACAGTGCATTTGTTCACACATTTACCTTTGTTTACATGGCAATGCAAGTTTAATTGAGAACTCGTTAAGCAGTGAGTGAGCCATACAACAAACTGTGGACAGTTAAAGGGATGGGTTACTTAGAATGTTTATGCTACCAATACCAAAACTAACTAACTACACACTTTATGGTATATTCTATGGCACTAATAGAGGTTAGTTGCGCATTGATTTAAATGAAATAGTTGGGAAGTGGATAATGTACTATGCTCAATGTAGGGATGCACGGTATACCGGTACTGGAAAATACCGGTATATATTTTATTTTGCGATATCATAATTTTGCACATTTCGGTATATGCTATTTTTCCGAAGTTCACCACTAGATGACAGCACGCTACCCAAGCTGACCCGAAATCTGTCACTATTATGACCTTAAGACTTCTAAAGAGATCGACAGGTCAGTGATCATTCAAACCATCTCATTTAGACATTTATTTTCTTTAACACTGATGAACGCACACACACAGCCTAACATAAGATCTAATATCACAAAATCTCCAGCTTTCGTTTCAAACAATGACATTTAGATTTCATTATATTTGCATGCGTACTATTGCTCAATTTACATTCGCGTTAGACACAACCGACTGTGTTTATGTGAATACTCACTAAAGACGGACATTTTTACATAATTCTGTGTATTTGACTGTTTAAGGAAATGTAATTTGTAATGTGCGAGCTCTACGTTACGTTACAGGAGTGTGTGTGTCGTTGTTATGAGCTCATGTCTTCTGTAACTGTTATTACGAAATGCTATAAAATCGCTTGCATGTTCAAATGATTTCCGTTCTCCATCCCGAGACGAGCGTGAAATGTTGAATCGGATTATGCAGATTGCTTTAGTGTAGTGCGATGTCTTTTGAACCCAGAACCAATTTGCTAATTTTGAGAGATTTTTGCTGTAATTATTTCTCACAAGAAAGTTTTCAAATGACTGATTTGGTGTGATAAGCTTTGCTAATTAATTTACTAATAAAAATTTGTGGTGATTTTCCACTTTATAAACTCAAAACTTGCATAATTGTACTCATTCTTGCGCAATATACTCGCGCTAATATCAGACCGTGTGGTATCGATTTAATATCGGTACTTCGGTATTAGATTGTGGTACCGTACCGGAGCCAAAATTGTGGTATCGAGCCATCCCTAGCTCAATGCGACTTTTTTATTTTTATTTTTATTGCAGTTCCAAGCTAAACATGGATTATTGATTGTCTTGTGGTGTGACTTTCCTCATCATAAACTGATACAAAAACTTTTTTTTTTTTTTTAAATGAAAATATGCATAAAATGAAATATATTGACATTATCTAATGTGGGTCTATTATCCAAATAATATATATTAGCATTAATTAAAAACAATTTTGTGACCCGTGGAGGGACTAAATATTTCAAATTGGACAATATCTTGGGAATCTTAGAGAATTTTCAGAGGGAATAGCTGTCCATATAACTGCTGGTCCAGGGTTTGCTTTCTTTGTAATAATGTAATTAGCTAAAAGGATCTCTGAAGAGCGTCAAAATATTCAATTTCCAAAGTTTTTTTTTTTTTGCTTTGGTGAGCGACGTAGCCAATTATGTTTGTTTGTTTGTGATATGTTTGTTGATTTCTCAAATGCAATGGCCAATAGCAGGTGTTTAAAGTGCCCTATTATGGTTATCCGAATATTCCCTTTCATGCAGTGTGTAAAAACGCTGTCTGTGAATGGAAACATTATACAAAGTTGTAAAGTCGAAAGTGCATGATAAATAAATTGGGATTGTCTCCCAAAAGAAAGAATCGACTCTGAACCACTATAAAGAGTAATTTTTTTGTTTTGAATCTTGATGTTTCTAGAAAACACATTTGCATAATACCCGCCTATGTTCTGAGGTGTCTGCCCGCTTGCTCTAGAAAGATGGGCACTCAGTTTATTTGGACCAGCTGCTCCTCAAGTATAATTATGGATGTATATATTTTCTTACCCGTGTTCAAAATATGTATGTTTTATAATGTGTAGGTCTCTGGCTAACCGGCTATATTACGTTATTACTGTCTTACTGAAATACTTCTGCAAATGAACTGTGGGCCACTATTACCTAAAACTGTGTCTATTAATGCAGATTGTCTGTCATTCGTACTACTTTTAGTAAAGATGAAGGATGGAACAAGATTTGTTTTACAAATTTTAATGTTAGATCAGTCGTTAATGTTAACGCTCGGCTAACAAATGCAGTTCCCACATGTGCACCGCATAACATTAGAAATATAACCACACATGGATTTGTTGATGGACATACTTTAACTTGTTAATGCTGATGGTGACAAATCACAGTTGCAACATCAAACATGTACCTCAAACTGAGTAGTGTATCACTGAGAAACATCCTGCTCAAATTGCCCTTACGATTCAGGTTGAATAACTCGTTTTTCCGACGTTTCACCATTGGACTCAGTGTTACTGTTACTGTCTTTACAGTGTATACAATCCCCTTATATTGCCCAATCAATATTGCCCAATCGATGAGCTGACCAATCGTAACAGTCTGAGCTATCTGGCCAATCATAGCAGAGTAGGCTTGAAGAAAGGAGGGATTTAGAGTGACTCATCCATAGAGACGTTGAAGAGAATCATTGAACAATATGCGGTGTATATTATGAGAAAATGAGGAAAGTGTTTTTTGTTCTTTGCACAATGTCTAGGCAATAGGATAATACTAAATATAGACCTAATATATTCAGAATTTGAATACAACTTTTATTTTCCATGCTTGAAAAGCTTTAATACATAGGCCCATCCACATAAATGTGGGATTCACTCTCACAATTGCGATGACTGACACAGTGATAATCAAAGGCTATAGCAAAGGATGAGAAATACCCTCACTAATTTCTCTGAGATTTGATTCTGGAACCGGGCCTGGTCCAAAAGCAGGATTTTACTGCATTAGGTAAGGCAATTGTTATTTTTATTTGTATTGGCTGCCATGCCATATCACACACACTGTATGCTTTGTTTTCTGTAAAAATTAACAGTTTTTCATGAATGTACACTTTAATAAGTGTACTGGCCAAAATTCCTGGCCAAAGTCCTGGCCAAATTCCCTCGATTGGCCCTTACCAATCATGGCCTCCTAATAATCCCCATCCACTGAATTGGCTCTATCACCCTCTCTCCTCTCCACCTATCGCTGGTGTGTGGTGAGCGTACTGGCGCCGTTGTACTGTGGCCGCCGTCGCATCATCCAAGTGGATGCTGCACACTGGTGGTGGTTGAGGAGAGACCCCTGACATGAGTGTGAAGCGCTTTGGGTGTACAGTAGTACATTTGAAAGCGCTATATAAATGCCTCATTCATTCATTCATTCAATAACAAATAATTTATCTGGAGTGTTTATGTTATGACGTGTAGTTTGTTGCAAGCAAAACATAATATCAAAACTATATCATGGAAATATATAACACTATAACACACTCATCCCTGGCGCCAAGCCTTTCAAAACCACAATGTGAAGTACAAAAAGACAATTGTAGTCCTTATTCCAGTGTGTTGCTTCCACATGATTTAAATTATGAAATAGAGATTTGAATAAGCATAAAATGGGAATGCTTCAGGGTGGTTCAACTAGGATCTTATGGGCACCAGTGCAAAAACACTAGATAATCAAAATGTGTAAATGTGAATACAATTAATTCATCATTTACTCACCCTGGTGTTAATGCTGTATGCCCTCCTGTATGCCTACTGTTTTGTTTTTTTGTTAATACATTATTTCAGTTAAAGATATTTTGAGAAGTCCTATTTATTTAATTCCTTTATATGGTTCATTTGATCCAGTTTTAAATCCTCATGTTCTGTTGTTTATGCTGCTATTTGCTAGCCTGACAAGCCAGACCCACATCAAGATGTTTGGTCTGGAAACTCACCATAGACAGGGCTCAATCCGAGGGGCGGGATAAACGGTTGTCTTTCAAACTCCCTCTGTACGCGGTAGGATAGCGCTACAACTAACCAGAGCAACGAAGGTGAAACAGAGCTTGTTGATAGATTAAACATTCGCCGTATCCGGTCGGCTAAACTCCGAACACATCTTCCCTTTTTAAGAATGACTTCAGTGCCGTTCTTTGTTCTTTTCTCAGAGAAAAGCTTAACTCCAAGTCTTCCAGAGTCGCGGTCAAAGCTGATTCGAAAGACCGCCGCCGTTCGCCAGTTTCTGTGTTTACTAGAAGCACGCAAACGCAACTCGGCCGTCGTCATTATAGCCCCGCCCACCGACTCTATACACGATGTGATTGGCCCGACAAGAGTTTGGCGTTTACAGCTCAGAAGGGTATTGAGAGTTGCTAGACGACACTCGCGGGCAGATTAGATTTGCTGCCGCTAGGGTGTGTCTAGATTTCTAGGCTAGCTATTTGCGTATTTAAAGCTAGTTTAATTTAAAATTCTAATCTTAATGGTAAATGGTTGACTAATGAGCTTTGGTTGTCAGTCAGTAAATTATCTAAATGATCAAAATGCGCTTATTTTAATTCTCAGCCAGATTTGATAAGCTGCACGAAAGTTCACTCTATCTCAAAAACTTAACACAAACTGAGACCTGATGTGAGATTTGATCGTAGCCAGCGCTCAAGTCATTATTGATAAATATGTTAGAAAAAAATAAGAGCTACTTTAGTACTAATTTAATCCCACTTTTATGCTATCGACTTTGTTGCTATTCAAGATTCAAGTATTTCATTATTTTCTATCATTTGATAAATAACTGCTGTCTTGTTGGACAGAAAAAGCCACACACACACACACACACACACACACACACACACACACACACACACACACACACACACACACACACACACACACACACACACACACACACACACACAAACACATTATTTCAGCACAATTAATGCCTTCTTAAATGGATTGCGAGTGTTTATTGAATAAGATGCAGAGCTGAAATGCGCAAAAGTACCACAATTATTTTTTGAATTTGCCCTTTCATGTTTTCAAATAGCCAATAATTCTGTCTTGACGCAATTTAAATGTCCCCTGAAACCCCATGGGATCTGTGAAGAAGGTGGACACAACCGCAGTCATGCTTTCTCCAAATGAAATAAACAAATTCAAAGCGGCATCTTTAAGACTCCAGAGGACCTCATATATATTCATCACACATTCACTGCAAAGCATCGTCTGCACATGTCTAAAAGCATGCATGCACCCTAAATTACTCCCCTACTGAATAGCATCAATAGTAATGATAACCAGAGAATACAGATTTTATTATTGTTATTATAGGCTGCAGCTGCAAAGATAAGCCAAACCAGACAAGCTTTTTATGGAAATGCATATATATCTGGGAGATTTTATGAATAACTGAAAATGAACTGTATGACATTTATATGTCACACAACTTGAAATTTGTTGTGATTTGCACATGATGTCGCCACTGAGTGAAAATTAGGGGTTGTGGATCAAGTTTTCTTCTTTTCTTTTCATTATTAAAGAGTTTGGTGTACTTAAAAAAATAGACTAACGTTTAGAGCTCTTCAAACAAAACTAAAGTTGAAAAAGAGACTGAAGTTACTTCTCTCTTACGTCAGGCAGAATACATTTGAATAAATGCACTTAAACGCAAGATTCCCCACAGCAACACATCAATAATGACAGAAACTTGCCCCTCCAGTCACATTGAGGTAAAATAAATGTGACATGTCGAACACCATATTACACTATGTAGAAAAATCTGCTAAACATTTGTGCTATTCCTGGCTGTGTGTAGCACCTACAGCTCTACATACCCTTTTGAGGAATCCCAATGTTCAAAATTATTGAATTAAGATCAGTTTGTAATCTTATATGTAAACAATGTCTATGATCATTCCAGTCATTTTCCAACCTTTTGAATGTAACATTTAAGTCCAGATTGTTTCATAAATGTCACAATGTACTTTCATTAAAAAGTTTGAAAATACCTGATATATAAAATCGTGTCAGAAGAGCGCAAGGCTCATGGAACTTTGGTTTTGACACGATTGAACCACGTTCGAATCCACATTTTGCAGAATCTTCTCCCTCTTCTCCCTTTTCCCATCACATATCACATCAGAAAGGCATTTACTTTCAATAAAAAATAAGAAAACTTAAAAATGGAAATAATGAAAAAGTGCGTAACGAAAATGTTTAATAAAAATAAAAGTTTTTTTGGGTAGGGTTAGGAGTAGATGTAGGGAGGGGTTTTATTAAGGATTTATTCTTTCAGGATTTACTAAATGCCGAAACAAGTTTTTGAAGTGATCAACAAGAACGGTGGGGCTACTCACTACTGAGTCCTTTTTTGACACTTTTAGTACTGTTGTGCGTTTATTTTGGGGCTATGGTCTTAAACTTTTGATCAGCTGATAAACGGCCTGTTTCAGTTTAAATGCAGTTTTCAATAAATTGCCTACTCTCTATTTTTTGTCTCTTGCTCCTGTTTCTTCTTTTGGCATTTTGAAGCAGCACTTACAACCCGATTATGATCCACATGTGCGAAATGTGTTAAACTTGCAATGCATTCCCTGGTCTTACGATTTTGTTCAGGAGTGTATGACTGATTTTTATTTATTTATTTATTTATTTATTTATTTATTTTTTACAATTATAGCAAATTCACAGAACTGAACTTTTTAAACACTGCAATTTTTGCAATTCCACTCCCTTACATACAGAACAAAAGACACTTGCATCAATAAATAGTCTGAACAAATGCATTTTTTAAAATACAGTGCAAAGTCTTTTTAAGATTAATGCTGTTGCATATTTTTATTTATAAAATATTAACAGGCAAAATAAATGTACAATGTCTAATGTTTTCAAATGGAGAACATAAATAAATGAGAGTTGAGTCTATCAACAACCCTTAAATATAAGTATAAATAGTTTAGTTTTAAACTACAGTTTGTCAGAAAAATAAACAAAATCGCAAATCATCGTTATTATAGAGTCCATCTCATCTGGCACGTTCAAACATGTTATTTGGCACGTTATCAGAATTATTAATAATGTTTGTGTCGGTCTAGATTTGTGATACACCTGACAGAGCGCTGTTTTCTATGCATTTACACAGAATGTCTCTCACAGAGCTATGCCTAATAATTCATTTCAACAGAGCTGTAATTATTTCAATGTTGATTATATAAATGTTATATAGCAGACGTTTATATAATTAAAGGAGATTTAAACGAGTGGGTCTTGTTTAAAGTTACATACGGTGACTAGCCTATGCTGGAGACGACCGGTGAGTAAATGGGAGAATGCGACTACACAAGATGAGCATAAACAGAAATTTATTTAACATAAATTTGGCACTTGAATTTCCAACATGCTCTTATTCATGTAAAGTTACCTCTTTATTGTGACATGGCGGATTACCTGACTCCTTGAGTTTGTCTCATAGTAGCATCCCATAACATCTTATTTGTGTCCATCTCATTTGTGCAGTACTGGTTATGTTGACTAAAGTTTATAAATTAAGGGATGCAAGTTATTTTACCTTTGAACATCGTTGTTGACTCGTCTCCCCTCAGACGCACTCCTTTAATGGCAGGCGTGTACACGATTCTCAAAGCGTCCACAAAATGGCGACATTTATCGGTGAATCAGATATTACAAAACCGATAACCGATTATGGGAAAATGCTTAAATATCTGGGAAAATATCAGGAAACTGATATATCAGTCAATCACTACTAAAGGCATGGACAGAGTTATTTGGTGACCTTATTGAATAGGCATTTGCAGGAGTTTCCCTTTCAGATGCAACATTTATAGGAGGTAAGTATTTAAATGAATCATGCAAGGTGATTTCCTAACGTTTGCACTTGTCAGTGTAATGAAGTTTGCGCCATTATTTACCTCCCCAAAAAGCACATCTTAAACCAGACACTAACAGGTAGATTGTGTTGTCATTACGGAAATAATCTGGCTGCATCTGTGTTTTTTACTGTGCATGGCGTTAGTAGGTCACGCGCAGAACTTTCCACTTGAGAGGAATTGCCCTCTCAAGCTAATTTGCCCAGTTTAATAAATCTGCCCATAAGTGTCTTGAGCCCAAGGAAACAAAGCTAAAAGACCTAATCTATTGTGCTTTATGTAAATATTATCAGACATATCTGGTTTCCAAAATAAAGTAGATGAGTTGGAACTCTAGCCTAAGCTAAATTGAGCCTATCTAAAATCCATTTAAAACTCTTACATCCCTTCTGCTTGAAAATCTATCACAGTCATTTGGAACTTTTCTAAATAATTCCACTTTTTCAATTCCATTTCGCTTACTTTATGAAAGGATAACCCCACACTTTCAACCCCATGAAAGTGTTTTTTAAACATATACTTTATATTATCATATCCACCCTCCAGCCAGACTTTTACAGACTCCACAGTTGCACAATCCCCTCTAACAGACAGCTCTATCGTAAACTCTGCAGGGCGCAAGAAGGCATTGTGGGAAGGAGGAGAGAAAGAGAAGAGGCTGTAACCGTAAGCACAGGTAGTTCTAGAAATTAAGCCACATTTGTTCTTTTCTTCATCTGCAGCTTATTGAAAGGACAGCAGAAGTTCATAAGAAGTGAATCCTGGCTCCAAAATCTTGCTTAAATAACTGGAGAACAGGATCAGAAACTTTGCTCAGGGCTATGATTGAAATGGCCTTTGGTACCCTGCACACTACGGAGTATAACATGCTTTACTAAATGCATTACTAAAGAAAGAGAGTGCGAGATATCAGCCACTATCCACATCTAATGTTGTTTACTCCTTTTACTGAGTGCTAAATCAAATAAAATGCATCTGAGGATTTGCTCTAAAAACATTTAAGGTTTTTCAGTCCTTCACTGCAAGCAAAAGCTGAAAAGTCTTAAGCTGCTATTTGAACTGGAATTAATATTTTCATCGCTTCTTATTAATTATGCATCATGTTTGTGTCAGAATGTAATCTGCATCCAATGCATGTCAGGACGTAGCTAAACAAAATACACAGATATTTTTTTACAGAGAATATGCTTTTGTTTCTCTGCATTTTTTGTGTGAGAGCAAAATAAAGACAGTGCCTGTATCACAATTAAGACATCCTTTTTTTGCTTATTCAAAGCCAAAACCTATGAATTTTGGCAGAGCAGCCTTCTTCCGGCCTTTCAACGCCAGCTTACGTTTGGGAGACTTCAAAGATGTTGTTTGGATCTCCTCTCAGGATGGTATACGTAATGGGATCTCTTTCACGGTCGGTTGCCTGCAAATGACAGAAAGCGCTTTTGTGTTACACTAATTCAATTATGCTCGAAAAGACTCCATACTTTGTCATCACGAATCCTCTGACATAAAAATACGATATTTATATATATATATATATATATATATATATATATATACACACCTTTTTTTTCTCCCAACATAAAGGTTTACGTGAAAGATACATCCTTAGTGTGCTCACAAAGACTGCAATTATTTGATAACAAATACAGCAAAAAAGCACAAAAAAGCAATACTGTGAAACATTACAGATGTTTTATTTTGTTTTCAAATGTAATTTCTTCCTTGTGATGAATTGTCAGTATCATTACTCCAGTCTCCAGTGTCACACGATTCTTCAGAAATGATTCTAATATGCTGGTTTGCTGCTCAAGAAAATCATAATTTTCAAGGTTACAAAGGATCTATATTTCAAATAAATGTTCTTTTTATGCTTTCTGTTTATCAAAGAATCATGGACAAATAACTCCATCTCAAAAATATTCAGCAAAAACAAAAGAAATCAACATTAATAATAAAAAGATACATTATTAATAATTAAGCAGCAAATCAGCATAGAATAAAAGCTAGAAAGATTTCTGAAGGGTCATGTGACAATGAAGACTGGAGTAATGATGCTGAAAATCCAGCTTTGCCATCACAGGAATAAATCACATTATAACATATATTCAAAACAAAAGAAAAATAATTAAATTGTAATAACATTTCACGATATTATTTGTTTTTGCATTTTTGTATTAATTGAATGCAGCCTTGGTGATCAGAAGACTTTTAAATAAAATAAAATAAAATCATTATTATGAACCTTGATGGATTAGTATATGTGTGTGTGTGTGTGTGTGTGTGTGTGTGTGTGTGTGTGTGTGTGTGTGTATATATATATATATATATATATATATATATATATATATATATATATATATATATATATATATAGTTTATTATGTTAATAATGTTCAGGGCTTGACATTAACACCCGGTGTATTTCAGATGTGGCGTGTAAATACTTCAAGTAGACTTTGGCAGTTGAATTGTAATGTAGTCTTCTCAAAAAGCCTCTTCAACAATCGCATGGCGCATTATAACCAATCACATCAGCTTTGCATTACCAATTGCTCTGGTAAAGCTCTATTGAGCGTATGAATGCAATGTCTAATAATCAGAGGCATTCATATTAGTCATCACTGAAACGCAAGAGTTTTGTTCAAACCCTTATGAAAAAAAGGAATGTTTTTTTGGCTAATTGATTACCAGTTATATAACCACAGTTTTACCACAAATACCATGGTTCATTTGTGGTTACCATGGTTTAACTACAATACACTTTTTTTTTTTTTTGGGGGGGGGTATTTGTAGTAAAACCATGATCCATTTTCGTAAGGGAAGCACTCTTTCACTCACTGAAATTTGCACACTCACCATAAACAACAAAGCCGTGATGTTTGTGCGATATTCGTGCGAGATTCATTCATCATACAGCGACTGACTTTTTTGTTTTTGTTTTCAGCAGAGAAAATAGTTTCAAACAAAGATCACAGCAGAACCACAGCGCATCTGATGTGATTGGCATTAAGTTGGCTTGACATTGGACGCTCGATACTTGTGATATTTACGTTTCTAACTTAAATAGCATTTGAAGAGAATAACTTACAGTCATAAAAAAACGTGCAAAGTGTTCATCTAGGTGTCAGGTGTAATTCACGCCTTTTAGATTCTGGATATTTAATCAAATAAACTGTTGAATCACATGAAAAATATTGAAATGTATTTCACTAGACTACTATATGTGCTCATACACAAAAATATGCTAGATTTAAATGTCATAGCTGATAAAATTGCTTGAGGATAAATTATATTTACACCAAAAACTTATTTATTTCAGACAAGACAGTGTTTTTCTTTCTAGATTAAGAAGCTTTGCACACAACATTATCAGAGTTAAATAAGCCTATTTGATGACCTGTCGTGTTATTTATTTTGATGTAGACTTGATATGTGGCCAATAACAAATGTCCCAACAACAAAATTTTGGCCAGTGCTGAGTGGCTAGTAACTTTAGAAAACCATGTAGCCACAGTTGCTGGAGAGCCAAAAAAGTTAATGTCAATCCCTGATAATGTTTAATACACTTTTGTTTGAACAAGATCCTAATGAGAGTATCTTGATCACTAGTGGAGCTGATGGGTATGTTACCTGTATGTTGAGCAGTGTGGCTCCAGTCCTTATTGCCTCATTGATCTCCAAGCTGTATATGAGTTGAGGGAAACGAGGAGGGCTCTGGTTGTTGGGGGGAAGCACTTCGATATACACTGTAGTGATGGAACTTCTAAAGAAACAAAAAGACAAAAGGAACACAGTTTATATTCATTTATTTGACAGCCATATTAAAGCTGCTGTCCGTAACTTTTTTGTGTTCAAAAATTTAAAAAAATTATATAATGAGAATGTACAACATGAATCCATTTTCCAAACCGTGTTTTTGTCTTACCCTGAATCATTATGGTACACTTATAATAAGTATTTATATTAGGACTATTTCAGGCAGGTACCGCTGCGGAGGAACAGTCCCTGCGTGATCTGCCATAGACATAAACAGAGAGAAGTAGCTCCGGCTGCAATGTTCTTCCGCAAGACGCATGCAGTTCTGTTTATTAACCACTAAAGTGCAAAAAGTTACGGACTGCAGCTTTAAGTGTCTCGCTTAAGGGTATAGCTTATAGGGCTGTCCTCGACTAAGGACTTAGACAATCGAATCAGAATTGTCGAATCTCTCTATGGTCGACTGATAGTCGAATCATCTGTGTGTGTGTGAATGGGTTGGGAGGGGCACAACACTGTCAGCAGAAGGGTAAAACTATTTTTATTTTCCTTTACACACTGCACACAGCAACAACTTTTAATAAAGTGACCAAAACTGCCTGCCAACTGACAGACGAACTGACAATGGCTTTCTTATTTAGGTTTAAATAGCCTAAAAGGTAATGTGGTGGATAAACATTAATAAACCGTTTTCTCATAACATGTTAAAGCCGCAGTCGAAATACAGAACATCACACAAATATATAAAAGAACATTTTGATAAATAAACCTAAAAAAATACCTGCCTAGAGAGGAAAAGAACACTGAGTGCGTTTACATGCACGTTCTGAAGCCGATTGTGCCTAAAGCGGGTGAAGACGTACGAGAAGCTCAGCCCCGCGCGCCTCAGGATCTCACTCACACCGCCACCTGACGCGCACATTATATACACGCGAGCTCAATTTTGAATTTACTGACAGATGAGCTGCACGAAAGCGCTCTGTGGTGCAGGAGGATTTTAAACAACTTCCTGAGTGGCCGCGGACAGGCGCTGAATGATGCCGCCGGTGTGTGTACACTCATTGAACGTGTTCTAATTTTAAAGGCGCAGTGGGAAGCTCAGTGCCCTTAAAAGGGTCGCACACCGATGCTCAGCTCAGCTCAGCTCAGCTCAGCGCCGCGACAAATCTTTAAAATATTGAGCACCCCCATATTGCCAAAATGGTATGATCCTCGTTTCATAACACCCGCGAAGATTCGACCGTGAGATCAGTGGTCGAATCAGGCTCCGCATATCGATGCATCGAATCTTTGACTATTCGGGGTCACCCCTAATAGCTTATGCTATGAAAGTATAAATAAATAAAAATATAGCATATGTCAGTTGCTATTGTGGCTCTTGAAGCCAGGAGAATGGGGTTTACCTGCACAGCTGTTTGCTAGTTGGCCTCAGTTACAGTCACTCCCCTGAACCTCACTCCCACACGGGTCACGGCACCAATATTACTCCTCCAGTTCTACTCGCACCACTCAGAGAGGGATTCGAACCTGTGTTTCCAGCATGTGAGGCGGGCGAACTAACAAGGATGCCAAAGACTGTGGTCTCTAGTGTCAGTTGCTAGTGCGCCTCATGAGGCCAGGGAAATGAGGTTTTCACCTCACAGCCAGTGGAAAATAGGACTCGAGCAGAAATCTTGTTCATGAATGCGGTTATTAATGTTACTGTAGTATGAAGTAGAGCAGGACCGAGTGTTGTGGAGCTGAGCACGGCCGCTGAAGCGATTGTTACATAAACACCCGCCTTGCAAGAAATGGGACTTTTTTTATGACGGGACGGAACACAGTCGCCCGCATTATTTCCGCTTTTCTGGTCATTGGTATTGGGTGATGCAGCTCTTTTTATCATATTGGACACATTTAAGTGTGTTTAAAATGATGTTATGAAACATGTTCACACTGCTAAGAGAAAAGTGCTTCTGCCAAATAAAACCGGAAACTGAGTGTAACGCAGATATGACGCAATTTGACAGGCGACTCGCTCAAACGCTATGCTGAAACGTCCTGGGTCATTGATTACGATCACGATTCAATATGTATCTTGATACTGAACTCACGATATGTATCCTGATATTTTAAGGCAAAATAACTTTTTTTATTTTAATTTTTTACCTTTTTATTATTATTATATTATTATTATTATTTGTGTTTTATTATCAGGACCCACAAATATTCCCCCACTGCATTATTATACATTATATTCAACATTATGTATAGTTGTTGTATGATTCTATGTAATAAGATTATTAACATAATCACTGAAACTGAAACACGCTTCCAATGCAGGCAGCATCTCTCCCCATGCCTGCTATGCCCTGCCTCTCCTGCTATTAATGCAGTATGTAAGAATGAACCATCTGAAATGCTTTGAATAACCATACCACTAAAACTAAATGTGATCTGGTGATTTAAATTATGTTTGCGCTTTGACTATGGAGTGTTGCTTTAAATGATGTTTGCGCTTTCAATCTGCGGAGCGCCATTCCGGCAGCGCGTGCACTTCAGATGATCAATGCAATCCGTCACAGCTGTAATCGCAAGAAAGCTCGTCAGAATGACCGCTCTCAAAACTGTAAACGTTTAGCTCATCCAAGAATTTTAATTCTGCATTTACTCTCTCTCATGTTGGTTTCGCACGTCACGCAACCACTTGAACGTCCGTGTTTACTACAGTATGTGCGTCGTGTTAAATATATATTCATCAAATAAAGCCATTGTGTCTCTTCAGAAGACTAAAGAATGTTTGGATTAGACACTCGATTAGTTATTTTTACATGCCTTTATGACATTCTTTGCCTCTTTTAAGTTTGAGAGGAATGGACTTTAAAAATGGAGGGACATAAACCTCTCAGGCTTCATAAAGAATATCTTCATTTTTGTTTGGAAGTTAAATGAAAAACGACACGATGGTGAGTAAGTACATGATGACAGATTACATTTGTGGTAGCCTACATTTGTTAATTTGTGTTAGGGTGAATTATACCTTATAAATAAGCTTACTACAGCAAGTTGAGCCTGGGATAAAACGACTCTATATCACAAATCATATCGTTTCCATCAACGATACATATCGTCATATTTTTATATCGCGATGTATCGTTTAACGATATATCGTTACACCCCTAGTAGGTACTCAACTGAACAAAATATATAAGACTGGCCTGGTGTCTTTTGGATATTTTACTGCAAAAATACTACTTAGTGCACCTTTACGTCCTTATCCTCATGTCGTTTCAAACCCGCAAGACCTTCGTTCATTAAAATATTTTTGATGAATTCCGAGAGCTCTCTGACCCCTCCATAGACAGCTATTTAATTAACCAGTATTTTTGTCGCTTCATAAAATTAAAGTTGAACCACTGAAGTCACATGGACTATTTTAACGATGTCTTTCCTACTTTTTTGGGCCTTTGAAAGTGTTAATTAAATAGCTGTCTATGGAAGGGTCAGAGAGCTCATCAAAGAGCTTGGATTTCATCAAAAATATCTTATTTGTGTTCCGAAGATGAACGAAGGGTTTGGAATGACATGAGGGTTAATGATTAATGACAGAATTTTAATTTTTTGCTGAACTAACCCTTTAAGCTAGTTCAAGAATAAAATGCATGTTTGAGCTGTTTTAACTCAAAGCAACTCGCATCACAACTCGTCATTGTTTTGTCTCAAGACTTTTTTTTTTCCAGGTACATTTATAAAAGCGACTGTAAATTCTGTAATTGAACTAAGCCCTAAGACCTGTCTTTATAATTTGCGTTTTTGCCATGTTTGAGTTCCAGCATTTTGATGCTAACATTTACGAATACGTCACAGAAAAGTTTTTGACTTACCTTGCTCGCTAGACTTCCATTGTAAGTTAATTACTGTAAACACTGTTTTCGCATGGTTTCAGATTTTTACAAACTGAAGGACAAGTCAAACATGTAGTAGTCAAGAAATGTAATCAGATGCTAGATTGAGAGGATTGAACAAATGCAGCCTTTCTCGTATAGGCTTTGATATAGATTTTGTGTCTTTTGACAAAAGAAATCACCATGAAGCTTCTTCCCAGTAAGTCTAGATAACAATTATAGTCTAATTGTTTAGGTTGTTTTCTGGATGTTTAGTGAAAACCCAACCTGGTATTGTCATTATTTTATAACACATTGTATCAAGGATTTCATCAATGTGTGTGAAGTGGTGGTTGAAGCAAATTGTATTGGGAAGTATTCTGTTTGGAAACATTCCAATATGGTGGATTTGAAGCCAGCACGCATACAGTTTTAAAATGGGAAAATAAGAAATGAAAATAACTACCTAGTTCTCGCAAGCTCAGCTGCCATCTGTCCACCACATATGATAGCACACCTGTTGCCTTTAACCATAAACCTCTCCACACTCCAAAAATATACAGCATTTATGTCTAAATTTAAGTTTAATGTATTTGTATATAAAAAGTCCATCTGTTTAGATTACACAGTTTTAACTGTGTTTTAACAGTTTGTGGTTTAAATGCACAATAGCCAGGTATATCTATATATTTTACTTATAGTGACTGTGTTATTTATTAATTTCAGTTTATAATGAATATACTCTTTCAATTTATAAAAACATTTCTTCATAAATATCTTAATTTGTGTTCCGAAGATGAACAAAGGTCTTGTGGGTTTGGAACGACATAAGGGTGAGTAATTAATGACAGAATTTAAATTTTTCGAAATTGCAATTTTAAGTATATTTCTGAGAAGTACATAAAACGTAGACTGAAAGTATATTTATTTTACTTATAGGAACACTCCACTTTTTTTGTTGAAAATATGCTCATTTTCCAAGTTCCTTAATGTTAAACAGTTGAGTTTTACTGTTTTTTAATCCATTCAGCCGATCTCTGTATCTGGCGGTAGCACTTTTATCATAGTTTAGCATACATCATTAAATCGGATTTAGCATTGCGCTCAAAAAAAATGACAAGACTTTCAATACTTTTCCTGTTGAAAACTTGACTCTTCTGTAGTTACATCGTGTACTAAGACCAACGAAAAATTAAAAGTTGCACATTTTTTTACAGAACGATTATAGCTAGGAACTGTTTTCTCATTCCTGCATAATTAAAACGGAACTTTGCGGCCATCATGGGTGCATCAGCGCAATGGCATTATACAGCGCCTGAAAATAACTTCCATCAACATAACCAATGTGACAATCTGCTTGCACAGAGAGTGTGCCTTGTAACCATGGAGACGTTTGAGAGAGACAATTCAGAAGATATCAAAGATTTACTTTGGTGAAGATTCTGAACCGTATCTATTTGAACCGGCATACACTGAAGACGAGAAATGTGAAAGAGAAAGTGTGGCTGAACAGACTGGTGAATCAGAATCAAACTGTTGAGTCAGAGAAGAGTCAGAATTCAAGGAAAAGATTGTCCGACATGGATTTTGTCTTCCGACCTTTTGATTTTGACTAACGCAATATGTGAATTAAATATGCTAAGACAGTGCTGCTTGTGATGAAGACAGAGAGAGTGCACGCGCTCCGCTCTTTCTCTCTTTTACTCAGTTAACATGCACCCTGTCATCTACATCACTCATAAATCTTACAACACACAGAACCATGGCTAATCCCACAACATAACTAAATCCACAACATAATTTGCCAGCTGCAACTCTGCATTATCTGCAGCAACACAAACTTAGTGCCGGTCGCATTGGAAGTTACCTATCTGAGGACTACTTTCAGGCGCTGAGTAATATCACTGCGCCGCTGAACCCATGGTATGACCGCAAAGTTCCATGATTACTATGCAGGAATCATAAAATAGTTCCTATCTATATCGGTATAAAAATCTAAACTTTTAATCTTCCGTTGGTCTTAGTACACGATGTAACTACAGAATAGTCAAGTTTTAAATAGGAAAAATATTATCTTAAAAATAAATAAAGTCTTTGATCATTTTTGAGAGCGATGCTAATGGACTAATATGATTCAATGATGTATGCTAAGCTATTCTAAAAGTGCTACCGCCAGATATAGAAGTCGGCTGAATGGATTCAAAAACAGTAAAACTCAACTGTTTAACTCTTAGGAACTTGGGAAATGAGCCTATTTTCAGATTGAAAATAGTGTTCCTTTAAAAGAAGTATACTAATAGCACACTTGATTAAACCTCTTTTTCGTAAGGGAAGGGATGGAAATTTTATATGCAGCTTCAAATAAATAAATCTTAATTTTAAGCCAAAATATTTTTGGAGTATACCTTGATAAAGTTGGTACACAGTTCCAACCAAGTATATCTCTGTGGAGAATAATTTAAAATTTAGGTTGTGTATATTAGAGGCTCTTAAACTACTTCCCGAACAGCAAAACGAAACAATGCATTTCCTGAACTTTGCTTGCCCTCGTTCTATTTCTACTTCATTCCACTTTATTGATCCAGCAGTCAGCAAGAATTACAGAGGGCAGCGGCTGGTATGAATTGGACAGGAGGGGAGGTAGTGGCAATTAGAGTGAAAAGCCCTTAATTTCCGTGTCAGATGGACAAGAGCAGGGGCCAATATCGGCAGAGTGTTCTCAGAGATATTTCCGAAGCAAAATCTGTCACCATGTGGCACTGTATTGATCTAAAACTCGACATGTGAGGTTGAGTCTTCTGTTAGAGAGTGAGAAGGACACTCTTTTTCAACCCTTATTGGGTTTTCAGTTGATTTACCTTCTCTGGGACACAGGGCCGTTGTCTGAGGCCCTAACGGTGAGGGCGTAGGAGCGGCCCACCGTAAGGTTGACACCGGGTGGCACAGTGATCACTCCTGTACAGTCATTGATGGTGAAGTGTCCCTGATCCCCCGCCAAGATTTTGTAGCTCACCAACCCATTGGTACCCTCATCAGCATCCACTGCTGTCAGCTAAAAAAAATAAATAGGCAAAGGTGCTTAATCACATTCATCCCTATCCAAGCTTCTGAATCATGAACCCTGCCAAATACATGTCCGGGACCAGGTCATGCTTCATTAAAATATTCAGATGGACTATTTCAGCACATTCGGCACTTAGCTACACTGGATAGTTGGTGGCTTGTGAATAATATTTTTTATTTTTATTTTTTTGTGCTGAAGTTCGATTGATTGACTGACTGACTGATTGATTTGATATAATGTTAAACAAAATGCCTTTACATGCAAATGAACTGCATGATAATGAGGTCCCATTCTTAATCCGTAGGGTTTAATATGAAGTTGGCCCACCCTTTGCAGCTACAACAGCTTCAACTCTTCTTGGAAGACTTTCCAGAAATTCCATAAAAGTATTTAAATCTAATAGTTATGCCTCAGGGTAGTATTGATTACTGTCTTTAATTTATACTTTCTAATAAATTATTAATAAAAACCTAAATACTTACACAGGTGGTAATACAAGAAATAATGATATTAATAATAGTAAAATTACAAGTAATACAGTAAAAATCGTGAAAAATAAAATAAAAAAAACCTCACCCTTATGCTTCATAATATTTATGCAGATATGGTTTTATGGAATGTGACCCATACATGTTTTCTAAGAATTGCACTAATAATATGTAGCATCAATGTTTTCTGACTCACTGATTCTACAGATAGAGAGATAACGATTTATTTCAGAACCTTTATAAAGTGACAACTACCAGCATACAGTGGAGCAGTTAACCTTTTAGATGATATAACTTGCACTTTTTAATTTTGACTTCTGGGGTCAATCTTTCAGTATGTCAGAGCAAATCTGCACTCTGCTCATGTCCTGATTGCAAAGAGATCAGTTACGTACACATCTCAAAAGAAAATTCCGGTTAAGACAAAGATTAAACAGAGATCTGAGCAATTATTTCAGCAGTAAGCCCCTCGTAAATGTGGGAACTACAGCTATTAATTCAAATAAGTGGATTAAGAGTGATAAGCTCTGCCAAAAAAAAAAAAAAAAAAAAAGATATAATTTTGTCTTCTTCTAGGAAAGACATCTAAACATCACTAATGCAACATCAATGTAGAAGCTAAATTGTGTAAAATATTAAGATTACAGCTATTTTCAAAGAATATATCCATAGTTTATTTTATGACTATATCTATATAAAACACAAAAATATATTTTCTGAAAATAAAGTCAAAAGTAAATGCATGGCCTTTTTAGAGCAGGCCACAGTCCTCCATCCCAATCAAACACACATGATCAGTGTCTTCAGGATTACTCCAAAGCTACACACAGGTGAGTTTTTTTATCAGGGTTGGAGCTAAACTCTGCAGGACAGTGGTCAAAGTTGCCTATCCCTGATTTAGAGGATGCTTAGAAGTCTTCCATGGAAAAGCTATTAAAGAAAGCTATTTTATTGCAGTAAATGCGTAGCTCATTGATTACCTGTAAGACTGTGTCCCCGGGCTGCATGTCTGTGTAAACATTCACACTGTAGGAGACGTTGTGAAAGGTGGGTGTGTTGTCATTGGCATCAATCACAGTAATATTAACAGTGACTGGAGAGCTCTCCTGAACTCCATCTGAGGCAATCATCTACAGACAAAGGAAAGTAATAAAACTGTTAATATCAGACCGTGAAGCAGATAAAGGTATTTGCTGCTTAATTTCATAATTGCACATTGTGCACACAGATGAATCACTGTAAATCAGCCATTTTAGAAAGGGAAAGCTAAAAGCAAAATTTGAATACTGCTGATAGCTGCACATCAGCAAACGGATATGTGATATAAAAGGCAGATCCTCACATTTTCCCTCTGATTATTGTGATAGCAAAGGCCTAGCCAAATTATTCAAATGAATGCTCTTGCGTGGAGAGAGCAGTCCACTGGCGGTACTCCCAACTGCCTCACTAGCTGTCAACTAGACTAATGGGATATCACAGATAAGTTGTGGACTGCGCTGTGAGAAGGGCGAAGTGTTTCTGTCAACCTCCACATGGAATACAAAAGCTGAAGCTCGAGCACAAAAGAAGGTAGTCAAGTCAAATATTATGAATGAAAGACAGCACAAATAAAAACATGTTGATAATTGGTAGCTGACTATATGTTGTTGTTTTTTTTGTTGTTAAGGGCCAATATCAATGCCGATATAGGCCTATATGATATTACAGTATTTGATTTAAAGGAACTGTATGCAAAAAATGCATCAAAAAACAAAACAAAAAAAAAAAACTTATATCACTGACAACAGTAGTCTGGCCAGGATATTGTAATTCAAAAGTTGTCGTGTTTTGGCCTGAAGCTCCACCCTCCACCTAATCGACCAATCACGAAGTCAGTAGTGTTTGGGCATCCGGGTTGCCAGCTCTGCTGTAGTTACCACAGCTGCAGATACAAACGCTCCAGCTGGATCCTGCAGCCAATCTGGCAACCTCGAGTCAGGGTGGAGGGGGAGAGGGGACACACCACTCTAGGAATTTAAAAAGGGATTGCAGTACTAGTTTTGGCCACAATCTTACATTCACTTCATAGAGTAAATAACATTTCTGCAATTAAATGCATTTTACATAATATTTACAAAAATTGTTTAACAAGATTTAATCTTTAATATGAATGAGTTTGTCTGGGATTATCATAATTTGTACGGTTATTATTAAGATGTCGGCACAAAAGTTAACTCTAATCTGTTCAAACATTAAAATTTGCTGAAATGAAAAATCTTGTTTTGGTCTTTGTCCTGGTAACTTTAAAACTAAAGCTAAAAATAGAAATGTGCTTGCAAAAGAAAACCTAAACTAAAACGAGCAAAACAATTTAAACGAAACAAATTAAAACTAAACAGAAATGTATAGCAAAATTGAAACCGATATTAAAATAAAAACTAATTTAAAAACACAAATCAATAATAAACTTGGCAGACACTGGGAAATAATTCGACTGTTCAGTGTACACGTGTGGACCGCATGTGTGTATGCTATCAAATAGAGTGGACACCCAAAGGCTTTGCGTTCAACAAAACAAAGCTTCCTTTGGCCTCCATCAACACCACCTAACAACACTCCAGACAACACATTGTCACAAGCCCCTAAGAACTTTCATTACAGCATGCTAACAACTAACATTTTGGCAGATAGTTTTGCATATTTTCCTCACAAATTATAACAATATAGTTTCTTCTTTTTATAAACCTAGTTACTGATTACTCTATCAGTGTAATGATCACTGCAGTACATTTTATTCCGAAACATTAGTCAAGGAAAAAATAAGCTGCAACCGCAATACTTTGTCATTTCAGAGAATACTTTCCTCCAAATTAACTGCATCATGGGTATATCAACATGGCCCTACAGACTCATTTAAACGGGTGAAAACTATGCTTATTGGCTACAAAGACAGGACAAATGAGATACTTGATATTCCACAGCTCCGGCAAACAAAGTTCATCTTGTGGCAGAGCTGATAATGGCATCTCTAAGCAGCCATTTGTATGTGACACACTAGCCTAACATGGCACAGTAACATCACCGGCGGGACCCGCACTCTTGTGTTCCCTTAGATGAGACCAGCTGGTTTCAGTTTCTGAATGAACCGGCACTCGGCAGGAGTGAGGTGGAGTGCAGTGAATGTTAAGTCCCACAGCACGCGTCCCACGAGCCAACTTAAACACACGTCTGACTGAGAATAAGCATTCAGTCGCTGCCCCCTCTTCTTCTTTAGCCTTCTTATACCATAATTATGCACTCCTATAGAAATCAGGCACAAAGGTCTTTTCAACAGTGAAAGCATGTTGAGAAATGCATATTGATATAGCTCACTGTATACAGTACTTTGCTTTTTACACATCTCAAATCTCAACTGAGTGGTATATCCTCAAAAATGTTTTACTACATTATCACCCAGAAATATATTAAAAGTTGGATATATAGTGCATCCTACTTTACCTACATCTAATCAGTATACTTATGTTGTCACAGATATGTCAGGCTCCAACGTCACCCACTCACAACGCACACCCTCTCCCGAATTCTAATCACGCACACCTGATCCTCATCACCACCCCAATCTACCACAGCACAAAAGACACACACACCCCATCAGTCACTGTCCGGTCGTCTATGAGAAGGTACTAATGCTCTTTGCTTTACCTCAGGACTCCCTCGAAGTATCCCTGTGATCTTCAACGTCTCTTGTCAGAATCTCCTCGTGTGTCCCTGTCCGGTGTGTGTCTCCAGCGAACTCTCCAGCGATTCCCACTACCCTCACGAAGACTCACATTCACCTGCCCACTTGCACTTCACTTCAGTTTCACTCTCGCACTCGCTCAATAAACTGAGCTAACTAACACCTTTGTCTCCTGCAGTCTCTGTACCCGTGACATATGTAAAGCAAAAAATAATTTATAGCAAATCTATCTCAACTTGAAAATACCATTGCAAAATTTAAATACTGTAATGCCATTGCCATAATAAATACACATACAAACTTTATCCACATGTGCAGTATGCTGATCTAGAGCGACAAAATATATAGCATAGCTCATAAGGCACGAAGATTAATTTAAGGATTTTCTGTAAAGCTTCTTTAAAAAGTTGTGTATTGTGACAAGCACTATACAAACACATTTTAAATTAGTTTGTCCATAAGGCTGTTGTTTCACAGCCAAAAAAGAAACAGAGACAGAACACAATTTTTTTTTTACTTTATCGTTCATAAGAATTGGAGAGAAATAAATAGCACACACGGCAAGGATGACATTTTTCCTGCACACTTGTGTTGACCACCTGCATGTCTGCTATCAAATGTAGCATGCTTTACATGTGCTCAACTACGCAAAACTAAAGTATGTCTACAACTAAGTTTCATTGTGCAACTAGTAGTGTGAAAGTGATAGTACAGTGTACACACACTAGGCACTAGAGCTGCACGATTCTGAAAAAATTGAGATCACCATTTTTGTGTAAAATGGAGATCTCAATTTTATCGGAGCCCGTTTCCGCCATTAAATAAAAAATAAGTAAATTTTTGTCAGAATTCAGACTTTTTTTCTCACAATTGCGTGATATAAAGTCAGAATTCTTAGATATAAACTTGCAACTATGTGATATAAAGTCACAATTCAGACTTTTTCTTACAATTGCGAGTTATAAAGTCAGAATTCTGATAAAAAAGCTACAATTGCACGCAATATCACACAAAAGCTTTATATCACACAACTGCAATTGCAACTTTATTTATACTTTATATATAAAGTATAAATAAAGTGACTATATCACGCAATTGCGAGTTCATATCTCAGGATTCTGACTTTAAGACTCGCAACTGTGAGAAAAAAAAGTCAAAATTGTTACTTTATAACTCAAAATTGTGAGAAAAAATTCTGAATTCTGGAGATAAAAAGTCGCAATTACTCTTTTTTACTTTATTTTGTATTTAGAGGCGGAAACGTGTTTCCATATAATCTCCCACGATTCTGAAGAAAAACATTAATAAAACAATAACATGCAAACTAGAGGTTCTGACAAAATGTTCATTGCTTTAGTCTTTAAAATATATATTAACCCCTTGCCTGTCACCCCCCATTTTGGCAAATGAGGCATTTTGACATACCCCAAATAAAAGGGCTGGTGCTCGCAAGTCTTTTTGAGTAGACACATAAGTAACATATATCTAGAAAGCCAACGCTTAAGAGTTTACAATTCAAGAGTTTGAAAGAAATAAAATAAAAATATTTGAATGGAGTCAATGTCTCATTCATAAATACTTGTTTGTGATGAAATCTTTTAAATTAATGAATTCAGAATTTTTGAAAAAATATGATTTACTCTAATTTTGATACTAATAATATATTTGTACCCAAATTATGAACTTTGATCACAGTTCACTTTTACCCTGGTTCACACTGTCGCTTGTAATGTGAAACATGAATAAAAGACTGCAAAGTCGTAGTCATTTAGGATTCGAGATTGCGATCTTTTAAAGATTAATCATGCAGCTCCACTAGACATGGTTTCCGCGTACTTGGGTGCAAGTACACCTTTAGTGTCCCTTTATGTCACAAATAAGTTATAACTACAGCTGGTGCAACATGCCCCAGGCAGTCAGGGTTTGGCTTAAAAGGCGTAAGAACCGCTCCCATCAATGTTGTTTTCTGTGAGTCTGTCAGAGACAGACGTCATTGCACAGTTCAGTGACATCTGTCAGGTAGGGCATGTTCACTTGACATGTCAGGCACTCTTGTGGTAGATGCAAGTTTGCATCTGGAATGGGGAATGCAATTATCGGGACCCACTCCTCTAATCCCTCACAATTTCCTGCCTCCTCTTCACTGCATAAGTCTATTTATGTTATGTGCCACTCTTGCGTAGTCAGACCTTCAGATATGACAGAATTTCTGGACTCCATAGTAGCTTTCACTGGCCAAGGACTGCACCATGAGGCTGTCTGACTGACATGTAAAGCAACCAATCAAAGTTCATTTTGTTCAGCATCATGTTTAAGGATGTGGAAATGAAAGTCGAATACTCTACGATAACTGACACGGGTGTAAAACTCTTTGGCTTCTTTTAAAGAGTACATGCAGTGAACTTCACATACTTTCGAAAATCCAGCACTTAGTTGATTCTGATAAGCGCTCACTGTTATAACTGTGAACATGACGGCTTTCTTCTTCAATGATGGAATTTGGTGTCACAGCGGATTTGTTTCCAGACAGAACAATTAAAGAATGTGACACACACATCTCCTGGAACTCAGATGATGACTTTAAAACTCACAAAGTGTTTCTCATTTTGTCCGCCGTATTAATCAGATGTTCAGTCAACTGTGGGCCGTACATTGAAGCGTTTTAAAACTCGGTTGCGCAAGCCGTTTCCGTGATAATGGACATCCATACCTTGACCAACATTTATTTGATGAATCCTGTTTATAATGGACTTTTGAGTTTGTACTTATTGTACTTATCACTTTTGTTAGGGCTGGGGAGCTGTAACAGCAGCACAGGACTGGAAGCAGAAACTAAACTCACTAAGGCCAGTTATGGTGCTGATCTCAGAAATCTCCAAGCAGATTATCCTCTTAGAACCTACAGTCAGCTGGGAGGACTGTATTGAGGAGGTCAATGAGAGGAAGAGTACACTGAGCTGGTACAAGAGAGCTGAAGTAATGTCTAGAATGCAAGGTGTGAGCCCATTGAGATGGAATGCAGAGGGTTCACAGCCCAGTCTCTCTGCAGGGCCTGTAACATGCTGGGCATCAAAGGGCCAGTAGGCGAAGGGGCATTACTTCGGCCACGAAGGCAGCGGAAGTTGCTTCGAGGTGGTTGTGGATTAAGTGAATGCTTACAATTGCGGTCAGAATTATTGGCACCCCGGGCAAATATGGTCAAAGATGGCTGCAAACATACATCTGCATTGTTTATCCTTTTGATCTTTCATTAAATAGCATTTTGAATGAAATAATTGAAAGAGGGAGAAAATCAATTCATGAAATGTTTTTTCTACAAAACACCCTGGCAACAATTATTGGCACCCCTAGCATTTTAGTAAAATATCTCTGAAGTATATTCCCACTGATATTTATGTTTTTCAGCACACCAGGGTGGAATTGTCTAGCTATAACTTCACCTGGGAGAATTAATCAACATAATAAACTACAATGAACTACAAAACATGACAAACCAGGAAATAACAAGAGTCCTCGCAAAGACAGGAAAACACAAGCTGGAATCAAGACAACTGCACATACAATTATTTGTCTAGCTTCTGTTTTTTTTTTTTTTTAACTAGTTGACTAGTCAATTACAAAATGCCTATTTAAACATAAGTGATATTAGGCATGGTGCATATCTCTAATTAAGAGTGCAACTGCACAAAAAAGAATGCAATTGGAAGTTGCTGTTGCCAACAAGACAGTGAAGGGGAAATCAATTATACAGTCATGACATCATCTCAGTGAGGTGCTTCAAGACGAGCTTATCACATGTGCATCACAAGTTCGGCATGTCAAACTAGAAAGCATAGACACCTAGTTATCTCCAGGGTGTCGCTTAGGTAGTCAGGTCGGCTCCCTCTGCTCAAAAATAAATGCAAGGACTTGTATATCCAGTAAGCGTAAGCTAGCTGCATTTTTGAAAGGCATCACGCTAATGTTGAAATTGCATCTGTATGTACCAGTACTACTGTCATGAAAATAGCTTTTTTCGTGTTCATTAAGTGCCATACAATTCCAAGCATACACCTGCGTTCATTTACATTTCCAGGACATTTCTGTAATACCTCCATTACGGTAATGTCCTGACAATTAAATGCAAGCAGGTGTATTCTTGGAATTGTATGGCACGGATGAACAGTTTAGCCTGAAAATGTTTTGAACTTGACACATATTTGCATTTGTTTTGTTTTGTTTTTTTTAAAAAGTTTTTTCGTAGCCTCGATTGAATACAATTAATGTGAACTTATTTTTTGTGTGCAGGAAACTTCCTCTTCGATTAATCTGGATGGATTAACATTTTGGAGTGGTGTTTGGCAGTACACTGTTCATCTCATTGTTAACTTTATAGAACAAAATGATTTTAGCTACTTCACTAAACTCCATCAAACTCAGCTACTGTATGAGACTACATAATAATCGCATACATCACAGAATGCAGCTGCCCAAAACAAAGGTGCATCTCTATCCAGGGCCACATTTATAATGAGAAGTACATAATAAAAACCCATTACATATTCTGGCTCCACAGAAAATGCTACTAAAAAAGTAGGTGCGCCAACATTCACAATTGCAGCAAACATGTTTCCATTAACCAGGGAGATGCAGTTGTGCATCCTTTGTGTAGGTCATAATAGTAGGACCCATACTACCATAATTGCCTGGTCCTAAAAATACCATTGTTCTCTCTCATTAACAAGCCAACAGGGCTAAAACTCCACTCCAGTGCACCACTGTAATATATGTAAAGAGACTAAAATAACTATGGACATGCTTAGCAGAGTTAATACAAATCCATTCACCATCAAGCAAAGCATGTAGGGAAAACAGCAACCTCCATGTTACCAAACTGAGATTTGCATATATCCATAATACAGTTTGAAAAACAGTGAATTATGTTGCTTTGTGCGAACTGAATAGCAGGAACCGGAGAGAATTAGCTGATGGCACAACAGTGGCCTGCATTGTCCATGAGACCTGATGCAGCGTTTTGATATTCAGCATTGTCGGAGAGTAACTAAAAGCAGCAACACTATTCACTATTTTTTTTAAATAATGATTAGTGTATACTCACATGTATTTAATGTGTAATTCAAGGCTTTTTACTTTTGACTATGGTGGCTTTATGGTTTCACACATTCTTTTTTTTCCTTTTTAAAATGTAAAGGTCTGGGGAGAGGGGGGTGTTTCGTTGAGACAGGAGCTACACAGAGAGTTACTGACAGACTGGAAAGAGAGGTCCTGCAACAATGTAAAATATGTGAAAAAATAAGGTGTTTGAACATGCAAGCATGAAAACCTATTCGAGCAGAGTCCAAAAACAAAATCAGGATAATCTAGGCATAATAGGGCCTCTTTAGTTTCAAACTTTTATGATAATAAATAGCATCATTTTGTTATAAACCAATCTTATGAAAACATCATGAATACTAGGGGTGTGACAAGATTTCTCATTAAGGTGAAAAGCTAAGTATCGCGTCTGCCTGACAAGCCAGACCCAAATCAAGATGCTGAGTCTGGGAACTCGCCATTGACAGGGCTCGATCAGGGGCGGAGCCAGGCGACGTAAACATTCGGGGCTTAGCCCAAACCTAGGGGGGTCCAGGGGCATACTCCCCCGGGGAGATTTTTTTCCCATTTACATCAGCTAAATGCACTATTTTCCAGGCTGTTTGAGATAATAGAATGCCTAAAAATCTATATACTATCTGGGAAAATTATAAGTTACTTTTAAAAAATTCAGCCAGTAGAGCCTACAACCTGTTTTGTATTTAACTGTTCTCCAGCTGTAGTGAATCCAAAACACCAAAAATGTTAAGGATGACTAATTTTAACCCCTGGCAAATAAAAAGGCAACCATTATCTGACTATGTTTAAGTTAGCCTGCATAGGTGAAATTAGAATTTGGTGTAAACATCATTATTAATCTTTAGAGTTCAGTTTGGTTTACTTTGTGCTTAGCTGACAAATTTGCTACATCAGAATCCATGACCAATCAGATGTTGTTTTCGGCTGCAAACTTTCGCGGTTGGTTAGTTCTTCAAAGGAAATGCCCATATTTGGATTAGACAGCACTGTGTGTGAGACTGAGAGCTTTATAATGATACCAGGCATGACATGTTTCTGTGAATGGAGACGGCACGGGAGCTCGCGTTAGAGTAACTTTGGATGATTTCAGTTAGAAATCTAAAGGCGCACGGTGACAAAATATAATAAAATAACCACCTTAAATGTGTAATGTTGCCTTTTTTTATTTTGACATGAAAGCTTACATGTTAAGGGAGTAAACTGGCCCAAAATCTCAAAATTGACTATGTTTTCACCTGTCGTGTCTCGCCTTAATAAGTAAAACCTAACGTTAACTCTAGCTAGCCAGCAATACAGTCATGTAACTCAAGTGTTACAACAGCGGATTCACAAACCTGTAACACTTTCGTCTGACGCAGAATCTCTCTCTGGCCGGTGAGGTTTAGTGTTCCTTTTAAAAAAAATGTGTAGCGTCCATGTTAACTAGTTAACTACGACGCCGGTGAAATACAAAAAGCCTGCGCCAATCCCTGATGACAACGACGAAGAAGATGTAACTGTTATATTCTTCTTCGTAAGTTTTTATTGGCTGTTGGCATTGGCAAACAAGATGAGTGATGTGCGACGCATTGCCGACTGCCACACACATGGTAAAGGAGCTTTTGTTTCATTTTTTGCCGCTCCAGTCTGTAAGACTGAGAGGAAATGAAACAAAAATAAAAAAAATATATTTTTATTTTTTTCTAAAAGATTCAGGGCTTTTGACAAAACATTCGGGGCTTAAGCCCAATCAGCCACCCCCCCCGCTCCGCCCCTGGGCTCGATCCGAGGGATTGGGGGATTGGGATAAACTGTTGTCTTTCAAATTTCCTCTGCACACAATTGGATAGTGATACAGCCAACCAGAGCAACGTGAAGCGGAGCTAGTTGATAAATTTTCGCCGTATCCAGTCGGCAAAACTCTGAACATCTTCCCTTCTTAAGAATGACTTCAGTGCTGTTTTCATCGGGACTGCGGGTAAACAAGCGACACAAGGCTATGTTTACATTATGCCTCCACTCTAGTTTTGCTTTTTATAGAAATTAAAACTATTTAATTCAGGTGGATCACAGTCACTTCAATTCCATGAGCTCATCTAGAACGAGCTGTTCGAGTTGTGCATATTGCGGCGCACTGATCGCGTGACGAGCATGTTAACTTAAGAGTGTGTTACATGTTAGTGAAGTGCTAGAACTGTACGAGTGTTACATGTTATTGGACTAGACCGTGATGGAGGATTTGTTGCGCAGCAGAAGCGGCAGACATGTATCCTAAAATGCGCGTTCAGCACCACCGCTCCCTATTCACAGAGTACACACGATCACAAAATTAAACATGAAAGTAAACATGAACAGACATGCAAACGCGATTTCAATAAGTTACGGCTGTTTGAAAGCGGCTCCCTGAGGCATGCGAATATCTTCCAATATGAAAGCTAGCTAGTTGAAACCATCTCTTAGCTCTGTACCATGTGTGAAGAAAAAAATGGTCTCTATTTGCACTTTGAATATTGAGAACTTTGATCATGGTTATTGTTTGCACTTCATATCTATGATCAATTTGTGGGAAGGAGTTTAGTTAGGAGGTCAAAAGAGTTTTGGCAAAAACCTTTACAGTGCTTTTCATCTTTTACTGTATACAATAATTATAATAATAATTTAAATTTTAACAGCGCTTGTCTACGCTCTCAAAGCACTTTACATGGAAGGGGGGAATCTCCTCAACCCCCACTAATGTGCAGCCTCCACCTGGACGATGCGACAACAGCCATATTGTGCCAGAACGCTCACCAAACACCAGCTGATTGGTGGAGAGGAGACGGAGTTATGAAGCCAGTCAGTATATGGGGATAATTAGGGGCCCAGGATGGACAGAGGCCAATGGGCAAATGTTGGCAAGAATGCCAGGGTTACACCCCTACTCTTTATCGAAGGACATCCTGGGATTTTAATGACCACAGAGAGTCAGGACCAGATCCAAAGGATGGATAATTATGATAATTCATACTCAGAAAGTAGAAATTAAATACATTCATTACAAGTTGATTAGTTAACACATTTCAAATGCACCTGCAAACTATTTTTCTGGTTGTGTATTTCATCATTGAGGATTTCTTAAATATACTATGTGAAAAATCTTGCCTTGTCTTTTTCTAGAGAACCAAATCTCGTGTCTCGTCTTGTGAGATGAGTGCCTCGTCAAATCCCTAATGAATACAAAGAATACATTTCTAAGAACTGTATTGGAGGCTGTCAGTTTTCATTGACCCATATCATAAAGGTCCACTGAAGCGCTTTAAAACATGCAGCATTAATCAGTGTGGTGGACGTCATTTCCAATGAAACAGGAAGAGAGGGTGGGACATATCAAACAGCTCCATCCCTTTTTTTTTAAATAGCCAATAATGTTTAGTTTATATCACAGCTCAGCAAGAGTCACTGAGCTTGGTAAAGCAACATTTTCCTCCCCATACATTCCTAAAATATAACATTCTGTGCAGAATTCAAACGCGTCTAATATGTTTTCTGCTCCGACTCGCATATATGATGTGCTGCTATGTATCTGGACCGGAGCAGACTGTGTGTGTGCGCGCTGTGGCGGGTCATGTGACACTACCGCGAAACCAGACTTCATTCACCCCGATGGAAAGCATATTTACACTCTCTGAACTGTGTGCACTATGTGCCATTTACCATGTAGAAAATAGTAGATGTGTAAACAAGTGACTGATTTTAGCCGCAGCTTCAGTGTCTATTTATAGGACGCTTCAGGTTCTAGAGAGCATTTTATTGGACAGAAAATCTGATTAGAAGCTCGAGTGCATCGTTCGTGATGTCATCAAAATCATTGATCCAAATTGTTGGAAGTGAGGAACTAAGTTTTAAATGCTTATATCTTTTAACTGCAAATGTTGTCATTGTTTTGAAGCACACTAGCCTATATATAAAAGTAGGACTAGCTTATTCATACTAAAAGCCAAAAAACGTAAATTTTGATTTCATGGCAACTTTAAGAAGCTCCACTTGCATTGAGAAACTATCTAACCACATGGCTTGCAGTTGATCAGAATTTCTTGAATGCAGTATGCAGTTCTAAAAAGAACCCGAGAGCGAAAATCGAGTGGTGTGTGGAGAAGCGAGTTTAGACAAAGTCCTTGACATGAAAGCCGCGAGCCCCAGTGACAGAGACAGAGCTAAGCAGGCTTGTCAAGGAAAGGTGGCACGGAGCCCTTACCGTGAAGGCATAACTCGGCTGCTCTTCATGGTCCACGGGCCTCAGTAGTGTCAGGTAGCGTGCTATCCCACTGGGCGTCACTGCAAAGATGCTGTTGTAGTTGTCCAGAGAGATACGCACCATGGGATCTTTCGTCTGCAGTGGAAATAAATCACCATAAATTCTTGTGTCAGATGGCAGAGACATCAGAAGATAGAGCATGCTGGCAATATGGCTACACAAATTGACATGAAAGGGAAAAACACTCATAGACCTATTTTATTAGAGAAACACAATGTATTAAGGAGAACTCAAGAAAACTAGTCAAAAGAAAGATAAACCACTCAAAATCTTTTGAAAGAAAGTGCAGGAGCCAGTATCTGCAATATTAAAGGGTTTGTTCCCCCAAAATGATCTCATAATTTACTCGCCCTCAAGGTGTGTGTGACATTCTTCTTTTAGACGAATACAATCGGAGATATGTTAAAAAAATCCCCAGCCCAACATTTGATTTTTTACTTTATAAAGTTTTAAATATGGATATTTTTCTTACACAAACCCATCGATTGACTTCAGAAGGCCTTTATTAACCCCTTACATGTTTTTGGGCTTTATATTTTTGGCTACCATTATATTGTTTGGAAGACCCAGGCCATTTTTTTTATATAACTCTGTACCTGTCTAAAAGAAGAATGTCATATACATCTAGGATGACTTGAGGGCGAGTAAATTATGGGATAATTTTGGGTGAACTATCCTTTTAAGGAACATAAATACTGAATCTAAAGAGATTTTACAAGAGCATTTCAAGACTCAGTGAGCTGCTAAAAACACTTTCACATTTACAGAATTTGCTAAAATAGTGTTGAATGGGCACAGAGGATAAACATAATATTATCACATATAATCTAACAATATTTTAATATTTGCTTTAACAAAGATACTCTACACTAAAATGTTGTGGTAAAAGTGTTACTGAAATCACATTAGGAATTTTCCATCTATATGAATGCTGGTATTTCACGTGGTGCTCTCCCTCCCACAAACCATTATCTAAAAGAGCAGATTGTGGTTTATACCTGCTCAAATTCCTGCCGGACCCTAGAATGTCTGCAGTACTACGATCTATGGAGACTATTAATTCAGCCATTATGCCCTTGCAGTACATACATTTTTCATGGCACACTATGCATTTTGTGAGCTGAGTGCGGATACTGCAGCAGACCTCTTAAAAAGTGCACAACACACATATTTAATTGCAAAATATAGTGCATATATATGTGACCCCTTGTGTAAAATATATGTGACCCTGGGCAGAATCTAATCATTAACAGCATCAAAGTAGTCATAGCCATAAAAAATGACTAAAATAGGTAATGTGTGCTTATTGCTATGAATGATAGATTATACCAAGGGATTCAAGATACAGTTCTCAAATTGTCATTTATAACATGATACATACTGAAATAAATGATTTTATTAAAACTAAAGGTGATTATTTTGCTAAAACAACAACAACAACAACAAAAAAAAAAACGGATGCTGGCTTCCTAAACATTGATTTCAATCATCTCTTGGTTTACTTTCGAGGCAGAAACACCTGCAGATTCTTGCATAATTTGGTCCAGGAACTGAATTTCAACTATTAGAAAAGGCAAAAAGACCTTAATATCAATTCGCACAAGCGATCATGTCAACACTGATTAAATAGATAGTTCACCACAAAAATACAAATTCTGTCATCATTTACTCATCCTCAAGTTGGGAATAGTGTTTGGGGAATATCCGATACATGTAAATGTACAAATAGGATTATTTTTGTATTTACATTTAGTGACGCACAAATCACAGACTTCAGATTTAACACTGATGTTGTTTGCAATTCCTCATTATGCTCTAAATGTTTCAGCTGAATGCAGTCCTCCGAATTTACAGAATTATTAATGAGATACATTAGATCAATTGCCAGTCCACTCAAAATTGTAAATGAAAATCAATAAACAAGACGCAAGGCAGTAATCATGCAGAGCATTAAGCAAATTGAACAATACAAAGAGACAGCACAGCAAAAATGAGAAAGCGAGAGAAGGCAAACAAGGGCTTTTTCACTTCTCACATCTCACACACTAATTTCATTAATACCTACAGGCACATCACTGAGATTCAGCTTTAGATGGGAGACAAAACATATGCTTGACATTAGAGTGTGTCACATCTCTAAGACTTACGGGATTAAGGAGATAGTTCACCCATAAATGAAAATTCAGTCGCTTACTCATCCTTATGTCATTCCAAACATGTGTGACTTTAAAGCATGTCCAGACTTTATTCTCAATCCTTAGAATAAACTGGTGTGATGTCATTTTAAACAAAACCAGGCCAAAACGAAGTTTGTTCCGGGAGCTTGTCAAAAAGATCTTTCTAGAAAAGCAAACATTACGTTTTTTGAAAAATTGCTGATTACGTGATGAGTATGGGACTATGGGTGTCTCTTCTTTGATATGGAAATATTCTCTGGTTAATTTCCTGTTGTTCCCAGATGCGAATAAAACTATGAACACACTGAACAGCTGTTTTACAGTAGAAAGTGTAAGATGTAATTCTAATGAAAAGTGACACTGGCACTATTTTTTTCTTGTTTAATATTGAAAGCTGGTTGGTTTTCACCAATATATTGTATAATGTATATAATAAATAAAGGTGACTTGACTTATGAGAGAAGAAGCAGGGAAAAGAACAACGTGAACATTCTTCAAAATATCTTAATTTGCATTCAGCTGATTTAGAATGCCATGAGAGTAAATACATTACTTTTGATATTTGTGTTTGTCAGAATTCGCTATGTTCTGAATAGTTCACAATCTATAAAGCAGAGATAATTACAAAGAAAGAACATTAGCACACTAAGCGCCACCCCAGAAAGTCTTTAAGTGCGAGCTTCTGAGACCGAATCTCTGATGCTGTTTTCAATTTTAATTTGCTTTTCTAAATGCTCCATAGAGCAGGAGCTTTGGTTAACATCTGAGGAAAATTTCTATACACACACACGCACACACACACACACACATCCCTCAGGACATGTGAAAAAGATTGCCGTCTGAGCACAAGCACAGAAAGAGAGTCCTCACCTCCTCGATGTCGTTATCCAGGGCGATAATGGCGAGGGGGGTGGAGAGATTGGCACTGCTCGAGATAGTTGTGCCCAGCGGAGCAGACTCCGAGATGAATCCATGATAAGTGGCCACCTGGAAATACGGCGCCTGATTGTTCTCATCAAGCACCTCGATGTGGAGATTGGCGAACGCTGGGAGAGGGTGTCCGTTATCCTGCTCTGCCTAGAGAAAAGAATGCCATGAGTTGAGAGATCCTAACTTTAAGACGGAAAACTATGGTGTGAAACCATGGCTTTTTTTGGATTATGGCATGCAGCATATATATTAGAAGGGCAATGTGATAAGCCTCTATTGGCAGACACGGGCTTAACACTATCTACAGACTTGCCCAGCTAAATTAAATAAAGGCCATGGCTGATTAATTCAGGTCATTCTCAAACTTAATTCTCTCTGAGCCTGACATGCACTCAAGTGCCCTGAGCATTGGAATATTTAGCGTAGTAACTATTGCTCATATTCCTAGCTCACCAGAAGCACCTATGTGAAACTAAAATAAAATCTTAATGACTAAAAATCGGAGTTCTTTGGATTACTTGGTAATGCAGTGATTTTGAAATGTCAAAACTGCATGGTTTACGGTCTCCATGTAGATATAAAGAAATGTTTTGTACTATTAAAATTACACACTTTCTAAAGCGGACTGAATACTAAGGCTGCAATATTTAGGGTGAAAAAATCTAATTGCTCAATTTTGAGGTAAAAGGGATAGTTCTATTACTGTTACGATTGGTCACATCCATTACCATAACTGTACTTCAGCTCAGGGGGCTTCCTCAGTCCTCAAGGATCCTCAGTGACGTTGATTTTACCATTTCAATCCGAGCACGAGTCCGATGATGATTAAACATTGGACGATCTAGTTATTAACTCTTTCCCCGCCAGCGTTTAAAAAAGAAAGTTGCCAGTCACAGCCAGGGTTTTTGACAATTTTTACAAACAGTGAATAGCTCCATAGAATATTTGGTTTAATGAATATCTGAGCATGCAATATATCAAAATAGAAAGCTGACCCTCTTCTTTATAAAAACAAAAAACAAAAAACGTTTTCTCACTATTGACGAAAAATTCCGTGTTTGGCGGGGAAAGTGTTAAACCTGAACCTCCATCGCAAGGACGACGTGAGCAGGACGTTTCTCAGCGATACACTACTCAGTACATTATATGCCGCAGCAGTGCAAGTGTACGTCCATCAACAAATGTGTGTATATATCTAATTTATTGTGGTAGTGAGGACGGACAGAGAATCAAAAAGACTAAACAAAATGGATATATATGAATGGTAAATATGAATGAATATAAAGCATCCAGTTTTATGAACACTTCACTCATCAGAATATGAAGTTTATTGCATCAGCTAGATTACTTCTCATGCTTAAATTGAAACCTTGAAGGCATTTTTATTTTGGAATGCATGACAATGTGAAATGAAATGTATGATATTTTGGTTGTGTGATGTATACTGACTTACAGCGAGACATTATTAAAAAGATAATTAAAGCAACAGAAAGAGAATCTATTTCTGTCAATAAAGCTAGTCTCAGTCTAGCGAATGCCTATGGTTCACCCACAGACTGTTGACTGACAGTCTGAGGCAAACTGGACAAAAAAATAGCTAAAACACTGAGTTTGATATCAAAATCAAATCACATCACCTTTTTTTATATAGCGCTTTTTACAAGTCCAATTGAACAACAGAATTTGATTGGGCTGTAAAGCCACTCTGGTAAAAACAGTGATGTTATCCAGCCAGTTTCAATTATCATATAGTGTCAATGCGGGCATATCAGTAATATAGTTGAAATGAAGGTGTCCCCAACTGAGCAAGCCAAAAGCCAAAGGCAACGGTGGCAAGGAGCCAACCCAAATATACCAAAATATACCAAATACTGATAAATTGCAATAACATTCATACATTTTTAAATGTTAAAAAAATATTTTTGGGAGTCACTTTATATAATGCATATTACAGAATCTAACTGAAAGATGTGTAAACCGTTGGATTCTGGAAGATTCTGGATTCCTGTAGAGTATGGACTACGTGATTGGATTTTGAGGGGGCTCACTTGCTGCTTTTGCTTTGAAACTGGGATCTTGACTGGCAGGATGACATGCTGTTGTCACAATAGGACTGATTTTATCTGTATAGTACTAGAGCTGAAATTCCCTGGGAAAAACTAAGTTGCTCTGTTGCTGATCTTACGCTGATTTGCAGAGGCAAAACTACTGTACCTGGCAGTCTGTGATACTTTGAGATCAAGTATCATTCATTTGATCTTGTGTATGACAGCAGTACATTCATGAATATATCCAACCCATGAACCCAACTAACATTTCATTTTGGTTGTGGGAATATTAAAAAGTATATAATAAATAAAATGTTATTTAAAAGTTAGAATTCTCCTTCCACTTATCATCTGTGAAGCGGAACCGGACAATGTCCCACCAGTCCTTCAATGTTTCAGACACTCATCCACAGATGCCTTGATTGAATTCATTCCGATTGAGCTAAATGGTGTCCATGTAAAGGTATCTACTGTTCACGCTTCGGTCAAGCTCCAAAATGGACATAAAAGCACCAAATAGGGACCAAATAATCCATATTCAAATCCATATTATTTCTGATGTGGGAAACAAAAGGGGCTTGAACCTCATGTGCCAAGATGTTTAGATTTGCGAACATCTTAGCACATGAGGTTCAAGCTCCTTTTGTTTCCTACATCAGAAAGAATATGGATTTGAAATTAGATTAAGTTAATATTTTCAGTTTTAATAATGTAATCAATTATCCTTGAATCTATACACACTTATGGACTCATAGCGGTATTGGTGTATGCATCTAGTCTTGTTCTATTCACTCACGTTGGCATTTAATTTCACTGATGCTCCAAATGTATGCATATACATGTTTGTTTATTTATTTTTTTATTTTTTTATTTATAACATTTCCTGATTTCTGACATTACATTTCACTGATTTTTGAGGCAGTCATTCATTGATTTGCTCGCTTGCTCACTCCCGCTCACTGACTCACTCACTCACTCTGACCGACTTACTGACTGAGTCAAAGACTCACTGACAGACTCAACGACTCCCTGACTCCCTCCCTGACTCCCTGACTTACTGACTGACCGACCCACCCACCCACCCACCCACCCACTCACTCACTCACTCACTCACTCACTCACTCACTCACTCACTCACTCACTCACTCACTCACTCACTCACTGACTCACTGACTCACTGACTCACTGACTCACTGACTCACTGACTCATTCACTGACCGACTCGCTCACTCACTGAACGACTCACTCACTCACTCACTCACTCACTCATTCACTGACCGACTCGCTTACTCACTGAACGACTCACTTACTCACTCACTCACTGACTCATTCACTGACCGACTCGCTCACTCACTGAACGACTCACTCACTCACTGACCGGCTTGCTCGCTCACTCACTCACTCACTCTCCAAAATTATGAGATATTTAAAATGTCTTAATGTTTGACAATAATTGTACATGTTTTGCAGGTATTTAAGTATATATGTCTGTGTGTGTGTGTGTGTGTTTATTTATCCAAAAAATATATTTAAAATTTCCTGATGTTTCACATTTAATTTCACTGTCTGGCTTACCTATTTACATTAGTGACCATTTTGTTGTCAAAGTTGTCATATTTACCTTAATTACCAAGTCGAAATGTTGGTACTGTTCCCTGCTGATGGGTTTCAGGAGCTGGAGCTCAGCTGAGGTCCGATTCAAGGAGAAATACTCTGCATATGGCGTTGGTTTCCCTACAAAAACAGAAAAATGGTCGAAATGGAGGGATGCATAAGACTAACGACTTGATTTGACTTGATGTTTGCCACTGAACATAACTCATTGGGGCACCATGACTTTGAAACATGGTGTATTCATTTTCATAGCCATATTTCATACAGAAAGGCAGAATAAAATCATTAATGCATTTCCTCTATAAATAGCCACACTCAATAGTGAGTGCTTTGTTGATAGTTAAAAGCATGACGCTGCTGTCAGATTGAGCCGGCACAGCTGTGGCCTACAATATGTTCTGAAACCTCTCTGACTGAAGGTCTAACCATTTCGGCAGAGCACTTTGGTTCCTCGGCTCAGGTCGCAAGCAGCGTGGTTTCCTGAGCCCACTGCTCCGCTTCCAGGTTTCATCTCAAAGCACAGTTGGTGGGCGCACCTTGCCTGCGGCATAAACGCATTTGACTCTCACTGAATTTCCAACCTGCCGCTCTGCTCTGCCTTTCCTTGGAAAACCACTGTTTCCTCCACAGTGAGGCCTTGCATGCCGGTAGCGACTCATTATAGAGTAGAGAGAGCCTGACGGAGACCTACCGATGAGAATGGAGTACAGGATTCCCGGGCGCTCTGAAGGAGGCTGGATGTTTCTGTCTTGATCCACAGCTTGAATGGGAGGAGTCACATTGACAGGGTTTACTCGGCTCTGGAAAAGAGACAAAGAGAAAATTATGGCATTATTTACACACAAAAAAGTTATTTCTAAAATCTACTTTTAAATATTTTAAAGTCATCAACAAACAGTATATATATATATCAAAATGGTTAGTAAGTGAAATGTTGACCCAGTACGAACTACAGATTTGATTCTAAATCTAATCCAAATGTAGTCTATGACTTTTTGCTCAAAATGTTTTTCTAAATGAAACTTACCCATATTCAATTGTTTATAAAAAAAACAATGCATTAAGTTAGAAAAAAACAGGGTCTGTTCTTTCTTTTGATAAATTGAATGTTCAGATATTCATACATCAAAATACTAGGGGTGTCCCCGACTAAGGATTTACACATTCGAATCAGAATAGTCGAATCTTTCTATGGTCGACAGAATTTTTTTATAAATAAACCTAAAAGAAATACCTGGCTAGAGAGGAAAAGAACACTTTGAGTGCGTTTACATGCAAGTTCTTAAGCCGATTGTGCCTAAAGGGGGTCGCACACTGGACGCGAAGCTCAGCCCCGCGCCTCAGGTATCTCACACCGGAAGAGCACATTATATACGCGCAAGCTCACTTTTGAATCGACTTCTGACCGAAGAGCTGCACGATGCGTGTATCATGTAGCACAGGGTGAAATCAGTACATTGATGATTTGAGGGAAATATAATATACAATTAATATAAAATCTTAAAATCACGCTCTGTTGCGCGGCAGGATTTTAAACAACTTCCTGAGCCGCCACGGACAGGTGCCGAATGCCGCTACAGATGTGTGTACGTATACTCATTGAAAGCAATATGTTCTAATTTTAAAGGCGCAACACTGAGCTTCCACTGAGTAAAGCAGAGCAGGACCGAGTGTTGTGGAGCTGAGCACGGCCACTGGAGCGATTGTTACACAAACACACGGCTCGCGAGCACTGGGACTTTTAATATGACAGGACGGGACGGGACACAGTCGGCGGGTGAGTATAAGGTAAAGCGGCTTTGTTAATCATATTAGATACATTTAAGCGTGTTTAAAATGATGTTATGACGTTACTCTGTTCGTTCACTCGGCACTGCTGTGACATGTTCACATTGCTAAGAGAAAAGCGCATCTGCAGAATACAACCGAGGGTAACGCAGATATGACACAATTGACAGGCGACTCCCTCAAACGCTATGCTGAAATGTCCCGGGTCCTTAAATAGCAATTTTCTCACAATTTACAAATATTTGGAAACATTTGGGATATTGTAAGTACTCAACTGAACAAAATATATAACACTGGTCTAGTGTTTTTTGGATATTTTACTGCAAAAATACTACATAGTGCACCTTTAAAAAAATTTAAAAGTATTACGACACTTAAGACAAATTCATTGGATGTTATTCAATTGGACAAATCTTTACTAGAAAAAAAAAGATTTTTGCACTGTCAGGTTACATGCAACGTACTTGTAAATACAGAAGAAAGCAGATGGCTAGGAGAGATTGACGCTGCATAAATGTATCAGGGAACGAAACGACAACACAATGATCACATGTGAGAAGTAACATAAACATTCCTGTCACTTGCTGCAAATGAGCTGCAGATGTTTGTCCGAAAAATTCAAGGACGCATTTCCCCTCTCTCGTTTATGAGCTCCGGAGACTCGTCTTCCACGTTTCCTGAGCCTGAGGGATAAGTAAATCTCCCTCTGCCTTTCTCTCGGTCTCGGCCATAATATCACCAGTCAGTAAATATGCTCATCTATAATTCAAACCGCCTCTGGAAAATGACAGTGTTACAGTGAGTGGCGTGAGTGAACCCTGAGACGACTGGGGAAAAATGAAGCTGCCAGAGAATAAAACATAAATAAAAAAATAAAAAAAGCTAAAAAATAAAAGTCAGCAAAGAGCAGGGAGAAACTAATCCTCAAGACAGCTGTGCCAAAACCCTGTTCCGAAAAACTATTTGTCCAATTGGGTGGCAGGATCTTGAGATAGACACTTTTAGCAAAGTGCCTGACGCAAGCTTAAAGTTATGATGAAACTGAAGTAATTGTAGACATTTTCTTCCATATTGTGACATACGTTGGGGTAGTGATTCGCTTATTTTAAAATGTTAAAACAACACATTTCTGCCTCATTTTATGACCAAATTCCACATTAGATCGCAATTGGAAGATATTACAAACACTCAATGGTAGTTTACAGTGAGTTTTGAGCAAAGGCCTAGAGTTAATCTCATAAATTGTCATGTGTAGTTTGATGCCAATTGTAACAGTTCCCATGTTACCCACGATTATGACACGATTCTATTTAAAATGATGTATGTTATCAAAAGAATTCATATAAGGTCGCAAGAAAATATTTTGTTATCTAGAAAGATTTTTGATAATCGGTGGGTATAATGTACATATCGGGAACAAAGGGACATGGATGAGTAAATGCCACAACTTTACTCTTAACGTTATTCAACCAAGTTTTTTGTCATAATTTCTCCCATCAATGCAATTGGCTACAGCAGTTATCTGACTTCACTGGCATGACTATTAAAGTGCGTCTGCATATCACATCATCAACTTCGATTTATCTGAAGGAAGATGCACAGAAATGGGTAAATTAGGGCGAATGGTGAAACTGGGGTATCTAGGAGGAAGGATTTCTCCTCCTTTATCCCCAAGAGATACCGGCACATACCAAAGGTGTCCCCATAGCGTCAACAACTGAAGCAGCATCTCATTCCCTTCTCAGGGAATCTCGTAAAATATGTAACCCTAAAACATTAATTCAACCCTGCAATTTGTGGAGCGTTCAAGTCTTCCAGGAAAGTTTGTATTTATAAGGTAGGAACTCCTCTGCCTTCAAGTCACTTTTTTCGGAGTAAGATGGCGGAGTACTTTCTCTTAAAGGTGTCATGAACTAGCTTTGAGTAGAAAATGTCATTAGTTTTATCTGAGTATAAAACTAATGACGTCAGTGTGGTTTTTACATTCAAAAACATCATAACTAATATGTAATAGGCTATTTTCTACACTGGATTTGAGGCTCTCTCCTGATTGCTGGGTTTTGATGGGCGTGCCGCACTGGAGACTTGGAAGTAAACGCCCACGGCTAGGATTGGAGAAGATTTGCATATTTAATGAGCTTTAGCTCCCCTTCCCCTTCATGAGGGAGAAATTGAGGGATTGATTTGAAAGCTGCAACCGGGATTCTCTCAGAGGGCTCGTAACTGTCTTTATCAAACAAACACAATAATTTATTTCTCACCCACCCGTGATTGATTGGAATATTATTTCTGTATTACACGGCCCGCATGATCTGTGGATATAAGCGTGAACACACACACACAGATGTGCGCGCGCACCCAGAACAAGAACATATTTCTTCTCATTTTGATAGCCCACCTAAAAAACACAGCCCAGGGACTACTATTAGCCTACATATAAAGAAAAAAAAAAAACATGTTTTACTCACATAAGTTTGTTGCACCATTCCTGTCGGATCCAATATAGAAGGCACAACATTGTGTCTGCAAATCCAGCACTTGAGACTTGTTTACAAACGATTCCGCAGTGAAATGAAGCAAACACACAAACGTTCTTCCCCATGTGAGCTGGTACATCGTTAAAAATAAATGAAGTATCACACATTCCTAATCCTAATATTATAATCCGAAGGAAGCTTATGCAGCGACTGTGTCCTTCCACAATATCTTGCTATCTTCTTCGACGTGTTATTGCTGCTGGCTAGTGATCCGATGAGTCGGTGGGTGGGGCTACTGAATTACACAGACTTATTTTTCTGTACAGGCGGTGTTTCGCCACTAGATGACGTCAGGGTCAAGCTCACAATCATTTTCTGAGCCTGGTGTCTATAAAAGCTTTTCTTTGACTAACAAGGAAGTTGTCATCTCTAAAATGTACAGGATAATCTTATATTACCATGACCATATATATATATATACACTCTAAAAAATGTTGGGTTAAAAACAACCCAAGTTGGGTTGAAACTGCACCGACCCAACAATTGGGTTGTTTTAACCCAATGGTTGAGTTGTTTTAACCCAATGGTTGAGTTGTTCTTACCCAGCAATTGGGTTGTCTTAAGCAACATTTAACCCAACCACTGGGTTAAAACAACTCAACCATTGGGTTAAAACAACCCAATTGTTGGGTCGGTGCAGTTTTAACCCAACTTGGGTTGTTTTTAACCCAGCATTTTTTAGAGTGTATATATCAAAAGCTCAAGGGAAAGTTGATTTCTCAATTCATCGCCCCTTTAATTAAAGCTACAGTCCGTCGTTTTTCCTCTTTGTCGCCATCTCTGTTCGAAAACTGGAATTGCAGTTATTCGCGGAATTATCAACTCTACGTGAGTTGTGCAGAGAGCGGAGGAATCCAATGTGGATACTATCATTCAGAAACACATACTCTACTGTCTGAAAGTATGACTGACATATGTCAGCTGAACATAGCTAACAACCACTTTTGTTCTGAACAACTAAGGGGGGGAAAGCATTGCAATCAATCACAATTATTAAATCTGACGATTGTTTTTATCATATCACGTCAAACCATGCAAATTATAATTTTTCATAATGTTAATGTTAACATCAGCAATGTGTGACTACATTTAATGTCCATTAGGGCTACCAGTAGATCAGTTCCCAGTTCCTTTCTGTGCAATGTGGAGTAATGTTAGAGCCTTAGAGGTGAACTGCTTCCTCTCAGAGCTAGCACAAAATAATTCATGTTTATCATGACGCACATAGCAACACGAGAAAGACACAACAAAGAAAACTCCGTAACTGAATGAATTATGTGAAAAAGTGTGCTACTGTTACATAGCTTCACGCCACCTTTAAAGGTGTCATGAACAGGCTTTTTTTTCGTTTTTTTATACTGTTGTCTGAGATCAACTAATGATGTTTGTGTTTTTTACATTCAAAAACATCATGACTAATAAGTAATAGGCTATTTTCTAAACTGGTTTTGAGGCTCTCTCCTGAACGCTGAGTTTCGGTGGGCGTGCCGGACTGGAGTCTTGGAAGTAAACGCCCACGGCTAGAATTGGAGAAGATTTGCATATTTAATGAGTTTAAGCTCCGCTGTCAGTTCACATGAGGGAGAGATTATTTTGAAAGCAGCAACTGCGAAGATTCTCTCAACCAAAGGACTCGTAAACGTCTTTATGAAACAAACACAATAATTTATTTCTCATCCACCCGCGATTGATTTATGTATTACATGGCCAGCACGATTGGTCGATATAAGCGTGAACACACACAGACACACACATACTTAGATTAACACACGCTTAGATTAAGAAAGAATTTCTGCCGACAGGCATACGTTTTGGTAGCCTGTCTGGAAAACACACATTAGCTGTGTCTCATTTCGTTAAATTTCGAAGGCTGCGTCCTCAAGAGGACACGTCCTGTGTAGGATGCAGTATACGGAGTGTCCTCAATCAGAATTAAACGAGACGTCCTTCGTAGGACACACAGGCAGGAAGTATCACGTTGCTATTCCAACACATTCAGCCTAGTTGCGCTCTCATGCCAGTTATATTAATGAAAATTATTTATAACTTGAAAATGACTATGAAATGTTTCTTGTCTTGACAGCAATGTACTGTTCTAAACGTTTAAAATGCACTAAACAGTTGTAATCCTGTTTACCACAACTATCTGTTTGAGGTAATAGAGCTTAAAAAAACCAACAAAAAACAAAAAGCTTGAACTACTAATTTTAAACACACCTACGCTCGCATGTATATCTGGCGGTGGTGCCGTTTTTTTCATATAATATAAAAAAAAATGACGGTTGTTAACGGAGACGCAAAGAATTGTGGGTTATCTCCAGCCGTGAAGGCTACACCTCATGCACACTCCGAAATCCTGTGAAAGAACAACACATTTGAAGGTCGCGTTTGGAGAGTCCTGCTCACTTTTATGAAATGAGACGGCCTTATGACGTATGCACCCTTCGAATGCGACCTCCGGAGGACGCAGCCTTCTGAAATGAGACACAGCTATTGTTTTCGCACCGGCCCGGCTGAAGTCTCTTCTTTCTGTAGCAACCCCCCCCCCCCCCCTCCCCCTCCCAATTTGAGTATTGTGGTAATCCGCCATGTTTCTCACTGACACGCCCACATCTTAAAAATATCGAGGCTTAAAGAAAATCCAGAGCTTCCCACTTATGTCATGTCTGTTGCTTTCATTGTGTTTTTGGTTAAAGAAACTGTGACCTAGTTTTCCCTAGTTATGTCATTATCCTGTGTTTTGTTAATCACCTTGTTATCATCTCATTTGCTCTATGTCTTTAGCCTTCAGTTAACTCCAACTGTTTGTCAGTCTATGTAAATGCTAGCCTGCTTTTTGTTCTGTCGATGCTAGTTTTTGAGTTTCTGTTATTAACGTTCTTAATTCAAGTTCTTCCCCGTCTTCGCAAGTTTTACACACTTGTTACGTAACACTACTGGTATTGACGACTTAATGGTACTCTTCATGTGCGTGACTTGAACGCACTATTAATCAATGGCTTAGAAAATACTTTGCTACTGAAATGACATGATTTAAAAATTAAACCACATGCTACAAAATTTGTGACGTTATCACCTCGCTACTGAGAAATGCAGTTAAACAAATAACTCTTGTAGTGAGGATATTGTCCCACATTGAGAACCACTTCTATTTTTCAAAATATTTAAAAATTAAGGTTTCTATGGCTGAATTTTTACTCAGGAACGAGAGTGACGTCTCAATTGCATTAATACTATTGGAAAATATTAAGACATCTTAAACGGTCATATTTGTCTGTCTAGACTTTACCTCGCCTTCTACAATGTTTCCTGCCAATAATTTAACAATACATTTGTGTCTGCCATTATTTCTGTTGTTTGTTTATAATTAGAACGATCAATGTTCAATTAATGTATGAATTGTTCTTTTGAGTATTTTTGTTGTTGTTGTTGTCAATGAATGGGTCAAATCACTTCTTTGAATCTGTTGATTTAGAAGCACTAAAGCACTGTATCATTTGGAGTGTTTTCTCAGTCTGTAAAATAACAAAGGGCATAAAAATAGATGAAGTGGATATTTTTCTCAAATCAGTCGAAATCAAACCTGTCAGAGGAGTTTTTTTATTGCGTTCAACACCTGCACAAGCAGCTTGACTTTTCAAATGAAAGAGTGTTAAAACACTACACAAGAATTGATTATCGTTGCTTGGACATGTAACCTGGTCTTCTTTTAAATACATTGAATACATAACACAAGTGAATAGTTTAGGGTTTAAGACTCACTAGAAGGTCTCATTTTAATGTAAAATAAAGTACAAAAGACTGCATTCCAGTGTTGTTGTATTACTTACATTGCCCTCAACTAACATTGGCATCATGGTAAATATGAGCAAAGGCGACTATGAAAATAAATCTGCATTGTTTATCCTTTCATCCTTCAGCCTAATATTTCTGAAGTATATAAAGAATTTAAACACAGAAGAAAATGATTTCCATGAAAGAGAATAAATAAAGGAAATATCTTGCTATTAGTGCAAGTGAAAGCTGTGAAATCAGATTATATAGTTGATTATACACACACACACGCATATATATATATATATATATATATATATATATATATATATATATATATATATATATATATATATATATATATATATATATATATATATATATATATATATATATATATGAGCAAAGGCGACTATGAAAATAAATCTGCGTTGTTTATCCTTTCATCCTTCAGCCTACTCTTTCATTTAAAAAATCCATGAAATTCTAACCTTTCATTGAAGTAAATATAAAACAAATTATAAAATGAATGCTTTGCTTCAGTGCATGTTGGCCACAATTATTGGCACCCCTAGACATTCTTATGAGCAAAATATCTCTGAAGTATATTCCTGAATATACTTTAGCACATCAGGGTGACTAGGTGCATGCAAATTGAATAGATTAGTTGAGTCTTAGGGTCAAAAAGCCTAAAAAAACAATTTTGTGCAACAGCACCTACATCAAGATGTTTGGAAGGTTGTCAAGAAAAATCATCCTTACTTATCCAAAAACCAACTCCAGCATATACAGTTGTCAGACACGACTGGAACTTCAAAAGGGACATACTTCTATGGTCAGATGAAACAAAACAATAGCTTTTTTTGGCAGCACACCCACCAGACATGTTTGGTGCAAACAGGAAAAAAAGCAACCCATGCACACAGTTAAATATACTGCTAGATCTTTAATGTTGTTGGTCTATTTTTATTTTTATTTTTCTGGAGGTCCTGGACATCTTGTTTAGATTCATGGTATCATGGATTCTAGCAAATACCAACAGATAAAAACTAACGGCCTAAGCTAGAACTCTTATAATGGACCGAAGTTGGATCAGGACAATGATCCAAAACAGACATCAAAATCGACACAAAATATGTCACTGAGTACAAAATGAAGCTTCAGCCATGGCTGTCCCAGGCCCCTGACCTGAACTCTATAGAAAATGAGCGGCTGAACTGAAGAGAAGGAGCACCAACATGGAGCTGGGAATCTGAAGGATCTAGAGATTCTGTATTGAGGAATGATCTCTGATCTCTCACCAAGAGTTCTCAAAACTCAGATGTTAACAGATGACCGTTTGACCGATGGTTGACCGTATCAACGTTAACTGATCAAAGTTGTTAGTTAAAAAAAAAGTGATCTCTAAATTAGGCTATTATACACAGTGGATTAAACGCTACTACAGTTAGAAATCTCATTCCAAAATCTTTTTGTGTGAAGTGAACAAATCCCTCACACTCAATTTTTCATAACTCGCCTGTTTGTACTTAATAAACCAATAAAAACATTTGGCGCAAGGTCACAGCGTTTGGGTTTGCGCTCACAAGGTTTGCAAAAAGTAAACAGGCTAAAACACTCGAGGTTAGAACCAGAGCAGACGACAGTATGAAGCGTCATTCCTCATAAGATGGACTTACATTTGGAAATACATTACATCTGCATTTCAGTGGAAACACATAAGGTGTTGATCATCATCTTTCTTTATTATTGTTAGCACTACCTCAAACTAAAGCGGCGTCTCTTCGGAGCTGTCATTTTCTTAAATGAGCCGAGGCAACGTTTCAAATGAGCTTCTTATGCTAGACAAATTCCTTTATTTTCAACGCGATCACCTTGTACCCAAACCATTTCAAAACTAAGGAGCCATTTGTCCTCTGATTACAAACAAGCTCCTCGGCGCTGCGTTTGCGGGACTCATGTTTCGCGCTGTAGGGGATTTTTTTTAAAAGTGACGTGAGTGGAAGGGATGCGGACAGTGTGTGTGTGAAAGCGGGAGGCAGAGCTGCAGAGAGATGCGAAATTGCAGGCGCGGCTCACATATTTTAAACTAATCGGTTAACCGGTTTCAACCGGCTAATGAGGCTCGGTGGTCTGTCAAGAAAATGTTTCGTTTTCGCCATCCCTACTCATCAGGCATTACTGGAAGAAGACTCAGATGTTCCCTTGAGAGGAAACTCGCACTGCATCGACTGACGCTGTGGGAACACTCTGTGTGATTGCAACAGCGTCAGTAAGCGCAGAATCTCGTTTCCTCTTCAGGGAACCAAGGTTACCGTCATAACCAAGGCGTTCTCTTAGGAAAAGGACATTGCGATATTTGGGTGCCAATAATTGTGTCCAAAAACTATTTCATAATGGGATTTTTCCCCACTTTCAATTGTTTACTTCAATTAATGGTTAGAATTTTGTGATTTTAAAAAAATCATAAAATAAATGTTAAATATTTTCACAGCCGCTTTGCTCTTATTTACCAAGGGTGCTAATATTAGTGGAGCGCACTGTATATACAATCTATTACTGTTTTTACATTTTCAGTTTCCTTAATTTTAGATTAAGGTTCGTTAATTTCATTGTGTGCTTTTGTCTTTATTAGGGAATTCGCCACCCTGTTTTAATGTCCACCAGGTAAAAATAGAAATTCGGGTCCGGTTAGAAAATTGCACAGCTTTTCTCAACAAGCCGCATAAAATGTGATTGTTAGATTGTTCAATAGTGATAGTGATGTGTACCTTAAGGAAAGAAAAAAACACTACTGATTTAAAATGAAATGACAACTGACTTTGAATGTAATTAGATAGGCTTATATAAACTTATAGGATACAAGCATGAAGCACTATAAATAAAAATCCAAATACACCGGCAGATAACAAATGCCAAACACAAGGAGAGAAATACAATCTCAAAGTTCATTTCTCATTTTAAAAGAAGAGAAAACATCACCCGGTCTCGGCTATGCTGCTTAAAAATGGTAAGTGGACACACATACACATGTATTCCTTCCAGACTTAATAAGCAGCAGCAGAAAATCAGCATGGTTAAGATTTATCTCTCATGGTTGCCCTGTAATTCCCAGCCCCTGCAATTATAATGCCTCTGACAGCAGTAAATCACAAGCTTGTGGGGTCTTCGCTCGGTGTGATTACCCATAATACTCTCTCAGTCATCCATTATGCACACAAATGCTGCATTTGTACAGTCCTAGGAGAAAATACACAAGGGAAAATGACTTATTTACAGTAATATATTTGATATTACTTATGCAAGACATCGTAAGCTGATGTAGCTCACAATTCTCAGTGTGCTTGTTTCATATTAGCTAGAGCAATGCTTGTCTGCATGAACATGAATATGTTTAGCTGGTATGCTTGCTTTGTCAAATCAGTATTTTAAAATACATAAAGGCTGTGTGTACACCAAAGTTATTAGGTTGCATGGCAACAGCATGAATAGTTTAATTAATGAACTATACTAGCATGTGGAATTGATTATTAATAAAGAGTAGTGCTGTCAAAATTAGCACATTAACGCATGCAATTCTTATATATTTTTTCAGCTTTAAGCGTTAAAAATATTTATGCAATTAACACAGCATACGTTTTTATATCATCCTTTGGCCAGCTTTACTTTCTATGCTCACTCGCTTATTCATGCAAATGCTTTTAAACGATTTTATATATAATACATTTTTACTTTATGCAGTTTAGAAAGGTGTTGATAACTTTATTCAATTTCTCTATATGCCTAACAGGAAGGCCACCGGTAAATATAACATTTATAATGGGATTCAAGTGAAAATTGTTTTAAGTTCCCTTCAATGAAAAGTTATTTTTTTAAAGCCTAATAAATGTTGAAGTTGATTTGGAATTCCTAAAGACAAAGAGTTGTTGAAAGGCCTGTATGCCAATATGTGTCTCACACCTTTAGTACAGTGGGAGAAGTTTACATTTTTTGATCTGGTCAGTTTTAATGTCTCACATTTGGGTTTTAATCACATGGTCAAGGATGGGATAAAAGAAGATTTTAACTGTTGTCTCTTTTATTCTCTGCATCTTCCTCTCTCCCTCTCTGCTAACATATTCACGCTGGGTACAATTAATGATATAAGTATGATTTTATCATCTCGTACATCTCTTTTGTAACTATTTTAAGTGTAACCATAATCATATATTGTTATTAAATAATTTTAATTACAAATACTGTGCTAACTAGTTTTGACTCGGTATTAACTTTGAAGTGCTATCTATTGCAATACAATATTTTCACATTATAGCAATGCTCTCCCACATATTTTGCTATTGTAACTGGGCTGGTTGTTGGTATAAATAGCTGTGGGTGGTAATAGACAAGAAATTTACAGTTTTCTACCATCTTGCAGATAACATTTCTTTAGTCATTCTGCAGCCTGAATCACTGTAGGCGAACCCCCCTTACACTGTATGTGGTCAAAAAGCCTTTCCCCCCTCATTTATGTCCTCCTTCACACAAACAGAATAGTAGTTTAGTCTCGCTCAATAGCTACACAACAGCCCTATTTTCTGCCATTTTTCATAACCTCACAGGAAAGAGTATTAGTGATTGACAGCAAAACAACAACCCCACCAAAGAAAGTGCTTTTGCTACATGTACGTCAGTGACATGACAGACAGCTAATTGTCAATTGTGCTTCTGTTAATACAGTACTTACCAAGTGAACACAATCCAAACATTTAGTCATGACCCATCAAAATTGCAGGTTGTCACATATGAACAGAAACCTATTTAGCTTATCAAACAGTACTGACAACTGTATAGCGCTGTTGTATGAATGAAGCCCAAGGCACGTGATATACCTAAGTATGTGAGGGCAAACACTTCTCGCAATTGCAAACTGATGAAGCATATACCCCTAGCAGGTGTGACGCAAGTGTTTTTTGCTAGTTTCAGCCCAACCGAGTTGTCCAGTGCCATGTTGTTTAAATAGTAAATGCACTCGCGCCCATCTGTTCACCCATGGGCGTTCTGGTCTAAAAGCCAGGTGTGTTCAGATGTATTATTGGCACGTTGAGACAACTGACAACTGCACCACTGACCAACAAAAACCTGGTCTAAAGCCAAATGGTACAGTATTGTGTTATTTAAAGGGTGCATTAGTAATATGTGCCTATATTCGTGTGTACAACATGCATACACTCTGCTTATTACACACACATGGATGAGCAGCAGCACACAAACATTTTTAAAATATTAAAAATATTTCCTCTCTGGAAAAGCACCCAGTCTTTCCGCTCGCAAATTCCGCCATGTAAATAGTGAATCCGCCATTGTGCAAGAGCAACTGGCTTTTAAAGGGAAAGGGAGATGAGACTCTGACTGGTTTATTGTACGTTAGGCCAAAAACACACCCATGACTCATTATGAGACTAGGGACAACCCTTTTGGACCATGCACCAGGTGTGACAACCGTTTTTTTTTTTTTCTGTCGTTAAACTAGCAAAAGTGGACCTGTGCCATGTGGTTCAGACCATGTGCTCAGATTGTTAAAATAGGGTCCATTGTGTCACAATGCAATTCTCAGCGTTACCACAAGGAGTGCTATAGTGGGCATTAACAAAAACATTCCATTTTCTATTCAGCATCATTACTCTTCAGCGTTACGATTGCTCAAAACACATTTCTTATTATCAATGTTCCACTCCTTAAAGGTGCACTATGCAACTTTTCGTCCACTGGAGGGCGCCTATTCTAAACGGCTCGCATGTACCGGGACTTTTATTATCACGGGAGAGGACACAATCGCCGGGCGCCCGCACTTCCGCTTTTTCTGGTCAGGTAAAAACAGCTATTTTTATCATATCAGATACATTTAAGGGGCCGAGGGCTTCAGCCATCCATCCACTCTCTTCCCTGAACTGATATGAAGTAGTGGGCTTTACTTTCCACACGATTGACATCAGGTTCAAGTACGCCAGGTTGGCTGGTGGTTATGTTGCCCGCATACCGCCTCCCATGGCTGAGACTGGTATTACGATACCTGACGGGCCGGGGCAAGTAATGCTACTGCTAATTAAGGTTGATATCTCTGCAGCACTATAACTTGACATTTTTTTAATGACATCATCGCCTTTATTTCTTCTCATTTTTTGATGCGTGTAGGTCATATTTTGGATATTTTTACCTCCATTTTTACACAGGGCACCTTTAATATTTTTTTGGGAATTCAGTTTTTTTTTGTGATAAATAGAAAGTTCAAAAGAGCACATTATAAATGTCCTTACTGTCACTTTTGATCAATGAAATGCATCATTGCTAAATAAAAGTATTCATTTCTTAGAAAAACAAACAAACTTACTGACTTCAATCTTTGTAACGGTAGTGCATTTGTGGTCATTATGGTCCTATTAACTGCATCACCGTTTGGGGTGACCCGATTCTGAATTCTGGCATATGTTCCTTTCCAGTTCCTTCTTTTTCTCTCTTTCCTAATTCCTACTTCCTGTCTACATTCCACACGTTCCTATCTCAATAACAGCAAAGCAGCAAAAAATAAATCTCACCAAAAAATGTATTTATGGCTCTGCATTGAGTATGTTCCTGGCCTAAGTGTTCAGGGAGTTCAGTCCATGCGGGATCTTTGAACCCGGTCTTTTATTACAGTAATTAATGTGGAACGTGACTCATTACTGGTGTTTTATTAACCTCCCACCAAGAGCTCCCAACAGTAGGCCGCTGAAGCAATAAACTGGCCAAATAACCAAATTAGAGTATCAAAAAGTGTGTCATCCTGTTTGCTGCCCTTTAGATATAACTGGACTGACTTCAAGACGGCTTTCCACTGAGAGTTCACATGCAGAGTCTCCAAAATAACACATTCAGACCCCTGGTGGGATAAAAACAACTTATTAAATCGGGTTTAAAAAGATTTAATAATCTGTCTGTTGACTGCCAAATACAATTTTAATCAGTATAAAAGAAATATTTTACATTTTAATTATTTTAAGGTGCAGTGTGTAATACTTGTGAGGATCTACTGACAGATATGCAATACAATATACATAACTATGATTTGAGTGATGTATAAAGACCTTACATAATGAACCGTTATGTTTTATTACCTTACGATGAGCCATTTTTATCTACATACACCGTTACAGTGAAGTCACCATTTTGCGCCGCCATGTTTCAACAGTAGCCCTAAACGGAGAAACTGCTTTACGGAGCGCTAGTCACACTCTTCGGTCGAAAACAATGTCATCTTTGTCCTGTGTCAGCCACCGTAGCTTCTCTTTGTGCTTCCAAAGTTAGATGCCGCTAAAATTTACATAATGCACCTTTTATTCCTGTTTTGTTGTATCACAGTAAATTTAAGATAAATTTGCAAATTTTCATAACCATAATCTAGAGATGCACTCATTGACCAGCTTGGGGTCAATTTCCTTATGATCATCCTGAACCGTTGACCAGCCAGTCAGTCTTAGCTCCTTCCGATTACTACCTTGAATAAAAAATTCTCCTAAAATGTTTAACAAGTTTCCGATTCAATTTAATATTTGAAATCAATAAAGTCTGACAACAACTGTGGTTTCTAAACGCTCGATTCTTGAAAGAAAAAAAAAACCTAAATGATAAAAAAATTCATTTTTCAGCCTGGAAAAAGTTCATGCACATGCGCAATCCTAAACGTGTCTCAGTGTGTCTGATGGAAGCTGCAATGACATGATGACTTTACAAATCAACGATCAACTCTTTCATTTAGAAAGCAGGGCTTATTTGCCATATTGGGCGTTGCACTTTCTCCCATTCATAAGTGATTTACACACATTTTTATTTACACATAATTTAAAAGTAATTCACACTTACAAAAAACTCTGAATCAGCCAAAAAATTTGCAATCAGTGCATCTCTATCATAATCATATTCTCCAAATATGTGCACCTTTGGACTAAAAGCCCTAAGGGATGCTGTTCAGTAAAGCTATGTAAACACAAATAAACCGGAGCAGATGTGAGGGAATCTGAAATATTCTATTCAAAATAGCCAAAATTACAAACTGATTATTTTGCACTCCTGACATAAATTAAGAAATTAATGTCACTGCAACCTAGTTTTATCCTAAACAGTGGTCACATTTCCAAGATTTAATCTTTCTAATGATACTCAGTTTGTCCAGAACAAGCAAGAGTGTGATGTTTTAACGTGAAGTGAATGTTAAACAACATTCTTGGGGCTTGGGGCTGTCTGTGATCTTTGCCTATAAAAGTGTTAAATAAAAATAAAATATTTAACTGGAAAATTCAATTTAAGAAATGAAAGTTTCCAGTGTTTGAAACCATAGAAACCTCTATGGCGGTGATACAGTAATGGATGCCCTCAACTCGCGAAATGCACATGGCAAAAGCAGAAGATTACCTAATCATCGCCATTACAAAATTTATAAAACAGCACCTGGATCACAACGGCTGCTGCATTTTCTCACTCATCCTTTCAGCTGTCTGTTGAAATGGGGAAAAGCCATTAGAGTGAATCCTGCGTGTATATGCTCAATAATCATCCATATGTAGGAATGGGAGAGGACTTCAAATAGCAGCCGTAGCTCAGCCAAAATGGGCAGTAGACTCTGAAAAAAGCTATTAATTTCTTCAGTGCTGGATCCCCCATATGTGACATTTACACTCATTGGTTTCCCCAAATGTATTTGGTAGCTGCGGTATCAATTTTAGATGGGCTATGCAGGGGAAAGATGGCAAACATGAGGTGGTCACCACTTGAGGCAGGCTTTGCTTGACCTTTCATGTTGTGTTAGGAGTGGAGAGGCTCTCAGAGGCCGAATAAAACACCTGTCAGACATGATCAGTTTGTCTAGGTGAAAGCGTCTGCAATCCTCGTACCTTCCACATGCTATTCTTCTGTGCAGGAGAGCAACAGATGCGTCTCTCTTCTGCTGATTTGCAGAGAGAAATGTCTCAAAGAAAAAAGCTTTTTTTTCCTTTCTGTGAAAACAAATAGAGGATTGAAAGGATAAGGGAAACTTGAGGTAAGGTGTGTATGCGTGTGTGTAGGCAAGCTGTATGAACTGTTAATACAAAATGTTTTGAGAAGCTAGCGCTGGCCGATATGAAGGCACATATCAGAAATGATTTGTTAATCCGGATTCTTGTCTTGTTTTCCAGAAAAAAACAACAACAACTATATCCTTAAAACCAGTACAAAAGTACTACACTAAAATACAAGCATTTATAGTTAATATAATTTATAATATATAGACATACATTTTTATCTCTAAAAGATGAAGCAAATGTGCATATCATCTATTAATTAATATCATGCTTTATCATTCAGAGATAAAATATAAGACTTAAGAATTAATTTGTCAAATGTATGAATATGTACATACACAGATATATTTATACAATTGTTACAACTAAAAGGGGAATGTATTAGGTTTTTATAAATAGCACACACACACACACACACACACACACACACACACGCGCACGCGCACGCGCACGCGCACGCGCACGCGCACGCGCACACGCACACGCACACGCACACGCACACGCACACGCACACGCACACACACACGCACACACACACGCACACACACACACACACACACACACACACACACACACACACACACACACACACACACACACACACACACATAAACACAGAAAGAACTGTTATATATATAACAGTTCTTTCTGGTTCTCGAATCAGTTTTTTTTTAGGTGAGAATGTAGTTATTTAGACCTCAAATATGTGACTCATATACAGACACAGTGCCTGTTTTACAATTAGTTTAAAAGCTTTTGCAGATGTGAGCTTCGGGCCGTCAGTGACCGTTCAGTGCTCATGTACCCGCTGAGAATAGTTTCATCTCAGCCAGTCCTTTGGGTATTTGCTCCTGGCTTTTACTGTTTATAATGGTTAAATATGAGATATAATTAATTTGGTCTATATCTAACAGGCAATCTTTGGTCTTTGGCCGGTTTTAGTTAAGGGAAAAATTAAGCTTCATAAATTAATATTTAGGCTATATTTATCAAAAAATGCTGAAGCCTACAAGAGCGCTGCTTTTGTACGTTTGACTGAATTGTTTGCTTGTGTTTATATCCTATTGTCTTTTATAATGGCTGTTGTTTTTCATTTAAATATAATTGTTCAATACATATCATTATAATATGCCGTATTTGGTATTGAGAAAGGGTCCATTAGTGATTATGATTTTTAATTCAGTGACAGTTACATTATTACACCACTAGATTGGGGATACCACTAGATATAATCGAGATAATACAAGAAGCTTCAATAAAGCAACTCATGTTCCTTCGTTACTAGTTCTAAAGTGCGAAAAAAATAATCCTCCATTACTTTTTCTCACTTTAGAACTAACGTTAGTAACGAAGGAACATGACTTAAGCTCAAAAGAGGTTTTAAAGACACTCCATTGTTGTTTCTTATTCATTCACTTGTGCCGTCGAACTGTTACTAATGATAAACACAATATCCCTGTATACCCGTGCTACGAATGTGATATGTAAGGAATAATTAACGATGGGCCGATAAATTATTACAAAATAATGCACATTCAAGGTGGTAACGTGGCCACAACGCGAATCAATATTTTCAATAATTCAGTGTCAATTATTCTGCTTATACTACGGTTACCAAACCTCAAAACGCAAATTCATTTTAAAGGCACTAAATTTATTAACACGCGTTAACGCAGCACGCATTTTCTGTTTGATCCGTAGCCCGTAGTTTGAGAAATCGGGATAAGCCATAGTCGTAAAGGATGCAGCAGCAAACATTAATAGGGAAAGAAAATGGTTATCATTAATATTCTAAACCAAAAGTGCAGTTATTGCCTATAAGGTACCATATTTTATGTTTAACCATAGACACCAGGTCGTGAATACACTGAAGCTCACTCTCGGTCATGTCTGAGGTAAATCACTGACACATTACCACTTACAGTGGTACCACTTACACAATCGGCTAAAACGAATGCACAGGTTACTCTTCTGAACAAGAACGCTCCCGAGTCCGTGTTCTTCACACTGTTCACGTGAATCGAGGCATAGTTCGGTGCGCACACGCAAAATACCCGAAGTTCAATAGAGAGCGCGCCTCTCTTAAAGGGGCCGCACTATATTCCTACTCGTGGAATATGGACCAACTCCGGGTATGGTGTGGTACTGGTGTGCTCACAGGTCCGCATGACAGCTTTCACATTACCAGTTTTTCATACGACCTGTGCCCTGTTCTGAATTAAACTGCCAGTAATACTCCCTTTATTTATATTCTTAATATGAGATAGATCCCTGCTTTTCCTGAATTTTTAAGCTAGGCTTAAGAGACATGAACTAGTTCTTTGATAAACATCTATGACCTTTGATACATGTCTAGTCTTCATGCTGTTTTATTGATTATTATTGAATAAGTATTATATGGTTTCACTAATAATAAACGTACATCTGTATAAAGCATGCATATTTGTCCATATACCCATGTTGATTAGAGTATTAAAAACTTAATTCAAACTTAATTTAAGATACATTTACAAGAAATAAAAATCTGCGATTAAATTGCGATTAATCGCGAGTTAACTCATGACAATCATGCGATTAATTGCAATTAAACAAATTTACCGTTTGTTATCTACACACTAAACCCCTCGGTTGGCATGTTTAAAATTGCGTTACAAAAATTACAGCACGTGTAAGCTTTCCTTTATTTCCTTATTTAAAGGGGTGGTTGCATGTGATTTCACTTTTTTTTTAACTTTAGTTAGTGTGTAATGTTGCTGCTTGAGCATAAACAGTATCTGCAAAGTTACAGCGCTGAAAGTTCAATGCAAACAGATATATTGTTTTTTTTTTTATGTTACGGCAGTTTATTGCCTACAAAAATGGCCGGTTTGGACTACAATGAGCTTCTTCCCGGGTTGGTGACATCATAAACCCTTGCTAGTCACCGCAGATGTGTCTTCTACCCGTTATGGTAAGGGGCGTGGCGTTTCCAGACAACCTGTGCTTGGCACTTCAGCCAATAAAAATACATGAAACTACAATTGGCCATCTAACCAATCTAAGACCATTGCGTTTTTCGGAGGGATGGGCTTCATAGAAGCAAGAAGCAAACGAGCCGTTCAAAAGACAGTGGAGACAGTGGTGTGGAATAACGGTTAAATATAAGAAAAATAGGGCTTTAAAAAAATGTATAATGTTATACTGCGCCCCAAAAACAAAACCAAGACTAGAAAAAAACCACGGAACCACCCCTTGTTGTTTTTTAATCTATCAAGAACGTGAACTAAATAATTAGCAGAGGTACGGATACACTCCAGGAAGCACAACATGAGATCAGGAGGCTGTAGGAAAAAAGGAAGAGAAACACGACGAAGTGGGTACAGACAGAGGGAAACACATCGAAGTGAAAAAGAGGCTAGCTGTGGAGTGAACCGACCACCTGAGTAATGGCGCACAGAGCAGAGCGTGGCTCTTCTGACAGCTGATAAAGGCGGCTGGGCTTTAGAATACCTAATCATTGGCCACGCACAACACAGTCCCTCTAAAATGTGTCCTTGGATGCATCTGCTGGCCCGGAGTCAAGCGGCTCCAAATGTTAAAGTAAACATGATTTAGAGCACCTCTTTGCTCACTCTGGCTGTCAGACAAGTACGGATAAGGCAAATGGGCTGAAAGAGCTAAAGCGCTAATGTACTAACACTCCCACAATGAACAAAAAGCTTTTAGGTTGCTTTTATTATGGCTGGGGGTGGGGGGGTGGGGGGGTTGGGGGGACACTCAAAACTTGTATGTGTTTTATGCAACTTTTTCTAGTTTAGATTATGGGACTTTAGAAACCTTTTTAACAAACAAAAACAAAACAAAAAACTGAAATGTGTGAACAAATTTTCTTATTTTCTTGCTAATGTTATAAAACGGAATGCTTCTGCGGTGAAAAGTAAGGCTAAGAAAAGTTTTTTTTTTTCTTCTTCTTCTTCTGTTTAAAAAAAGGTTTCCTTCAGTTGGCTGTTAACAAGCTATCTGTTTTACATTTAAATTAGGAACATTTAATCAATGAATCACTGTCACCTCTCGTGTTTGAAGTGTTAAACTAATTACCTGTGAATTATCGGTCTCGTAATGCTTTTAGCTTTCTGTGCTTTTAGCACTATTAACATACTTTGTGAACTGACAGCTTGACTGTATAAATACACTATAACAAAGAAAAAAAATATTATCCATGTTGAGCTTTTTTTATTTACTCTTTAATGTAGCTTCTCTAATGTTTCCAATCAAATGCAACAACATTTCTATCTTTATTTGTACAACAGATTTAAGAGTTTCATGACTAAACAATGAGGACTTTATACTTTAGTTTGTTTTTATTTCTGGTCTCATTTAAAATCATTTTAAATTTTATTTAAGTTTATTATTATTATTTTCTATTTTTGGTAGACTTTTCTTAAAGAGCATCATTTATTTTTAGATTTATTTGATGGCCAGTTGGGGTCTGTCCAATATATATTACAGTTCTACACAATCTATTTTGTTTTAATGTTCCACTATATTACTGATATTTACAATAATGTATTGAATTTGATAGGTGTCTCTCACATTGTCCCACAGCAACATTAAAATAGTGTAGATTAGTGTACAATGTTTTATAATAATAATTTATTCTATTTAGTCTGCATTTCATTCATTTAATATTGGGGGCATCCAAGTTATTTTACATATTTGAACATTTAAAAAAATTGTAACAGTAGTTACTTTTCCTGGTAATTAGTTACCTTTTTTAATGATGTTACTAATTTAATTACTATTTGTGAGTAGTAACTCGTAAAAATAACTAATTACTTTTTTAAGTAACTTGACCAACACTGTCAATAAATATCAAAAGTTATGTACAAACACTTGTCTGTTCTACTCATTTCAACTGACTTGTGAAAACTGGTTAAAAAATCTAAATTCTATGACTTATAGCAACTTTTTTTATTACAGTAAAGCAAATAGTTACTTTCCCTGGTAACGAGTTACTTTTATTATAGAGTAATTTAGTTACTAACTCAGTTACTTTTTAGAACAAGTAGTGAGTAACTATAATTACTTTTTAAAGTAACGTTCCCAACACTGTCTGTTAGTGCTGTTCATTGATTCAAATAAATACTTTGACATAATATGGTGTAAAAACGTCTGAGTGCTGCCCTCTTAAGGTTGAACTGTGGCTACTGCAGTTGAATTTTCCTATTGGACGTTGTAGGTCATAGTGATGTACGTTGGTTCTTCCAACGGCTCACTATCCACGCCCTGGCACAAGCTCACCACGCCCTAAGAAACGTTTTCCCGCATTGATCACATTCAACACTGGAGCTTCACTCCAGCATGATCTCTCATTTTACATTAAATAGAAACATTATGAATGAAACTTACTTGACACTTTCAACATTCTAATGAAGAAAATATGGTTCAATAATGCCGTCAGTACAGGTCAGGCTTTTTTTGCAATATTTTTTTGTGTACAGACCGAAAGTTACTTCTCAGATTTTGATTAAAGATTACCAAGACAACCTATTTTTTCTCTGTATGAACTTGCAAAGATTAATTGATCACCCTAAAATCTGTAATATGTGCTAACAAAGTAAAAAATGTAAAGGACTAATATATTCTGTAGTTAGGTGGAGTGCTAGTCCACTACGGAACTCCGGCAAGAAGTGTGACAGGAGACAGAAGATCGTTTGACTGGTTTATATCTCGTCAGTATGACCATTCACATGTTGAACATACAGCCATTAGGAAACAGAAGTGATAAAGTGTGGTTTAGTCTGCAATAAACAAATAGAATATATATCAAATTCGGTCTGCATACATTAACATAAACATTTACCTCAGTAAACATAATCTATATACGTTAGTATTGTCTACAGCACGTTAAATGGCGCTAAACATACACACATGCATTACACTGTGCATCACTCGCCTCAGACACATCAAATCACGATATGATCAAAGTCATAATGATCAGATATACTATCACGACATGAAAGGGTTAATATATCGCGACATAACAGATAAATACAAAGATGGATGAACTTACATTCATGCACGCACATTTATCACTCATCGAAGATGACGGCAGAAACGAAACTGAAAGTAAACAAAGACGCGATGACAGAACTGCCGTCAACGCACAGTACGTGCACAACTACGTAATACACATAGAAAAGCTACCCATATAAGGAATTTAGTACAGCCGCCCCCAGATTAGCATAGCTAATATGCAAAACATATACATTTCTCAGTTCTTAACGTTTGTATCATCATCGTCCGGGAGTGCTGGGAGTGGAACTAGCTTAGCCACAGGTCGAAGATACAGGCGATCCTTTATTCTGACCTTTGCTGACCTAATATGGCCATCCTCGCTGGGCACCAGACTCTCGATCCTACCAATGGGCCAGTGAGCACGAGGCAGTTGTGAGTCCACCACCATCACCGCAGTACCTTCTGTCAGATCCTGGGTCTCACGCTGCCATTTAAGACGTTGTTGAAGGTCAGGGAGGTAATGTTTGGTATAGTACACCCAGAAGTGATCAGCTATAGTCTGAGCATGACGCCATCGACGCTTGGACAAGGGCTCTGGCGTGTAGACCACTTGGGGTAACGCAGCATCCCGCCGCCCCATAAGGAGAAAGTTGGGTGTGACTGGGTCTACATCGGCTACATCAGACGAAACGTAGCCCAGTGGCTTGCTATTCAGGATACCCTCTATCTCCACTAACACAGTTTGCAAGACGTCTTCAGACAGGGTTTGACTTCCTACAACAACCTGTAGGGCTGACTTCACAGATTTGATCTCACGCTCCCAGGCGCCGCCAAAATGCGGTGCCGCAGGAGGATTCATCTTGAATGTAATCTGATGGTCAGCCAGCCGTTCCTGCAGTTGAGGCTCCATCCGTCGGAAGGCCTCTCTCAGCTCTGTTTCGGCACCTCTGAAATTGGTCCCTTGATCAGAGAGAATTTCCGAAGGAGTACCCCGCCGGGCTATGAAACGTCTCAGGGCAAGTAAGAAAGCATCGGTATCCAGACTGTTGAGGAGATCGAGATGTATGCAACGAGTAGTCAGGCATTTAAAGATCACACCCCATCGTTTTTCTGAACGACGGCCTATTTTGACAGTGAAGGGCCCGAAACAGTCAACACCTGTCGAAAAGAATGCAGGTTGCTGAAGCCGTAGGCGAGCCAAGGGTAAGTCAGCCATAATGGGTACTGTTGGTTTAGCCCTCCACCTCTGGCATTGCATGCACCCCCTTTGGTGTTGCTTAACCGCTTGCCTACCTCTCAGGACCCAGTAGTAACGACGGAGCTCAGCAAAAACTCTGTCTGGCCCAGGATGAAGCAAGCGTTCATCAAAGTCCTGAATGAGGAGCTTAGTGATGGCGTGATGAGGGTCTAGGACTACCGGGTGAGTCTCAGAAAAACTCAGGCCTTCCAACCTTCGGAGTCGTCCCCCAACTCGAATTAGACGTAATGCCTGATCAAACTCCGGGGCTAGGGTGTTCAGACGACTAGAAAGGGGAACTGGTTTCCCTGCCTCCAAAGCTTTGAACTCCAGAGGGAAGGACTCAGCCTGAGACTGACTCAGGATAGCTGCTTCAGTTCTTCGAAAATCAGGGCTTGGTGTTCCTGCATCAAGGGTAGCCGCCCCATGAAGGGACTGGTAAGTTGCTTTAACCAGGGCTTTCCAGGAGGTGAATTGAGCTGCGTCAAGCCCATGTGGATTCTGACTATCAACAGTTAAACCGCAGAATACAGTCTTCCTGGTTTCTGAGGAATCATCTCGATTCTCCCTCGGAGGTATAGCTGGCCACTGATCTGGTGGTCCACGGAGGAAACGAGGTCCCTGATTCCACCGACTGGGACTTGCCAACTCTATAAGTGTCTTCCCCCGGGTGATGTCATCTGCAGGGTTATTTGCTGAATCCACATATCGCCATGAATGCCGGTCAGTCAACTCCTGGATCTCAGCCACTCTGGTGCCGACGAAGACTTTATACCTGCAGGACTCCGACTGTATCCAGGTCAAGACAGTAGTAGAGTCGGTCCAGAGTGTCGTCGTCTCAATCTGTACGGTCAGCTCTTGCAGTAGAAGCTTAGCGAGCTGTGCACCCGCTAGTGCTGCACAAAGTTCCAACCGTGGCATCGTCAATTGCCGCTTGGGAGCTACTCTCGACCTGGCCATCAAGAAGGAGGTGTGGATTTCACCCTGTTGCTCAATAAGCAGGTACGCTACAGCTCCATACGCCACCTCAGCCGCATCACTGAAAATGTGCAAGCTGAATCGTGATGTCTCCTCCTTGAAATGTAAAGGGATGTAACAACGAGGGAACACTACCTTAGTGAGGTTAGGTAACTCATGTTCCCAAGACCTCCATCTCTCAAGAAGATCCGTGGGAAGGTTGGGATCGTCCCAGCTTCTTGGTTTAGCCCAGAGCTTCTGGACAAGAACTTTAGCCCTGGTGGTGAAGGGGCTGACAAACCCCAAAGGGTCATATTGGGATGCCAGGACTTTGTAAATATGCCTCATTGTAGGGAGACACTCTGACGTTGGGCGGTGCCTATAACCCAGGCTATCATCTAGGCAGTGCCACATCAGACCCAAAGCTGGCTCCTGAGGGTCGGAATGATTCTTCTGCAGCCATAGTTCTATACTCTCTGATTTAGCATTTGCAGGTAAGTGCTCAACAACTGAGGGGGCATTGCTGGCCCACTGCCGTATTTCAAACCCCCCAGAGGCAAGAAAGGATCTCATCTTGTTGACTAACTGCTTGGCTTGTTCCACAGTGGGGAGGCTCTGTAGGCAGTTGTCCACGTAGAAACTCTTTTCTATGGACTGCCTCACTCCTTCGTCACCGGCCTGCTGGTCTCTGACGTGCTTCTGCAGTGCAAAGGTCGCACAGCATGGGCTGCAGGTTGTCCCAAAAGGCAAGACTTCCCACTGATAGACATCAGGCTGATCTTCCTTTCGCATATTTCGCCAAATGAACCTCAGAAGAGGTTTGTCCTCTGGCAGGAGTCTCACTTGATGAAACATTGCACGTATGTCGCCGCTGATAGCGACTGGATACTGTCGGAATCGAATCAGGACTCCTAGTAATGAAGCACCAAGGCAAGGGCCAGGAAGGAGCTGCTGGTTGAGAGAGAGACCTTGATGCACAAAGGAACAGTTGAAAACTAATCTGTCTTTACCGTTGTGGTGGACAAGATGGTGTGGAATGAACCACTTTTCCTTATCAGCATGTAGAACATCGGGCGGGACCTTGACTACATATCCGGCATCTAAGAGCTTCTGGATCTCAGCCTCATAAACCTTAGCTTTCCCTGGATCTTTGCTCAAGCGTTTCTCCGTGCTTCTGAGATTGGGTAAAACTGAATCCCTAGTACCCTTCAATGGTGGTGCATTTGGCGTACGTATGAGGGGGGTAGCATAACGCCAGATCCCATCCACCTCCACACGCTGAGTTCTGCTCTCCAGTAGCTCCATGGCCATTTGGTCCTGTCGTGAACGCACTACCAGCTTCTCATTGCGGTAAGGAAGGACGTCCAACTGCCACAGCTGTTCAACCTGTTGGAAGATAGGATCTCGCACTGATGAAAGGGAAGTAAGCAAACATTGTTGAGGTGGTACCTGGTGCGGAAGAAGCCCGTCCGGTCCCTGCAGAACCCAACCGAGCTGCGTATGAACAGCTGCTGGTCCTCCATCTGGGCCTAATCTGATGGGCTCCTTTGCAGTAATGAGGCTTGGGTAATCGGATCCAATTAAGAGAAGGGGCTGAATCTTACTGAATGATGGAAGAGGAATGCCCTTTAGGTGACAGTAGCTCTGCTGAAGCCTCTTGGTAGGGTATGTTTGTTCAGTCAAGGTCAGAAGAGGTGCAGAAAATACCCCAGCAAGGTTGTACCTCTCTTTTGGTCTGCACTGGGGTGAGAGCTGAAAGTGGACTGACTGTCCCTCCAACTGGGTAACATCATGCCGGATTGTGCGAAGGGCCATAACCTCCCTCTTACCATGTAGACCTAGCTGCTGGACTGCTGCGGGAAGAAGAATGCTGCGCTGTGCACCATCATCAAGGATCGCATAGGTTCGTATAGACTTTCCGCCTTTCCACAGCAGCACAGGGGTAACCTTGAGGAAAACACGTCCTGTATGGCTAGTTGGTGTTATGTAAATGCGGTCACTTGGTGTTGTAACTAGCATGATGCTTGGGCCTTGTCGTGCTATGCGGTGAAGAACTCGGAGATGAATGTCCCCACATTCCCCACATGGTTTCTTCAAAGTGCACTCATTAAAGTTGTGGCTGGTGCGTCCGCATTTCCAGCATCTCTTACCTTCCTTTATCCACTTGACAAGTCGCTCAGGTGGGCATTCAGAAATCTCACTGCACTGAGAGAGGTAATGCTCTTCACTGTGACAGAATAAACACATGCGCTGGGTTCTTTTGAGCGGTTGCTGGTGTGGAGGAACCTCAGTAATGCCAGGCTGTACATCTTTAACCTCCTTGAGCTGATTACTTCCATGATAAACAGAGATGGCCCGGGTGCGTGGCTTAATAATAGATGGACGCGGAGCTGGACGTGAAGCTGGAACTGGAGCCTTCTCAGTGTGATAGCGTTGAGCCATCTTTGATGAAAGCCGTTGGGCTTCAGCCTTGACCTTCAACCACTCTGAAAGGTCATACAAATTATATGGATTAAGACTGTCTGTAGTCAGTCTTCCCCTTAACTGGAGGTGCTCTATAAAACTATCCCTGTAGTGTTTAGGGAGTTTACTAAGCAACCTGTCAACATGACCGGTACAGGTAAGCTCTCTTCCATGTGGTCCCTCCAGAGATGTAAGCATACCCACCAGAAGATCAACATTAAGAGCAAAGTTCTGGAATGCTTTCGAATCTCCAGCCTTGATATCTGGTGAGTTCAGTAGAGCTGCAATCTCACTTTGTGCTAGCTGGTGTGGTTGGCCATATTGGCGTTGCAGAGCTGACATAGCTGCTGTGTAAGGTGCAGGGTGGTGACGACATGCTTGGGCTATCAGTCTAGCTTCATCAAGGACCAACTGCTCCATTAGCACACGGTATTTGTAGTGTTCTGTGAGCTCAGTGTGGGGGTTCAACAGATTATCGAGAGCTATCTTCAGATCAGTGAACTCTCTTTCACTGTCATTCACAAGTTTTGGCAGCGATGGGACTGGGACTGGTTGAAGCACAGGTGTTGCAGGTGCTGGCTGGCATACTGGATGTGCATGTGATGGCGGAAACAGCCCAGTGTGTGCTGCCGGAGAAGGATACCAGTTCTGCGCTGAAGATTGACTGGGGGGGTGAGGTGTATAATATCCCGTAACCATGGGTGAAGGCTGATACAGATCTGGCACAGGTGTTGGTTGGTACTGGACCTGGCTATGTGCTGGTATTTGTAATTGGTAGACTGGTGGCACCAGAGCATTGCGTACGGTCGTGGATATAGGTATCTTCACTGACGTGATGGTTTGCGGCAAAGATGCTATGACATTAAAGGAAGCAGAAGATGACGTTGTACTACATGTCACTGGTGTCTGCCTTACGTAGGTCGCTGCTGGCAGCTGAATAAAGGGTTGAGAGGTAGGTGTGCTGTACACCATACAAGCTGCCGTTGGAGATGTCTGCCACCATTCTGACTGCTGGGAAACGTCCTTGGGTACCCGAAGGCATGAAGTGAGTGGCTGCGAATCCAGTAACTGGATGGCTTGGGCTGCAGTAACCTTTGGTCTAACAACAGGTGGTGAGTAAGCTTGAACCTGTTCCATTCGCTCACCGAAGGGAGAAACAGTCCCACTACTTAACGACTCACACCCTGTCTGGCTGTTATATCTGTGATGTGGTACTGGAGATGTGTAATGGGAAGAGGAAGGAGATCTCATAACATCTAGCTGCTCCACAAGCCCACTAAGCCCAGCGTCTATACTGGTCCTACGGACTATAGCCGGATCTGGTCCATACTGCAGAGATGATAACTCATGCCTAGTCGGCTGTACCCCAGTCGAGACTGGCTCGGCCTGCCCACTGAGGGTCAGCGATGCCGCTGCATGGTCCATCTTCGGCTGCTGATATGGATCGTATGGCCCAGAAACTGGCAGAAGGGATTTGGGCAAGGCTACCTCATAAGCCTGCAAATACGAAGGGATCTGACGAGCTCTGGCTTGCAGTTGAGCAGAATGCGTGGTATCTGGTGAATAATGCGGTGTCTGGGGCTCCATGTCACCGTAGTGGCTATAGCATCCGGCTCGAAGGACCAAATGTAAAGGACTAATATATTCTGTAGTTAGGTGGAGTGCTAGTCCACTACGGAACTCCGGCAAGAAGTGTGACAGGAGACAGAAGATCGTTTGACTGGTTTATATCTCGTCAGTATGACCATTCACATGTTGAACATACAGCCATTAGGAAACAGAAGTGATAAAGTGTGGTTTAGTCTGCAATAAACAAATAGAATATATATCAAATTCGGTCTGCATACATTAACATAAACATTTACCTCAGTAAACATAATCTATATACGTTAGTATTGTCTACAGCACGTTAAATGGCGCTAAACATACACACATGCATTACACTGTGCATCACTCGCCTCAGACACATCAAATCACGATATGATCAAAGTCATAATGATCAGATATACTATCACGACATGAAAGGGTTAATATATCGCGACATAACAGATAAATACAAAGATGGATGAACTTACATTCATGCACGCACATTTATCACTCATCGAAGATGACGGCAGAAACGAAACTGAAAGTAAACAAAGACGCGATGACAGAACTGCCGTCAACGCACAGTACGTGCACAACTACGTAATACACATAGAAAAGCTACCCATATAAGGAATTTAGTACAAAAAAGGGTATAACATTTTGATTTCATGAGGACTTTAAAGGTGGGGTAAGTGATATCTGGTAACCGTTGTTGATATTTTAAATAACCAAAACAAACACGCCCCTACCCCCAAAAGGGTCTCGCCCCTATTTTGATAGCTCCGCCCCGTACATAACGTAACCCAGGCAACGACTACGGCAGAATCTGTGTATCTAATCCAGGTCGAATATTCAATGAAAAAGTCATCCCTTCTATCACAAAAACACAAACCGTTCTCATGAACAACTCGATAGAACACGAGCATGACAGTACAGCTAATGACATATTACAATTACGACATGATTAGCGTTATAGTGACCACAAAAACACGAACTCTTTTCATGAACAACTCGATAGTACACAAGCATGAGTCCAACTAACAACATATTACAATTATGACCAGATTAGAGTCATAGCGATCACAAAAACATAAACCGTTCTCATGAACAACTCGATAGAACACAAGCACGACAGTCCAGCTAAAGATATATTACAATTATGACCGGATAAGGGTTAAAAACACATCTAAATCAATCATGTTAGTGTTTTATGCATTTTTACAGTCATTCCAAAATAATAACTAAATAGTAACAAGATATATTTGATTTGCGAACAAAATTTTTTTCTTTTTAAATGTCAACTTATTTTCATCATGTCATCAGGCTTGTACACACTGGTCACAGACACAAAGATATACCTTTAATTTTCCCAAGTTGATTGCTCTCTTTTTGATAACATCATATTAGAGGTGAACTGTACCTTTAAGGACTAGGCTGCGCTGCGGTCAAATGAAGACCTGGTCATGACATCTCATATACAGACGCGCAATTTTACTTTCACTTTAGACATAACCGATAGTGTTTATATGTTAACCTTGTGTGTATTTGACAGAAGTGCAGTAAAACTGTCCAGTAATCACATGTGTTTGACAGATGTTTAGTGTGTGCGTTCAATGCAAAACAGCGCATTAGCAGCTAAATGAAATGTTTAACCGGCAAGGCTTTAAAACACGGCTAACACCCCCTAAGTGCATATGATTGGATATTTGCTCATATCAGCTCGTAGACACACAGGCACACTCAAAAAGAGCCAAAATAAACTGAGAGAAATATTTCAAATGGAGAGAAATGGAAATAATTAATTAAATGCAAAAACGCAAAAAACGCAATTCACCAGCGCGTATTGAACCGTGAATGCCGTACCGAACAGTTCAATATTATATTGAGTATTATGGCATCCCTGTTAACTAGCATTGTTTTCTTGTCACTCTCACTTCACGTTATCCAGTTTACTCTTAATGAATACAATTATGTTCTGTTCTACCCTTCTTTTTGGTTGATTACCCTGTTTCACTTGTAAAACAAAACACATTACCAAATAAAATTGGTTGTGAATGCATCTTCATGCTAAACAAAACCCACAATGTGCAATATTCAAGTCAAACATCATTTCACTTTGTTGAGAGTTGAGAGTTGGCTGAAAATAAATCAAGTTTTCAATACATCAACCAAATCTGAAGCTAATAGAAATGCTGATTTAAGGTTGTATGCCCTATGGCCATAATTTCATGTTTTTAAAGAAGCATTTATCACATAAGCCGGGTGGCGATATGCTAGTGCTCAAGGCTCTGTGCTGGAGCTGCAAATATTGCAGGTGCAATCGTAGATAGGGGTGACCCGTGAACTGAGTTACTAAGAACCCCATCACCACTTTGCCCTTGAGCCAAACAAAGTTTAGTGCGCACACACACACACACACACACACACACAAAAACTTTTGTATTATTTACACTTGCATTGTGTCGCCTGCACATTCACTCACTCTCACAAATTGTGCCTTAATCACTTCATTTATCTACATTATAAGTTTCACGTCACAAAATATATAATTAAATTGGTAATTGAAAACAAATGCCTTGTTTGCAACCAAGAAATGGTTCTTAAGCGGAACTGTGTCCACTTTGACAAAACTACTGGAACCAGAATGTTTGTAATGGCATTCAATATTTGATTTTAATGGCGAGTTCACACTCTTTTAACTCTTTTTAACTCTTATATTGCAGCCATTTGCTAAAATAATTTTTTTAAGTTCATTTTTTTCTCATTAATGTACACACAGCACTCCTTTTTTGACAGAAAAACACAGAGTTGTTGACATTTTTGCAGATTTATTAAAAAAGAAAAACTCTGACCCTTTGCTGTGACACTCATATATTTAACTCAGGTGCTGTCCATTTCTTCTGATCATCCTTGAGATGGTTCTACACCTTCATTTGAGCTGTGTTTGATTATACTGATTAGACTTGATTAGGAAAGCCACACACCTGTCTATATAAGACCTTACAGCTCTCAGTGCATGTCAGAGCAAATAAGAATCATGAGGTCAAAGGAACTGCCTGAAGAGCTCAGAGACGGAATTGTGGCATGGCACAGATCTGGCCATGGTAACAAAAAAAATTCTGCTGCACTTAAGGTTCCTAAGAGCACAGTGGCCTCCATAATCCTTAAATGGAAGACATTTGGGATGACCAGAGCCCTTCCTAGAGCTGGCCGTCTGGCCAAATTGAGTTATCGGGGGAGAAGGTAAAGAAGAACCCAAAGATCACTGTGGCTGAGCTCCAGAGATGCAGTCGGGAATTGGGAGAAAGTTGTAGAAAGTCATCATCACTGCAGCCCTCCACCAGTCAGGGCTTTATGGCAGAGTGGCCTGACCGAAGCCTCTCCTCAGTGCAAAACACATGAAAGCCTGCATGGAGTTTGCTAAAAAGAACACCTAAAGGAATCCAAGATGGTGAGAAATAAGAATCTCTGGTCTTGAAAGGGATACTTCAGCACTAGGAAGATTAATCTGTATTTAAACTGGGTCATTAATGTAGTAGAAATGTGAAATTATTTTTGAATTTTGTGCTTTCTAGACTGAGAAAAGACAGAACATTTATTTTTGTCTCATCGGGATGAAAGACAACAATTCCCAGAATGCTTCGCTGCCCTGTGAGGCCACTCCCAAAGCCACCGCTACTGAATCACTGATCACTTTCCCACCACCGCGTTCATCTTCATAAAATCAAATCAGTTAGAGAACAGACACTACAATTAAAAACTGAACATGTCTGTTCAATATAATTTGATAGAGCCACTGAGTGAGAGTCACAAACGCAGCAGGAGTAAGATTACACATCGTGAATGTGCTGAGGTAAGAGCGCTCATCGATCGTTCGAATATACTCCAGGGTTTCTACTGATACAAAAAATGTTAATCCCTCAAGTAACTATTTCATTCTAAGCAGTATGTGTAGAGAAAACCAGGCACTGCTCATTACCTGTCCAAATAAAGTCCCAACAGTTAAACATGGTGGTGGCAGCATCATGCTGTGGGGGTGTTTTTCAGCTGCAGGGGCAGGATGACTGGTTGCAATCGAGTGAAAGATGAATGTGGCCAAGTACAGGGATATCCTGCATGAAAACCTTCTCCGGAGTTCTCAAGATCTCAGACTGGGCCGAAGGTTCACCTTCCAACAAGACAATGACCCTAAGGACACAGCTAAAATAACAAAGGAGTGGCTTCACAACAACTCTGTGACTATTCTTGAATGGCCAGCCCGAGCCCTGATTGGACAATTGAGCATCTCTGGAGAGACCTGAAAATGGCTGTCCACCAACGTTTACAATCCAACCTGACAGAACTGGAGAGGATCTGCAAGAAGGAATGGCAAAGGATCCCCAAATACAGGTGTGAAAAACTTGTTGCATCTTTTGTTTTTATATATAAAAACAAAAATCCAATATATACATTCACAATTCCAAAAAAGCGCAGATGGAAGTGAAAAGTTCTGTGCATGATCTACTGACAACATTTAAATTAAAGAACATCGATTCAACCGGAACATTTCCGTAATGACCAACGCGATCTTCCCATTAGCGCCTGGTTTAAGACATGCTTTTTTGGGCGGTAAATAATGGTCTAAACATCAGTACATTGACAAGCCTTAGTAAGTATTAATTTAAATACTCTCCTCCCATAAATTTTGTGCCTGAAAGGGAAACTCCTATAAATACATATGCAATAAGATCAACCGCAAAAATAACTCTGTCCACCCCTTTTCAGTGTGATTTTTCACTGTCTTTAGTAAATCCTGACAGTAGATTTTTAACACCAAAAAGGATTTTGCTCTGATGCAAGCTGTTAGTAAATCTGGCCCAAATTGTCTATACCTGCAATACAGATTCGTTGACAAGCTATCAGCATATTAAATAGCTGTCTGATAAATGATCCCATTACTATTTCAATCTGAGAAACCCTTGCAGATGAATCAGTGTATTGGTGTTGCGATATATCGGTATTGGCAATAACCGTAATATTTCGGATGCATAGTATATGGGTAAAAACTTTATTTTAAGGTGACATAGTTACATTGTACTTACACAAATAAGTGCTCAATCCAATATAAGTAATTCACCCAAAAATTTAAATTATCCTATGATTTACTCACTCTTAATCCATCCTATGTGTATATGCCATTCTTCTTTCTGACGAATTAAGTCATGTTGCATACCGCTGACTGCCGGAAGCTAGTTATTTTAGCATATAAAGTTTTAAATATGAATATTTTTCTTTCACAAACCTCTTACACAAACGTTTTATATGATGTAAACAGAATATACCACTATTTTCACTTATTAAATAGCATCTACAGCTATTTCCACTTCTATTTGCTTATTTATACTTGGTTAAAATAGCATCTATTGCTATTTGCGCTTAGTGCAAATAGCAATTATCTTTAAGAAAATATGGTTAAATATGAAAATATGAAAATAAGTTGCTATTAACACGTTTGAAATAGCATCTATCAATCTCTAGCAAATATCAATAGATGCATGCAGTTAATTGTAACTAATTGTAGTTAAAATTAGTTAGTTGTTGTTAACAACTAACTAGAGAACTAACTGTAGGGCGAAGCGAAGTGGCAAGAAAAATATTGTTTGTGTAAGAAATAGGGATGGCAAAAACTAAACATTTTCTTGACCGACCACCGAGCCTCATTAGACTGGTTGAAACCGGTTAACCGATAAGTTTAAAATATGCTGCGCTATTTGTGTATTTGTTTACATCCCTTTGTTATAGTTATGACCTCCAGTTTTAGCCTGTTTACTTTTTGCAAACCTTGTGAGCGCACAAACCCAAACGCTGTGACCTCGCGCCAAATGTTTTTATTGGTTTATTAAGTACAAACAGGCGAAAAATTGAGTGTGAGGATTTGTTCACTTCACACAAAAAGATTTTGAAATGAGATGGCTAACTGTAGCGTTTAGTCCACTGTCTATAATAGCTTAATTTAGAGATCACTTGTTTTTTTTAACCGACAACTTTGATCGGTTAACGTTGATACGGTCAACCATCGGTCAAATGGTCATCGGTTAACATCCCTAGTAAGAAAAAGTAGCAGTTCTTTGCAATATAAATAGTAATTAGATGTAATTTATACTTTATTTTGACAGATACATACTATTTGCCCCTCAGTATTGTTATACATTAACAAGACGCAATAATAATATAGAGTGTAAATTATTATATTTACTTAAATTATTAAATGGATGCTGCCTTAAAGGGACAATAAAAGCCCTCCCTACACCTATCTCTGACCCTACCCAAGAAATGTTTTTATTATTATTAAGCATTTTGTTAGGCACTTTATTTCCACATTTAGAACATTTTCTTAATTTTTATTGAAAGTAAATGCCTTTCCGATGTGATTTGTGATGAGAAATGAGAGAAGAGCAAGTTCTGCAAAAGGTGGACTTGAACCCGTGTTGATGGCGTCAAAACAATAATCCATTAGCCATATGCTTTACTGTTTGCACCACTGAAGACATTGAATTCCTAGAGGTTTTTTTAAATGGTGTTTGGCACAGCCAGGCATTGTTAGGCGGAACTTGCCACTAACAATGTATAGCACTTGCCAACAAGGCACGCGATTTGCACTTAGTGTAAATAGACACTGCGATGATAATATGGCGTAAATTATCCAGTGGAAACATCTGGTTGACATCACAAAGTACAGATGCCATTTGTCATAAAGCAGAAGCAGACACACCACACAGCTGCTACTTCCATGTAAAAGCATGTTGTCGGATATGACAAGAAACGTAGCTAGTTTTTTGGATTCTGCGAAAAAGACTCGTTAATTACCCTAGTTCAGGACTTGCCGATCAACATTGAGCGCAACAAACCACCAACCGCTTCACCCACCTCTGCCAGATTTGGCAATTATTGCAATTATTTTACTAGTCCTGAAGCGGGAAATGTTACACTAACCTGTTAGGTTACTGCAGACACATTTCTGTGTTTTGTTATAGTTACATCCCTCAGGGCTTTTATTCTAAAAGTGTGCTCATTTGTATAAATCAATTATCGCATTATCGTGTGTTTACTTCAAATATCTTTAGAGCAGTATTTATTCCCTATTTTTTCCTAAAATAGGATGATGTGAGCATTTTAGAGCACCAAACTCTTACATGTAATTTATGTTTCATTCATACTCTATGCCAGAGGTGCAGAAAGTCCACAAGTTAGACTAATAAGTAATAAATTCCTGGAAATCCCTAATATGGACAAAGACAACAAATTGTGACATGTTGACTGATTAAACAAAGATAATTAACACATCATTGCGACATTGTATTATGGTTTATTTGTGTTCTTCAAGACATCTTGGGTATTTTCATAACGATAAAGTAATCATAAAGCAATGCCAATCAACAGCCTTTATCACTGTATATAATAATATAAAATAACAATTTCTTTTTAATTTCTATGTGACTGATAACATTATTTGTTCATAATATTTCTATAGATATAGCAATATATCATTATTGTGAATTATTTTGACCACGATCACTGTGTATTGAAAAATCTGATGTCTTGACAGCCCTAATTCAGTGTATGATTGAACACTCTGAATAGAAAAAAACTGATTTGCAAAAAAAAAAAAATTACCGATTAAATAAACACTTGCGAATCTGGCATTACTAGTATTCTAAACAGCTGATAGAAAACACTGAACAAGATTTTCAGGATAATAATTTTGAGGTGAGTATATGGCAATTTCCATCTAGAAATAAGGATTTATCCATAATATTTCATTGGGGTGCAGTAATGTTTCACTAGTGCTCGTGTCCCAGTAAAAAGAATGTAGCGACACCTTCCAACTAAACATAAATATAGTAAGAGTTGTCTATTTCACAAAATGAGCCTGTGCTTCTCAAAACATTGCAAACTCAAAGGTTATCAGTTTAAATCAGTCTAATGATACACTTACTATATTGGTTGGCGTTACTATTGACTTATTCACTAATTTTCAAAAAATGACAAAAAAAAACCTCAAAAGGTTTTTTAATCTGTTTGAATCAGTTTCATTAGACACTCCCTCCCCAAATCCCTCAACTTATTTACTGAACCGCAAGTCATTACTTTCGACATGTCCGATTCAAAATGAAAACTTGTGCCAAAAGTCTCATGACACTAAAAAGAATCAAAACCCTGGAATTGTTAAGTTGGTTTGGAAATGAAACCATAATTAAAACGATCCTTAACGTTAGAAGCATGTTTAAGGCAAAGCCATTTGGTCTGTCATAGAGAATAAAGATGTTTTTCAAGACCAGCAATGCAAAACACACTACAAACCATCGGCAGTTCAATTCTCGGGCTGAAGCTACAAGATACAGGATGAGGAGACTTAAAGCAGCACAGGATCAGGAACCACTCACCGGATCTGTGAGCTCCAGGATGCTGGCGCGGTAAGTAAGAGGTTTGCAGTCACGGGTGTTGTCTACCAGGCTGCAAGGTAGAAACATGGGGCCCAGGTCATCTCCGTCCAACACATCCACCGTAAGCGTAGTGGTGGCGGTGAGCCGGTCCCTTGGGTTTGGAGCTCGGTCCTAAAGGGAAACACAAACTTGGTTTGAAGGGAGAAAAATCTTTGTTTTAGGGCTGATGTCTGAATCCAACTCCAAGATCCCAAACTTAATCACCGGCCAAATAGACTCTACAGTCAAAGTCAAAATTGGGTATTTTTCTTATGCCTGGCTCACACTACAGGAGTTTTAAAATCCTATCCGATTGTAAAATCTGGTTGCAGCACACACTTCAGGAGAATCTTTGCAGATTTTCTTCCCTCAAATTTTAAACATGCTCACACTACAGGATTTAAAAATCAAGGAGTATCACACACTCCAAAATATTATTAAGATTATTATTATATATATTTAATAAAATATATATTTATTATATTTAATAAAAATATATATTTATTATATTTAATTTAACAAAATACATATACATTATTAAGTGCTCCTGTCGTTCTGGCACTCGTTGTGTATAGCTGTGTGTGTGTGTGCAATGTATTTTTCCCCTCGGGGCTTGCCCTATAAAGGTGGTGCATGCACACTTTTTGTACTGGAGTGCAGCGGGTTTTTCAGGCTGTTTTTTTTGTGTTTGACCGAGAATAAAGTGAAGGAACGTTCAGACGACTGTCATTTATTGTTTTCTTATTTCTATGTCACACTAGCGCTATGTCACACTAGTGTGCTATAATGTTTACCACTGCCTAGTTCAAAAGCGATCGTCACCTGTTACAGTGTAATAGATTTGTGCTGTCAAATGAAAAGCAGGAAATGCAGATATTCATTCTCTCTCTCTCTCTCTCTCTCTCTCTCTCTCTCTCTCTCTCTCTCTCTCTCTCTCTCTCTCTGAGAGCTACAGCAAACTACGGCAATTCAACTCGCGGTTGCCATTTTGAAATGTCCGTCTCGCCGTAGTTGTTTCCCATTGGCTATTGTGACAGTACTGACGTTATTACAATCTTGCTCATCCCGATAAATATCAAACATGTTTGATATGATCGGGGCGACCCCGATTTGCATGAGAGCAGATCGGGAGTTGCAAGATTTGATCTGTGAACGCCTCACATTACCAGATAATCTGCGCCAAACATCGGAACCGATCGAGTCCTGGAACATATTTTTTCTCCGAGTCTCGGGAGGGGAAAATCGGGCATAAATCGGCCTAAAACTCCTGTAAGTGTGAGCCAGGCATCAGTTTTTCCATCCCTTTTAAGTTCCTTCAAGTCATACTTTTTTTCTTGTTGAATATCTCGTGAATGAAATTGGTTGGACTTTAAGGCTGTTTAGGTCTAAAAAGAAATCTACACACAAACAAGACCAAGATACTGATTAAAGTTGCGGTCATATTAGCGACATTTCTGTGTAAAAAGTTCAATAGTTGTCAATAGTGTAGCAACGTATAAAGCACAACTAACACAAAAGTCACTTTAAAATCAAGGGCTTTCTTCTGGTCAAGGCAGTAATTCTGTTTGACCATATTGAACCTGTTGCAAACCCTAACATAGGGTCATGTGGATTACAATTGAAACCGATAAATGTGACTGCACCTTAAGAAACCATTTTTGCTTTAAAATGACCATAAAAAAAGTATCATACAATTAGTTCGAACATATCTTTTCCCCTATATTCCAAATCTTCAGCCTTTGTGTAAAAGACAGACTGAAATTTATGCCCAAAAATGCTATTTATTAGCACCAATTAATGCCAAACGCATAGCATTACGTGTCAAAGACACCGTTTCTGAATTGAACACAACAGCAAATGAGACTTGAGAGATTTCCAGTGAATAACAGCTCCAATTTCAGTCTGTTTCTCACACAAACTGCTCATATGACTTCAGAGTTGTATCATTTATGGTGTTTTTTGGAACATTTTAGAGTTTGGCCATGTAACTGCAGAGGGTGAGAACATTTTTCATTCTTTTGTACAATATTTCTCATTCCATGCAGACTTACGTTGGCCTGAATGATGACAAGGTAGCGCGTGATCTCTTCATAATTCAGCCTCTCTCTCAGAACCACCGATCCTGACAGGGTGAGAGGGATGTCGAATGTCCTGTTTGTGCTCTGTAAAGAAGTGTAGGTCAAAAGGGTTTCCCTTACACACACACACAAAGGCTCACACAATTCCAGCCTCATGAGAAATTCATCATCTATCTGCTTCAATAAGAAGAGAATGCTGATGGGACAAAATAGCCTGACTTTCAAAACCTTCTCACCCTTATTAGCAATACATACAATACATTACACTTAAAAAGGGACATGGAGACAGGATGTTCCTTGCTCTTTTGAAATAAAAATGTTTGATGTGTAAATGGCTACCTATCACAATACCTAACCTTTAATTAGAAAGCGAACGCAGTAGTCTTTGCATAGCTAAACTTTTGATTATCAGCATTAAATCCAATCCACATTTCAGGTTACTGGCCAAGAACCACCCACTTAGACAGAATAATTATTCATCTTGAAAGTTTTCTGTTATACCTTGAAAGCAACTTTTCGTTTCAGATGAACTTATGAAAAAAAAACAGTTTAGAGCTCAGTTACAGATTTAATTTGGTCACATTGAGAGTGATTTCTAGTGAACATATGCATAAGATGGTCAGTGAACACACTGTGGGTGGTGTGAAGCTGTTCCTTTGGGGCTTAGACATCGAATTTAGAGATGTCACACAAAACACTTCTTTCAATCCTGGAATGGTTAAGTGGTGTTTAGCTCCTCTCACGGCATTAATGCTGCACTCATTAAGAAGCAGTACGAGAATGTCACCAATTTGCATTTGTAATACCACCATATTCATTTAAATGATTTGTTGAAGAAATTGTATTTGCATTTCATCATATGCAAACTTTATGCTATATATACTGCTATTTTGCCGGTATATTTTCATGATGCTAAATTGTGTTCAATTATACTCTGTGATAATCAATGATGCACATCAACGTATTCATCAAGGATTAGGTTTTGTAAGGTTTTGTAAGTAAACCAATTAAAAATAACCTGCTGGAAACTCTCTGTGTTCCCTATCTGGCACATCCAGACCATACAGGTGCTAGTGATATGATTAGAATATCATCAAAAAGTTGATTTATTTCACTAATACCATTCATAGAAACGGAATTGATGATATTCAAACTATATGACCAGCACATGTATAGAGACTTGTGTAAAGACATTAATATAGTGATTCATGTTTCACTAGTGATTAATGTTTTACTAATTAATATAGTGATTCAACTTGTTGTTGTTGTTGTTTTTTTATACCATTTTTTCCTGAGGACACTCTGCACACAAGAAAGAAAGAAAGAAAGAAAGAAAGAAAGAAAGAAAGAAAGAAAGAAAGAAAGAAAGAAAGAAAGAAAGAAAGAAAGAAAGAAAGAAAGAAAGAAAGAAAGAAAGAAAGAAAGAAAGAAAGAAAGAAAGAAAGAAAGAAAGAAAGAAAAACATGTACCGGATCTGTAGGGTTGTACCGAATGGTGTATTCAATTTGTCCATTAGGACCATCATCAATGTCAACAGCCCCGTTGTTTCCTGTAAAACCTGAGAAGATGGTGGTTCCGACAGGCGTTAGCTGGAAAAGATAGAAACACAGAAGTTAAGCATCTTTAACACTCTCTTGGTTGGCCACCTCTCAGCGTGAATGTCGTTTCATTCTTAGTTCTACTGCCATTTCATCATTTTGTGCTTGATTCCTGGTGCTAGTAAGTTGGCGGACTAGTTTATGCTTCAAGCATCTTGACCGTTGTGTTAAACAGCACTCCTTTGAGGGAGAATTTGATGGACATGCTCTTGTAAAGTACACAGCGCTCCTCTTTATCTCTCTCTTTCTGGCTGTCATAATGAGGTCCTGCTGTGGTGCGGCTCTCAGAAGTGTGGGGAAAAAGAGGAAGTAATAGTTAAGAGTCTGCTGCGGAAGCTGGAGGCACCTGGGAACTCAGACGTTAGTTCCTGCGCTGCTACTCTGACGTTCTGACAATATATATTAGAGAGAAAAAAAGACAAATTCCTCACAACAAAAGTGGCACAGAGTTAGGATGCTTCAGAGAGCCTTTATAATGAAAATAACTGCCATCACGATCTGAAGAATACTCTCAGACTGCTGTCACGAAGAGGTCACATAAGGCTATCTGAACAAAGAATAATTAAGCAGCCTGTTATGCATAATGAGCTCTTAGAAGCAAAATCCTGAGTGAATCTGACAGTGTTAAATAAAGCACAATAGCATTTCTATTAGCATATGTTCCAAGTGCAATAAATGAGATTTTTATAACAGTATAGCTAATAGGCTACTTATAAAACTGCATAAAAATATTAGCTGTCACTCTAAATCTCTCAATAATATGTCTTAGTAATAATATATTTAAATGCTTACTTTCATGATCAAAGCTCTGTAGTTTTTAACATATAATGCAATGAAATATAATGATGATCGAGAAATTAACAAATAAACAATGTATATTTGATACTAAAATGTATATATATGTGTATATATATATATATATATATATATATATATATATATATATATATATATATATATATATATATATATATATATATATATATATATATGTGTGTGTGTGTGTGTGTGTGTGTGTGTGTATATACTATACACAGATACACACACACACACACACACACACACACACACACACACGCACAGATCAGGCATAATATTATGACCTAATATTGTGTTGGTGCCCCTTTTGCTGCCAAAAGCTCCACTAGACCCCCACTATTCCCCTGATGATATGCTATGGTGTCTGGCACTAAGATGTTAGTAGCATATCCTTTAAGTCTTTTAAGTTGAGAGGTGGGGCCTCCATCCCACAGATGCTTGATTGGCTAAAGATCAAGGAGGCCAAGTCAACACCTCAAACTCTTTGTTGTGCTCCTCAAACCATTCCTGAACTGTTTTTGCCACGTGGCAGAGGCATTATCCTGCTGAAATAGGCCACAGCCACCAAGGAATACAGTTTCCATAAAAGGGTGTACATGGTCTGCAACAATGCTTAGGTAGGTGGTATGGGTCAAAATAACATCCACATTGAGTAGAGGACCCAAGGTTTCCCAGCAGAACATTGCCCAAAGCATCACACTGCCTCCACAGTCTTCAACCCATAGTGCACCTGGTGCCATGTGTTCCCCAGGTAAGAGACGCACACAAACCCGGGCCAGCCATGGATGTTGTATTACATTTGATTGGACTGCACAGGCCAGCCTTCGCTCCCCACGTGCATCAATGAGCCTTGGCCATCCGTGACCCTGTCGCCGGTTCATCACTGTTCCTTCCTTGGAACACTTTTTATAGATATTGACCACTGCAGACTGGGAACCCACAAAAGCTGCAGTTTTGAAAAAGTTCTGACCCATTCATCTAGCTGTCACAATTTGGCCCTTGTCAAACTCGCTGAAATTCTTACGCTTGCCCATGTTCCTGCTTCTACCACATCAACATTGAGGACAAAATGTTTTTGTCCTCAAAATGTGCACACTTGCTGCCTAATATATCCTACCCACTAACAAGTGCTGTGATGAAGAGGTAATCAGTGTTATTCACTTCAAATGTCAGTGACCAAAATGTTAAGCCTGATCGGTGTATATCTATAGTATTCATATTCATATTCGCATTCAAAGCAAAAAAAGACATGTGAACCATGGCCGTGCAGAAATTTGTGAATGATACTCTCATAGTGCCATCAGAGTTACGTCATTGTATGTTCTGGGAAAACTGCAGTTGTACGGACAGTGTCAGTCACAGTTTTAGATCCAGCAATAATTAATTTACCAATTAAGCTTTATTTACACATGCCAGTCGTATTTACCCAGGAGTTAAAAGGTTTAGACACAAGCACTTCTTAATACTTTTCATTGGTAAAATATTTTCAAAACCCACAGACAGATGTATAGTCTGACAAACAGTAATGATTTGTGGGAGAGAAAAAAAACACGAAACACGAAAAATGGAGAATATGGAGAAATATGGTTTCTGTCAGACAGCAATGAAAGCAAGTAGCAAATCATGGTTTTTGCCACCGACATAAATACAATTCTACAAGCAAATATAGCCGTGGCTAAAATGGTCATCAACTGTCTTTAGACTGACAATATTCAGTATAGCACAGCCTTTTGTAGCTTACTGTTTAAGACATCTAATCAATCTCAATAGCTGCAGGGCAAAAGGACATTAAGTTGGTGACATTGATAAATGGAAACCTGAACTTCTCTATAACTTCACAGCATCTGCAGACACTCAATGAACACAAACAACCCTTTAGCCATTTAGAGCCATTTAGAATCCACACGTCCATCAAATGCTTTTTCCCTAACATTATTATTTACTTCACCATCTCTCTTAAACTCGGCATACTACTTCAGCACTCGGCGGACTTATATAGTGCACTCTTCAGTGCTTGTTGACTGATGGACTGAGCTGTGTTAGTCCCCCTTATCTGTGCGTCAGTCAGACGTTTCAAACTCCGGTTGAAATCGATGGTGGGCAATACAGCCTGCCATTTTTTGAGGCCACTCGAGAGGAGGCTGCCTGCCACTGAAGCTGCCTCCTAATGAGGGAAATCTCTACTGACAGCTCTCCGGGGAACAACTCTCAATTAGCTGAAAGCCACACACTCTCCATGCAGTCAATCCAATGTGAGAAGATCTCTGGAGACCGAGGCAGCATTCCTACAGACCCACAATGACACTACGTGTTGAATGTTATCGGAAGCTAATCCAAAGGGAAGGAAAAAATAAAAATAGTGCTAATGAATGTCCAGAAACGGACGGCATTTTTAACGGTAAAGACTGAGTCATAGAATGCGAAGTATTGTGACCATAATGGCAGACCCACAAAAAAAATCTGCACCATGAAACTGGCATTACTGTCATTCAAAAAGTTTTACACATCTCCTGCCCTTTTCATTTCCCTTATATTTGGACCTATTAATAATACATTTAACCACCAAAATGAGATATCAGGATATTAAAATGATTTCTGAAGGATCATGTGACACTGAAGACTGGATTAATAATGCTGAAAATTACATTTTAAAATATATTAAAAACAGAAAACAGTTATTTTACATTGTAATTGTATGTCAAAATATAAGCATAGAATACTTATTTAAAAAAAAATCTCAATTATTCCAAACTTGTGACTGGTTGTATGGATCGGACTTTTAACTATTGTTATCTGGGATGCAAAGTATAGGAAGGTTTTAGACAAAATTTTAGTATTGTGTATACTGAACAACGTCGTAATGGCAATCCACAATACAGCCCTTGCTGTGGAAAAACAAAGAGAAGCTAAATAAGTCACAAAAGGTGACTGGCAGAATTATTCAGTGAGCTACAGCACTTCTGGGGTAATTACACAGCAGTCAAATACAGAGAAATGTTAACTGCTAAATGCTTCAGCTCCAAAGCCCACAAGTGCAATTTATTTAGCGCAAAATAACCTTGTCGTGGGTAAACCATCACACTGACACAATTCACTGGTTGAAATTCCAATTACATCAGGCAAATGTTCAGTTTTAGCTAAAACGACTCACTTCTGCAAACTTCTAATAATGTGTGCTCCAGAATGCCAGTGACTTCCATGTTCTCCAGAAACCGTATAAAAGTAACTCATGAAAAAGTCATTACAACTACAGAAGAAGAACAAAAGAAGGCCTGCTAAATAGAAACTCACCTCATTAATCGCTACATAGTAGCGCGGCTGCTGAAAGCGTGGGGTGTTGTCGTTTCGATCCCGTACGACTATCCGCACTTCGTGTAGGATCACCGTGCCAACAAGCTCATTAGTACACTGAACCTGCACTACAATGGACTGAATGTAGGAGGGAGGCTGAAAGACAAAAAGAAAAACATCGAAATCAAGCAGTTCATTTGCATGGTGTGCATTCAGCAGGGCAAACTAAAAATGACCATTTCCTTGCAGTCCATTATAAAGCCCATTACAAAGTGCATGCTGTGAACAACAGATTTCCCAGCTAAAGAGAAGAACGTTTTTTTTTTTTTTACCATAGTTCTGATTGAACCTTAAGAGAGTGTATAAAAGTCTGACATCAGTCAGTAAAAAGTCTGATTGACTGTTTTGTTTTAATACAGATTATATTATCCTCCTAACAATTGTAGGATTTAAAGTGCCACTATTATGCTCTTTTTAATTTTTTGCTTGTGAATGTAAAACGTCTGCAGAGTTTTAAAGGGGACATATTATAACAGTCTTTTTCCATGTTTAAGTGTGTGTATATCAGTGTCTATAATTGGGTCCCAGTTAATTGATGAAATTTAGAAAACGCGAAAAAGGACAACCCAGTAACTTTGTTTTGATAAGCCTTTTTCTGCAAGCATGTGAAATGTATCTCCCCATATGACGTAGGAAGGGGGTCTATTATAATACCGCCCCGTAATCCTCCATTTTCTCTCTGCGTCCGAACAGTTTTAGCGACAACTGTCTTGTAAGCTATGCATGTGCATTGCCTGAACGAGGACAATTCAAGGCAATTCAAGGTTTTGCTAAAAAGTTCAAACTGTTTGTGGTCCAGCTTATAGTCTCCGGAGCGATACTGGTTTCAGCTTGTCTGGCTATCACCAGACCAAGCTCAATCTTTTAAGATTGAACATTAGTCTGGGGAGTCTGCTCTGTGTTTTCCACTGCACAAGAGGCATGATCAACGGGCATGGTTCAAATGACTGTATGCAATTGGACAGCCATCCAACCAATCAGACCACAAGAGGCACGATCAACGGGCATAATTCAAATGACTCTGTACGCAATTGGATAGTCCTTCAAACAATCAGACCACAAGAGGCACGATCAACGGGTAACGATCCATTCTTCTCTATCCATCATTGTGTTAAATCTACCAATAGCGGCAGGTGGATAAGTCAGCCTGTAATTGGTTCCAGCAAAAGCGTGACAGAAGCAGGATAAACGAATGTACAGGTTTCCAGCCTGAGCTGCAGGGCGAAATCAAATCGCCAGGAGATCAGGCTGGGTTTACCCGGTCTAGGTCACAGCACTAATGAAAAGGAGAGCACACACTTTATAATGCTTTATCTGAGTTTTTTTACGGATATAAAGTTTATTAAGCACCCCCCCGAAAAGACATAATGTCTGTACAGCTGCAAGAAAAAGTATGTAAACTGCTTGCAGAATCTGTGAAACTGAGTACTTTTAACCAAATTAAAAAGATCACACAAATGTTATGTTTTATTTAGTACTGTCCTGAATAAGATATTTTACATAAAAAATTATTTACATATAGTCCAAAAGACCAAAACAACGGGTGAATTTATTAAAATAACCCGTTCAGAAGTTTATGAATCATTGATTCTCAATACTGTGTGTGGTTCCCTGGATGATCCACGGCAGTTTTTTTTTTTTTTTTTTTTTTTTTTTTTTTTTTAATGGTTGTTCTTGAGTCCCTTGTTTGTCCTGAGAAGTTAAACAAACTATCTTTTCAAACACAACTATTAACAAAGGTTCAAACCTTATTCACTGATGCTTCAGATAAAAACACGGTGCATGAAGAGGCGGGGGGTGAAAACATTTAAACAGGATGAAGATGTCTATATTTTTCTCATTTGGTATAAATATCACTTTTATTCATTTAGTACTACCCTTCAGAAGCAAAATAAGATACTTGTTTCCCGGAAGACAAATTAAGTACAATTTACCTTGATCTTCAAAGCATTTTCACCCCCCGGCACTTAATGCATTGTTTCTTCATCTGAAGCATCAGTGAATGTCTGAACCTGTGTTAATATTTGTGTTTGAGTTCCTCAATTGCCCTCAGTGTGAAAAGATGGATCTCAAAATCATAGTCACTGTTGGAAAGGGTTCAAATATGCAAAAGATGCTGGAAAACTGAAGAATTTGCAAGACCTGAAAGATTTTTCTGAAGAAGGGCAGTTTAACTGCCCAGGACAAACAAGGGACTCAAGAACAACCATAAAATGTCTTATTCAAGATAGCACTAAACAAAAAATAAAATGCATTTTGTATGATCTCTAATTTAGTTAAACTTATTCACATTTTACAAATTCTGCAAGCATTCACATACTTTTTCTTGCAACTGTATTTGTTTACTGTTAGTCGTAATGAGTGTTTGTGTCGCTGTGTATGCTGATGGTAATGCAAGGGAGAGAGTGTTTATGGATAAGATTTTAATTCACACTTCTTGTTTATTCAGCTCTTATGGTGATTGATTTTCTGGAGTGAAAACAGATGCTTCATCTTTTGTGTGATAAACAATAAACTTCATAAAATTCATCAGTAAAGTTTTGGCCATCATTCGGACAGGGTCTGCTACACCAGGCTTGTACTAATTGGGGATAAAAGCAAGATGGCAACATAAATTAAAATTTTACCTTAAAAAAAAAAAGTAAAAAAAGTGATTTTTGCATTTTTGCAGAATCTGTTAGTTGAAATCATGAAGAAGCCTCTCCGTGTTTGAGATAGCAGAAATGGTATATTTAAAAGTGTACATTTTGAGGTTGAAATCACCTTGTTTTGTCTGTGTGTATTTCCATACTGGCTTTTGTTATTGCCCTGCCCTCCAATGGACGCGTGGCTAATTATTTATGCATAATTATGTCTTATTATGCTTGATGCCCAAGGGAATGTCTGCAAATCCCACCATGTGGTTGAAACGTATAATTTTATGAATTAAAACTACTTTTTAGTTTGTTTAAATGTTCAAATTCCAATGTTGTGCATTATTGAGTCTGAGAGTCTACTAAGGGTTTTTTTTCACAATACAACCAAGCTGTGGAATTTTAACATCCATCCAGTCCGTTTTTAAATGTTAAAAGTAATTTAAATTCATACAAATGATATGTTTCATGGTGTATGGTGCAACCCTTGGGCATCAAGCACCGTGATAGCGAGTAAAAGTGTTTTCAAATATAAATATGCAGCTATAATGCATGTAGGTGATTTTGAATTGATATTTCATGTTATATATACAATGTATGAAATGGATATACAATGGTTACCAACCACAAAAGTGCTTATATCTCTGTAAGACTGGCCAATCTATAGAACAATGGCAAGGAAAACTTTCCCCCACTCCGAGAGCCCCCTCGTGGTCGGGAGCATTTCTGTTGTGTTGAGGCTTGTTTCCGTAGCCTGGGAAATCCCAGACAACTTTCGGCATATTTAGATTTGCTCTGCAAGTAGTCTGGCAAAGAGCCCATTCAAATCCATTTCCTATCCGTCGAAATTGCGGCACCAATCAGAAACGTTGGGCCGGGCTTTACACGATGACAACGGTGAAGCAGTGGAACATCACTCATGCGAACATGCTATCCCGTCTGTTTTAAGCTATTAAAACTTTTCCCTTTCGTTAAAACCCGAGCAAAAAACAACACTCGGCTACCAGATGTGGATTACACCAGCTACTTTGTTGAGGAGGATGGGGAGTGTGATTATACACACAGCAGCTCTGGCCCTGGCCATTCTGTGCTCACACTGGATCTGGTAATCATGTCAAAAATGTAAATACTTGTAAATAAATAACTATCGTAACTATCCTCAAGTCTGAAAATATTCTAACACATCTCAAATGACTGAATTTTGAATAAAGTTTGTGAGCAACAATTTTCCAAAGACTCTTCAATATTTTTTTTATTTTCAAAATATTGCAAATCATGTTCTAATTGCAATACAAATGCCTTACAACGTGGGCAAACGCAGTAAGAGCTTGACGTTTTCTGTTCGACCGTCAATCCGAGATGCTTCATTCGGTCTGAGATGTTATTAGGCTTTCCAAATTTTGCAAAAAATGTTGATGGAGTGGCGATGGACACCAGCTATTATCATATTTCTTTTACAACGGCAAAAGTCTTCAGAAACCATTGCAACATCTTCCTCAAAATCACAAAAAGATAATTTCTGTCTCAGATGTTTCTCCGTCCCTCCCCTACGTCATCGGTCGTTGGTGACGCCCCTTTGGAAATTATTTGTTTATGAAGCTTTGCCAGACCATAACTCAGTTACTACTTAGAATGGTCTGGTTATAACCAGGCTATTGTTTTCATGGTGTTGTGGCGATTTTTTTGTGTTGTGGTTTAATTTAGTACGGTTGCACTACTGGGCCACCGTAGAGTAGGCTCCCGGGAATTAGGGGTTTAGAGGAACTGAACCTTCGAATTATCCATTTTCATACTCTTTGAGAAATTAGGTGATGTGCAATGTATATTATGACAAAATGTTTTTGACCTTGAACACATGAAGTCTATTGTAGGAGACCTCTAAAACAAAGTCAGCAAACTTTAAAATTGCATAATAGGGGCACTTTAAAAAAAAAAATCCTAAATTTTCCCATGTTTTATTTTCACGTTTAAAGGTAAAGTGTGTCATTTTTTTCACTAAAAGCATCCAATGGTGGTCTCAGACTTGAAAAGCAAAAGGATTTCAGATAATCACATCTCGGTCCAGAACTCGTCCGGTGCTGTTGAGATACAAGCGCTGCTTGACCGGGTCCAGAATGACCCAGTAGTCATGGTTGTCCCGTAGAGATAAAGAGATGGTCCTGTCAGGGTCTTCTGCTCTCCCGTTTATCTGCATGTTCTCCACCAGAAGGGTTCCTGTGATAATAACAAACAAACATCATATGTACTCACGGTTTATTTTTCAAAAAGCATTAGGGGCATATTCCCAATCATTTCATTATGCTATTAAATAAAACTGCATGAATTACTTGTTCTTGCCATTCACATGCAAATACAATGGCACACATGCAAATATAATTAGGGTCAGTCTCTGTGATATTTTCCAAGTGTCAGTTGTTTTTGTTTAGAAAGAAATGATAAAGTTAATTAGACACTTAAGATGCAGAGCGGATGTGTTTTTATTTCCCTTCTAAAGTTTTATAAGACATCTCAGAAAAAGAACTCAACATGAACTCAAAAAAGTCTCAACAAATTATTCCAAAACTAAATGACCTGAACTCTGATATTCACATTCATTTTATAGTTCTATAATAACACTGTCCTTTGTGAAAAAGAACAGCATACTAAAGGATATACTTCAAAGGTATAATGTGTACATTTTAAGGACTTCTAGCGTGATGTTGTGAATTGTATCTGCCCACAGCTCAACCCTCCCTTTCGAAGCACATAGAGAAGCTACGGTGGCCAACACAGGACAAAGATGTCGTCTGAGAGAGCAGAGAGTATCTAGCTCTCTGTAGAGCAGTTTGTCCATTTAGGGCTACTGTAGAAACATGGAGGCGCAAAGTCTATGTAGATAGAAATGGCTCATTCTAAGGTAATACATACATAATGGTTTATTATGCAAGGTATTTATACACCACTGAAAACATAGTTATGTAGGCAATATTATATTGCATTTCCATCAATAGATCTTCATAAATATTACACACTGCACCTTTAACATATAAAAACTGAATGCACTGTTTTCGGACACTTGCTATTTACTATTAAACGGAAATGTATTATAGTTTTCATCTATATTAAATGCAATCAGTTAAGAGTGGGTTTTTTGACAATTAAGGACTTTATATGTCTTATCTGTATATGTACTTTTTTATATAATTACTTCTATTGTCTTTGAAACATGATTAAAGCATATTTCTGGTAAATTTAACTTAGCATTTATGTTAAACTAAAATTAGCTTTACTGTGATTTCTATTGAAACACAGTGTCAGTACGTTAACACATTTTTTTTACTTTAAAACAATTAAATTGTCTTTCAAAGGTTTCATTAGACATAAATGAATAGTGAACTATTTAAGTGTACTTGAGTGTTTTAAGATATGGTCATGATACAGCTCTTTAAGAGGGGAGAGCGGGGCACAACCTAACACTTTTTGACTTTCTCAGTTTGTGTAAATTCACTAGGGTTCAGAGTATTTTTTTAATTAGTTTTCCTTATTGTTTTAAACTTTTTTTTTTGTTTGACAACAAACACGCAAAGCACAGCTTTACAGCATACTTCAAATCATAATAATAATTAATCATTTCTGAACATTGACTCCTAATTGAGTCTTAATTTACCTTTTTCTCATTGTTTCTCAATAGAATTCATTAAAGTATGGAATATAGCATAACAGGGGCTCATTGTAACGCAGTGTTATAGCATGCCCCACCTGCACATCAAGGATTTAAAACCAACTCGTGTCTTCTGCTGTTTAGATCAACTGTTAAATAACAGATTTAAAATTACAATAATATCAGATTTATCTCATTTAAAATAAACTAAAAAAACAGAGATGAAGAATAAACTTAAGGAACTTTCGCTAAATTTTGCTATGGTTAAATCAATGTTCAGTGATATCTTCCAAAGATTTTTTTTCTCTAAATAATGTTGATATGGCAACTATACACTACGTTTCGTCATCCAGATCCATGTAGAAAGTTTTAAACCATGTGCATTACAACTAACCCCGCAATTTGTGTCCCGCTCACCCCTACATATAAGTAGCCTTTTAAATGTATACACTTAACCCATTTAATCCCACTGGTCACAATTGTGACCACAATTTTTCCTTGCATTTTTTAGTGTAAAATTGAAAAGTAACTCATATTATGAAGCATATGTTCATATATAATGAAAATGTAAGATGTCTATATGAGTTTATGGCAGGTCTAACATGATTGGTTAGTTTGGTCATGTGACCACACACATTTATTTCCTGGTACTGCTGTCTTAACGGAAGGATGACGTCAAAGCTCAGAAAGGACAGGTAAGAATACTAAGTTCCTTTTTGAGGAGCTCATAATTTTTTTGCACATATCATCATGAAAGGCTTATCTATACATACACATTGAAATTAAATGAAAACATGCTTTATTCTGTTGTCAAATTGCAAATAAATGAAGACGGTCACAATAGTGACCGGTGGTATAACACAGGGAGTCTATGTTACCCATATGTAATTCTGTGTTATTTTTATGAACTCTCTTACAGAATGACTTTAAGTCAAGTTTTGGATTTACTTGACACTGATGATCCAGAGCCTGCAATTTGTAATATAGCAGTGGTCCCTAAGATAGAGAAGGATGCAATAGAAAGCGACTGTGATAGCGATGCATCTGACATGGATTTTACTGGTGACTCAGCTCACATACCATCAAGAATTTTGAATTCTACTGCAGAACTGTTTGGATATGATAATTTTGAGGAAATTGAACCTGAATGCGAGGACCAACCAAAACTCACAATTCAAACAAGAAGTCTCTCAAGAAAACTTGAATCTGCTTCATCATCTTTGTTGCCATCTTCAGATGCTACTACTGCCACCATGCCGCCCTTGGCAGAAAACATCCCTGAAACTGCTTGCGATCACCAACCGAAACTCAAAATCCAAACAAGAAATCGTACAAAACAACTTGAAGTTGCCTCATCATCTGTATTGCCTTCTTCAGATGCTACTACCACCACCATACCAGTGCCCTTGGCAGAAAGCACCCCTGCTCAGCTGATTAAAAGGAAAAACAAGAGTAGGTGTTTCAGAAAGTCTAAAAAAACCGCAAAAAGCAATTTGCCTGACTACATTGTGTATGAACCGACTGCAGCACAATGTCTAAAAGCAACAAATCCGAATCCATTGGATGTGTTTTTAGCAATGTACCCCTCATCTCTGAGAGATCTTACCATAGAAATGTCAAATCTCTACTCTGTTCAAAACAAAAACAAACCTCTTAATTTAAGCATGGATGAACTACTTGTATTCTATGGTGTGCTCCTCACCTCTGGATATTGTACTGTTCCACGACGGCATTTGCTCTGGTCACTAGATGGGGATGTCCACAACAGCAGCATCTCCAATGCTATGAGACGAAACCGATTTGATGAAATTATGGCTTCCATCCATGTTGTGGACAACACAACGTGCAACAATGACCCCTTCTTTAAGGTGAGGCCAATCTTCCAGGAGCTAAATAGCTCATACAAAATTCTGCCATTCAGTAAATGGCTGTCAGTAGATGAAAGTATGATTCCCTACTATGGGCGCCACGGGTACAAGCAGTTCATAAAGGGAAAACCAATCCGCTACGGCTATAAGGTTTGGAGCCTTGCATCCTCAGGGGGTTACCTCTACCACATGGAGCCTTATGCTGGAGTGCATACCCTTCTTCCAGAGACTGGGTTAGGTCATGGGCCCAGTGTAGTGCTGGGTTTGGCTGAACAAGCCGGTGTTCCAGGAGGATGCAACTTCACGCATGACAACCTTTTCACCACATTATCCCTGATTGATGAGATGACAAAGCGAGGATATGGGTGCACTGGGACCATGCGGCAAAACCAGTTGTGTGATGTGCCATTTAAACCAATGAATGAATTCCAAAAGCTACAGAGGGGCTCCACAGAAGTTTTGTCTGAAGGAGAAAAGCTACTGGTGAGGTGGAGGGATAACAGTGTGGTCACTGTTGCAAGCAATGTGGAAAATGTCTACATTGAGTTACCAACTAGGAGATGGAACAAGGAAAGAAAGGCATATGAGTACCTTCAACAACCTCAAATAATCCACTCTTACAACCAGCAAATGGGAGGAGTAGATCTACATGATCTTCAGGTGTCCCGTTACCACTGCACAATAAGATCAAAAAAGTGGTGGTGGCCAATTTATGCCTGGACTCTCCACAGTGCTGTGGTCAACAGTTGGCTGTTCCACAGAGATGTCATGGATGGTGACTATGATCTCCTTGGATTTCAGCGAGTAGTTGCCCAAAGTCTCCTGAAAAAATTTGGTACTGCACCAAAAGGACAAGGGAGGCCATCCTCAATGTCAGCTGCTGTAACTGATATTCCCAGGTTTGATGGTGTTGCTCACTGGCCGATAAACACAGGTAGGCAGATTTATATGAAGATTTGTTTTTATTATAACATTTAACACCTGCAGATGTGTTCCAAAAGCTATACAAAAGAGAAATCATTGTGTAATTGTTAATTTTGTTTTAAAGGGAACAGGTTTCTCAGATGTCGTGTCTGTGATGGTCGCACATCATTTGGTTGTGAAAAGTGTGCCAGGCCAATGCATATTGAGTGCTTCAAAACGTTTCATAACGTCTGAGGGAGTTACCTAATCAATGAGTTCCGCACCAGGACACCGTTTTTTTCCCCGCTGCTATGTCCTTAGGAAGGTGTCTACTCAAGTTACATGAGTTCCAAACCAGCACACAGTTGTAACTGTTGATTGATAATTTTTGTGACGATTTGTTGTTATTAATGAATTATGTTCTTTGGCATTGTTACATGTTACATGTTTCCTATAGGCTCATATTTAATAATTTGTTTATTTATTTTAATTTGTTTATTTGTTTTAATTTATTATTTTATTTCTGAAAGTTTTTTTTCATTTTGTAATTTTAAGTATTTTGTGTTATTTATAATGATTACATTCTAAGCAATTTCCTACAATGTGTTATTTTACCATAATTTTATTAAAATATTTATTATTTTTGAAACTGAGCCAGACAATGTTTACCTATTTGTTAATCGAATAAAACACTTCAACAATTTAATCCAGTCTTTATTTTTTTTAATTTCTGGAGATTTATGTATTTATATACAACAACTTAGACTCCCTGTGTTCTACCACCGGTCACAATTGTGACCAGAGATAAAACTAATTTTTTCATGGACTTTTCAAATATTTTTTTACATTATTGACATTGATTGTTTAATATACTTACAAATACAACACAAACTCATATATTTCATCTCTGGGAAAAATTTGGGATTAAATGGGTTAAGATTCGAAATGTACGACAAGTGCACATTAAGCACACTTCTTTTACATGGGGGATGTCAGAAAATGCAAACAAAAACTGTACAGCAGTATCCTGGTGTTGTTATGTGGGTTTAATGAGACCTTCCTGGCTGCAGCAGGTAATTTAAAGCAGCTGCCAGCATAAGAACACATTGCGTGAGCTACAGCAGCAGTTCACTGAGTAGAGCAGAACATCTCACGCTCACTTCAGCCTTTCATTTCAAACAGCTGTAGGACATTATTAATTCAAACTAAATCCTTGAGGAAATACCACTCTGAGTTGTTGTTTAATATTGTTTGATATTCCTAGTTTGTGTTGTAAAACACAGTCATAGCTTCCATAGTCGGTGCACTAAGACACATAACAGGGTCTACAAAGCACAAACCTTGAGCAATGGAAATAAACTAATATGGATCGATAAGTCATCTTTTCCCTGGAAGTCATTAGCCTGAATGATTACTGTGCATAAAACAGCCCGGGAACACAAGTCCAGTTTAAAGGAACAAGTGCATCTAACAGTGCTGCGAATACTATAACACTGTAATGCTAACATCATTTCATTTCATAATGCTGCCTATACAAATCGATGTGCTGCTATCCCAAATCAGAAGAATTGTGCTGAATCCAAATATGCATGCTTCCACACTATATAGGAGGTGAAAAACAGTATTTGAGCTGAGTAGTATGTACGTATTCCGGATGAAATACTACTTCCAGCGAGATTCTGAAGTGTACATTCGATGGACACTTTAGATTAATTATTTTAAATCGAGAAATTACAGTTTTGAATAAAAATGTTAAATGACCTGACCACATGATGGCCCGCCTGATTAACCGCTCTCGTGTGACACGCTCTATGAACACAGAACACCATGCTAGTCTTGGGATGGATGGATGGATGGATGGATGGATGGATGGATGGATGGATGGATGGATGGATGGATGGATGGATGGATGGATGGATGGATGGATGGATGGATGGATGGATGGATGGATGGATGGATGGATGGATGGATGGACGGATGGACGGATGGACGGATGGAGTTTATATCTCGCAATTCTGACTTTGTGTGATATAAAGTCGTAATTGCATGTTATAATTTCAGAACTGCGTGATATAAACTCGCAATTCTGACTTTATAACTTGCAACTGCAACTTTTTATCACGTAATTGCGAGTTATAAAGTCAGAATTGTGAGAAATAAACACAAATTTTGTTTTGTTTTTCCCTCAGAATTACACCTTATCACTAGCAATTGCTAGTTTATTTCTCACAATTCTGAAAAAAGAAGTCAGAATTGCAAGAAGTCGCAATTATCTTTTATTATCTTTTGATAAAAGATCATTTTAAAATTATCTTTTTTATTCTGTGCGGGAAACAAGTTTTCATAGTTTCCTAGTTGAAAAAAATAAGGAAAAAGAAATATCATACTTTGACAACCTACTAATGATATCCCCAGCACGTCAAAGCACTAGAAATGTGTTCTTCTCCGTCTTTTCTTCCTCTTAGCGTACACCTACAGCTTATTCACACTATTCCAGGTTGCACGTAACCGCTTCTCCTCCCCCTCTCTCTAAAGCCGTGTCTCTCAGCGTGAAGCCAGATGGTTTTCTATGTCACACCAATGGGTGATGAACGTGTTTTTGGCGAGCACTGGGCCGATCTCGGCAAGCGGCGCGCCGTTCCCTTTCTCGGCTGTCTTAAACAGCGGACTGCCTGATCCTGGACGTCCCTTGGCAGCTGGTTTGCAGCAGGCCGAGGCCATTGCAAGCTGGCAGCACACCTGTGCAGGGCAAGCTGGGTGATGCTTGGCACAGCATGTTGAGTTATCTCCGCTCACGCATCAATGTGCGTCCTCCTCCTCTCCTTCATTGTTCTCACTGTTCTCTCTATAGGGTTCCACCCCACCAGAAAGCACCGTGTCCATCCAGCTCGATCATTCACAGCCTGAAAATGTACTTCTTGTGTTCTTCTGAACTGCAGTAGTGTAAAGAGACTCTATGGGCACGGGGAATCTTACATTCTGTGAATGCTTTATCACTCATAGATAACGGTATAAAAAAGAAATATACTGCACATTTGTTCTCATTCTCTCAGTTGGAGACCAAATGGCAGTTTTATCAGCCATTCCTGCTAAGCGGAGCCAGGCGGTTACATCCTTACCCTGATATTAAAACCTATGAATATAATTTATATATTAGTAAGAATGGTTTTAACATTGATAAGGACATTTACGTTTCAATCAAACTACACAGGCCACCATTTATTTTAATCAGATTCATAGAGAAACTGCCTGTTACTACTGGTCAGTTATTGGTTTTATAGTGCTTGAGAGTTTGAACTCTATATTTTATATATTAAATAAAAAAAGGTTGGTTGGTTGGTTGGTTGGTTGGTTGAAGTTTAGTTTGGTAATTTCATTACAAAACATTCTGGCTAAATACATTGTAAAATCAACTGGCTTAATACATTGTAAAATTAAATATGAAATAATTTATGAATTAATTGTATTTCATTATTTTAAATGTGAAATTCAAAAGTAAACTGTAAATATTTTAGAGCCTGACATAGCTGCTATAGATACTAGCAGATGTGTTACAATATTGTGTTACTCCCTAAAAAAGTAATTCATTGTGTTAATTAGTAACAGTTTATGGAAAGTACTTTGTGTTGTTACTTTTGCATTACTTTTTTCCCCTATGCTGGGCTTTCCAATTTATTTGTTTTTAATAACAAAAAGCCAAAAGTTTTAATGCAAAGGCCCATTCACACCAAAAGTAAAATGAATAAGCCTCAGGCTGAAGGAAATGTGAATTCACACCTGTACAGAAGGTACAGCTCAAACAAACCTTTCAGATATGCTTTCATTCTGGATTGCAGAGGTAAGTTCTGCAACACTCTTACTTCAGTAATAAAAACTAAACAATTAAACACAAATGTGAAGTTTATCTAAAGTCTTTTCTGCTTATTAAAGCAGCACTAGGTAACTTTTCAACCTTCAAAATATATTTTTTAAGACTCTTGTGATGATAAATCGACTTACAATAGGTTGAATGACACGTCTGCCATAGCCTGATGGGGTCTGTATCGTTTTTAATCGTACTTTTAAACTTCGGGTTTCGGGTGGTAACCCGAGAACAAAAAGAACTACAAAATTCGACTGCTTTACGGCATATACGTCACTTCCACCAACACCCACACTTCCTTAAATTCGGACGTGCGAGCCCAACTTTGTTCGTCGGATAATATAGTCATGTCCGAAGCAGCAGAGACAAATAAGAAAGAATAGGTTTTGTTGGAGGAAAGCAATAAGAGGAAACAAAAAAGTGATGGGATTAAAGGCAGGACGAGGATCAGCATGTGACCAGCGTTTGCTCGTCGGCGTGAGCTGAAGGAGGCGTGCCCGACCGATGCTGTCATGCTTGTTACGGTGATTACCTACCACTCAAACATTGAACTGAAGTATCATATAGATTCTGTAAAACGGTAACCAATAGACTACTATAATGACGCTGGCTTGTAAACGTAAGCATCGTGATTATTTGGCGTTTGAAAAAAATAAAACCCATGAAATTATATTCATATGACATGCTGAAGCATATGCCACTGACTGTAACGTTACCTGGGATGAAGACATTTCACACGCGCCGCCAGAAGAACTCTGAACTCCTCTTGCAGTGTTCAGGCGACCTGTTAGCGCTGCACTGACCCGCGGCGCCACTTTTATGAAGTTATTTGGCCCGCACCGCACCACTGTATATATTTTTACAACCCGCCGCGCACCCGCGACCATTAAATAGACATACGGGGTCCGCGGGTTATGAGACGACCGACGCATCACTAGTTCAGGGCTATCAGGGTTGTCATGTCAACAAATGCACGCGCGATGGCATCCCCTGTTGTAGGATTACAGATCTTACGACAGTAGTTGAGGACATTATTTTTTCCAAACTGTAGGGGGACCCCGAGAGCAAAAGTAGCCAAGTGGGGCTTTAATATGGTTGAATTGGATCCCTGAAGGTCAGCAGCAAATACATTGGTTAATAAAGTTAGATTAAATACATAATGCACTATGTGTGCAATTTAACATATTTTATTATCTCAGGTTATAGACTTTGCATTTCACTGTTTTTAATACTTAATACTGAGTAAATGCATGCTCACATTGGGTCTCATTCACCAAGAATGCTACGCACACATTTGTGTGTGAAATGTGCGTATTGTTTATAAGAACAAATCACAATTTCACCAAAGATTTACTTTTTTTTTCTTCTAAATGTAGGAAAAAATATAAGAACTGAAACCACACGAACTTACTCTGAATGGCATTATAATCGTACATACAGAGCCCAAATGAGTAATTAGTTGGGTCAAAAAAAATCGAAAGTATAGAAACTTATAGTTTTAAGCATAAAAAATTATGTAAAGCTAATAAAATAAGTCATTAAAAGTACACAACTCAAGTGGAAGGAAGCTTTTTTCTTTCACGTGCAACAATAGGCTATAAGCTAGAAAGCGTGGAGTCATTATTTGGGTTAAAAAATTATGAAATTATAGTTTTTTAAAGTAGAAAATAATATTTATGTAAAAAAAAATATTAAATTAAAAAGTGCTTAAAAGTACACAACTCTTATTAGAAGGAAGCTTTTCTCTCACGTGCAACCTATTTAGTGAGTGATTAGTTGGGTTAGTAAAATAACGAAATTATAGTTTAAGTAAAAAAAATATTTATGTAAATAGATATAGTAAAATAAAAAGTGTTTAAAAGTGCACAACTATTCTCAAGTAGAAGGAAGCTTTTCCCTCACGCTATGAAATTGCCAGAGGATCCGGGCGAGAGCGCATCTAGCTCTTATATGGAGATGGGTTGGGTGTGTTTAATACAAATGAGTAACCTCAAGCATGCAGCCGCCCATTTAGAATACTCCACATTCACTAATCAGAATGAGGTTAAAAACAAATTCATGCACGTACGAACGTTTTATATTTATATTTTTTTCGGGTACAATCTGGAGCCCTGGGCTTAGATAAGCACAAAAGTGACTGAACACAGTTGCGGGAACCAAATATTCATCAGAGTCGGTAACTTACTACAGAAACACTGGTATCATCACATTTTTGAAATTTTGGTACCAAATTTCCAGTCTGAAATACTGCTAAACAGTGGACATACTGCTAACGCGTTTTCATTTCTTCTTCGCCGATACTAGTATCGGAAATCGGAACAACTCTAAAAGAATCTACACAATTATTGGTGAAAGATACCCAATTACACTATAACTAAAATAAGTGGTGTTGGAGAACGTTACTTTGAAAAGTAATGTATTACTATATGTTACTCCCTTAAAAAGTAACTAATTGAATTACTTCCTTTTTAAGAAGAGTAATGTGTCTTAGGGCGGCTACATTTTTCACAGCTTTTTGTTGTTGTTTTATTAAATGCAAGCTTACATTTCATCAAGAACTATAATAACCACTATGTTTACACAACATAGTGTCTCTATATTTACTCAAATTCTTCCTCAACATGGGGACAAGAGGGCTGTCAGTCAATAAATGGGAAAACAAAGTAACTTGCGATATTACTAGTTACTTGAAAAAAGTAATCTGATTACGTAACTCAAATTACTTGTAATGCGTTACCCCCAACACTGACAATACACATTCTGATGTCTCTCAACAAATGTAAAAGCAATGCATTACTTTACTAGTTACTTGAAAAATGTAATCGTATTACGTAACTTACCATACATGTGATACATTACTCCAACACTGGATACTTGCTAGTGTTTGATCACCTCTTGCACGATCAACTACTAGCAAAACATTTATATTTTATTGAAGTTTAGAAAATGTTTACATTAATCAAAATGCTTCTAGCTGGTTCATCTTATATTTTTTCTGACATATGCAGTGTCGATTACAAGCACCTCTCACCGCCAGCAGCTCACACAAGAGTTAATACGTCAAGGCTTAAACAAGGCTTATTCACACAGTCATGTGTTAGACCTTAGAAACTAGGTTATCAGTTATCATAGCAACCTACTAATACAGTAACACAACCCTAGGAACTGTTTTTTTTTTAGAATGTATTTAATGATTTAAATATAACAAAACATACTTTTTTTTTTTTTACAAAAAGTCTGTAATCTGACTGTAAAAACAAGTATCACTAAAAATATTGAAATATTTCATAATTCTCTGTTAAAGAACTTTAAGAGGCATGTCTTTACCATTCAAACCCAAATCTATTTTTACATTCTAAAGTCAATGCTAGGCTGACGTTGTCTTCCTTTGGTATGGCAGTAAGAGGATAATGATGTCCAGTGAGATTAGAATCAATTATCTTGGTGCAAATGACCCTTATAGCTTAACAACGGATGCGGTGGCTCGGAAGCACCTGGATGAATGACACACGTTCTGAAGGTTATGGAAGGTCTAAAGGATGTCCCATGATGTTTATGTAGGACAATATTTCTCAGCCAATTCAATGCAAATTTTGCTCATACACTTAAATTTAAAATTTAGAAATAGCCGTAAATGTGTTATTTTATTTGTTTATTTATAAATAATACATTTGTTCTGAGATGATAATCCTCTCAATAAGTGATTTCTATGGCACTGTAATACATTTTTCTGTGTGAATTTCCACTAATCAAAATTAAATATGAATAACGCTACAGAAAAACAATGCTAATTGAATGTTCTGTACAGTAGCTCACACACTTTTAGAGTTATCCACAATTCTGACAGAACAGTCCACAAATAATATCATAAAACTATAGAAATATTTATATATAGACACATTTATATTAAGCCAGCTTATGTTGCTATGGCTCATACTTAATGTTTGGAATCTCAACAAATTCATAAAATATAATATTTATTATAATTTATCTTACATTTTAATTGCTATAAATTATTTATGCATCATATCAAAGTAAATTTTTTTTTGCATAAAACAAAACATGTAAGCTGAGTGACTAACCTTATACAGTATTTGTTAATTGTAAATAATTATTTTCTTAGTTCTTCAATTGCTTGGAACTTATTTTAAACTATTTATATTTTAACTCCACGTTAAGGCAGAATTTGTATTAAGGTGTGCTGTAATTTGTGCTACAAACCTGAACAATATCACAAATTGTGTGGATAGTGTGGAGACTTTGCCTGGCTGACAACAGGCATTGAAAGAGACTTGTAATACCCTAACAACCATCCAGAATGCCCTAGCAACTGCCTAGCAACACCTTGAAAACCATCCACAACACCTCAAACATTGTGGTGCTGAATTTTGCATAAGCATTTACAGTCAAATTTTCTTCAGATAAAGTGAAAACTTCTTTCAGCTCATATTCATTCTCATTATGGCACAATTTGTATTCACACAAATAATTGACATAAATAGTGTCTATAGCAATATAATGTTTGTGAAGAATCCAGAATATTTAGCACATTAGGGGAGATAAACAATTACGCAAGAATCCAGAGCAAGTTGTGACTCAACAAAACCTGTCATGACAGTCAAGTTCAAAGACATACTAAACCATCTCCAAAAGCTGTGCAACAAACTCTGTTCTCCAATTCCCTACTTATAACAAAAACATGAAACTCATAATTCAGAATTCATATTTTGTTTGTACTTCCCCAGCCTCTTGAGTTGTGACTGCAAGGCTTTATTTCTGAAACGTTAGTACGCTGAAACATTTGTCTTTTTGTGGAATATAATAAGAAAAAAAAAAACATCCTCCACTTCTTTGTTGGGATGTGAAGTGGAGAAGATGTTAAATAGCCTTGACCCCCAGAGGCAGTTTTATGTTACCCAGTGTGCTTAAACAAAAAGGCTGCTTTTCATTTGACTCAGTCCTCCACTGTCACACATACACAACAACAAAAAGGGTAAAAAGCCTGTATTGAAATCACTTAACCTAACCCATGAGAATGTCTTATATAGAAAATCCAGGGGAAACAACCCAGGTTAAAGTTAAATGCATCAATATGGTTCACCATGACAACAAAATTAAGAGCATCAACCAAGCAAGAGTTTTCAGTGACCACCTAGACATTACAATACATGTGTCATGGTGTTTTAAGGAAATCAAACTAATTGAAAATAATTGATAAAATAATATTTTTTTGTAACTGTAAAAATTAACAATGCAAGTTGTGTTTTCAAATGCATGTTGATTTCACAGTACATGCAAATATGGATTTCATCAGAGATGGAGCCGCTATGAGATGCTGAAAACACTACGAGCTGTTTGCGTGAACACAGTGCCGTGCTTTGCTTCGAAACAGTGCGACAGATTACACGGGTCAAAATCTGCTATATGGGGTTAATTAAATGTAACATGTATAAATATATCATCTTTTATTAGAAAACTAAACAGCATATTATTCAACTTTGATTATTGCCTTAATCTTTTAAACAACTGAGAAGATAAGAAAACTACATTTTATAACATAAATCAGCTGTCAAGTTCCCAAATATTCAAAATCAGAATCAGAATGCATAGAAAATATCCGCCAAAACATAACATACAACACAATGTTAAACACAGCAAGGTTATTTCAGGCTGATTTGCATTTATTCTCTTTAGTAGGGGTGAAATGGTTCTCTGTAAAAAATCAAACCGCGCCATTCTCCACCCATTGTTCGGCATGCATTTGCACCGCGGTTCATCTCAAATATGACGACGCATCTATAATAGGGTTTGTCACTTTATTTTCGTACTTTTTTTCCTGGGGTCCGTTCTTCCTACATGGCTAACTCAGTTAGCTGGATTTGATTGTTGACGATTTGACATGATCTCGGATTGTTTGGTTCTTCGACGCTCATCCTGGACTTGCTGTCATAGCAACAGGTCCATAAGCTCAAACCTGCTCGGGAGCAGCTTATTTCATGTAAACAGGATTAGATTGCATCTTGAGGTGATACTTAGAATGTCCAAGCCACTGCTACTTCATTACAAGAGTTCATTACTGAACCGGGGGCAATACTAATTTTAAATAATACTCATATGAAAGTTTATTTGAAAATAAAATAATATTGTGTAAAAGGTGTACAGCTGCTGGTCATATAATTAGAATATCATCAAAAAGTTGATTTATTTCACTAATTCCATTCTAAAAGTGAAACTTGTATATTATATTCCTTCATTACACACAGACTGATATATTTCAAATGTTTATTTCTTTTAATTTTATTATAATTGACAACTAAGGAAAATCCCAAATTCAGTATTTCAGAAAATTAGAATATTGTGAAAGGGTTTAATATTGAAGACATCTAGTACCACACGCTAATCAGATAATTAACTCAAAACACCTGCAAAGGCCTTTAAATGGTCCCTCAATCTAGTTCTGTAGGCTAAACTATCATGGGGAATAAGGGAAATATGTTATAGAAAAAAAGTGTACAAGCAATAGGTATAACCGCACCCTGGAGAGGATTGTAAAACAAAACCCATTCAAAAATGTGGGGGAGATTCACAGAAAGTGGACTCCAGCTGGAGTAAGTGCTTCAAAAACAACTACGCACAGTTGTATGCAAGACAAAGGTTTCAGCTGTCGCATTCCTTGTGTCAAGCCACTCTTGAACAACAGGCAGCCTCAGAAGCATCTCGCCTAGGCTAAAGACAAAAAGGACTGCTAAATGGTCCAAAGTTGTGTTCTCTGAAGAAAGTACATTTGGCATTTCCTTTGGAAATCAGGGTCCCAGAGTCTGGAAGAAGAGAGGAGAGGCACACAATCCACGTTGCTTGAGGTCCAGTGTAAAGTTTCCACAGTCAGTGATGTTTCGGGGTGACATCTGCTGTTGTTGCTCAACTGTGTTTTCTGAGGTTCAAGGTCAATGCATGCGTACACCAGGAAGTTTTAGAGCACTTCATGCTTCCTGCTATTGACCAACTTTATTTATGGAGATGCAGATTTCATTTTCCAACAGGACTTGGCGCATGCACACAGTGCCAAAGCAACCAGTACCTGGTTTAAGGACCATGGTATCCCTGTTCTTAATTGGCCAGCAAACTTGCCTGACCTTAACCCCATAGAAAATCTATAGGTATTGTGAAGAGGAAGATGCGATATGCCAGACCGAACAATGATGAAGAGCTGAAGGCCACTATCAGAGCAACCTGAGCTCTCATAACACCTGAGCAGAGCCACAGACTGATCGACTCCATGCCACGCCGCATTGCTGCAGTAATTCAGGCAAAAGGAGCCCCAACTAAGTATTGAGTGTTGTACATGCTCATACTTTTCATGTTCATGCTTTTTAGTTGGCCAAGATTTCTAAAAATCCTTTCTTTCTATTGGTCTTAAGTAATATTTTACTTTTCTGAGATAGTGAATTTGGGATTTTCCTTAGTTGTCAGTTATAATCAACAAAATTAAAATAAATAAGCATTTGAAATGTATCAGTCTGTGTGTAATGAATGAATATAATATACAAGTTTCACTTTTTGAATAAAATTAGTGAAATAAATAAACTTTGTTTTGATGACATTCTAATAATATGACCAGCACCTGTATAATTCTATAGACACAGTCACTTGATTGAGAGATTTATTTGTGATGGAATCATTTCTTTATAATTTTATTGGAGTCTTACACACATGCAGTAACGTTACTCTGAGCCGTGCATTAATCTGAGTGATGACGGATATTATGGGAAGGTTTGATGCAGCGCAGGAGATGCAGATAACTTGATCTTGACCCTTAAAAAAACTTTAATTATTGCAGTCATGTAACAAATCTACTTCAAATTGATTTAAAAATGAAATGAATTGCTATTAACAACATTGAAATATGAAAGTAAAGGGTGTATAAATACTATAAAATCGGGAATATAAATAATTGGGAATCATGTTAAAAAACATTTATCATTTTTCTATTATAACTTTTATGTCGGTTTGGTCGGTTGGCTTATTCCTTATAAAGGTCCAGAAATCGTAATTTTCCTTTTTTTTTTTTGACAAGTTTTTTGCCAGGTGTCTTTTTTTATTATTATATGATGTCATTATGTTGTCTTGACATTGCTGATCGTGGTTTCAAGTATCGATGGCCTCTTTAGTGATCGCAGGAACGTGCAGTAATCTTAGATAACAATCCAGATATTTTAATTCAATCCACAAATTTGTATGAAGAACCAAATTAGCCAGAGATCAGTCATCACGATTAGAAGATCTGGGATCTATCAAATCATCTCAGATGTATTAAGCAAAGTATCAAGACCCCTGAAAAATCTGAACCGTTTCATCCCTACTCTTTAGCATGCAGGGTGAAGTATTCCCCGGTCACTACGATTAAATTTTAGCGAGTGAAGAACAAATTTACACGCATATGTTTTGTATTATGTATGTTATTGTCTCTGACAGACAGGTTGTTGAAGCTTTTTTCAGAAAGCAATAATGTACGAAGATAATGTAGAAGTTCCGTGGCTTAAATAAATTACGTTTCTCAGAGACTAACATGTTTGGCCTGTCAGCTGTCACAAACTAACATAATTTTAAAAATCCAGGTTTTTTTGTTTGTTTGTTTTTTACCAGGAAAGGTGTGTTTTTGATGCACAAATGTTTTATTGTCTAATAACAAATATTTTATTCAAACCCAAGAAAATGCAGTTTCTTTTGTAAATAGTAAAAAAATCACTTGTTTCATCATTAACGCAGATTTTGACTCATATTCTTAATTAAATCGCCGGTTTCTGTGATTTCATAAACACACTTAGCCATCACAATTTTGTCACAAAAATGATGTGATTTTAGAATTCTTATAAGTTTTTCTGAAAAGTGTATTTTTTTGTGTTTTGGTTCATTGCGAAACTTAGGTGCGATAAATTAAGTTGAAATTAATAGGAAACATATAATATAATATAATATAATATAATATAATATAATATAATATAATATAATATAATATAATATAATATAATATAATATAATATAATATAATATAATATAATATAATATAATATAATTAATATAATATAATATAATATAATATAGTTGACAGAACAAAGAAAGTCATATGGGTTTGAAACAGCTCAAGTTTCCAACAGCTCTTCTCACAACATACACATATAAAATACCTGTGTGTAGTTTACTTCACTGTAGTCATATATTATACAGCTAAAATATTCCTGTTTCATTGCTGGAGACAGAAATATTGACTTATGGGAGTTATGGGAATTTATCTACGACCAAACTGGCTGACGCATGTTAACAATAGTCCTCCAAACCACTCAAGCAGTCTTCAAGAATTGTTGACCTCTGCCGTCCCTTCAATACCTCTGACCAAAAAAGACCTTACCAAAAAATTGTATAATAAGATGCCTCTCAGACTGCAATACAGTGCACACAGAAAATTTGTAGGAGAAATACTGAAATGTAAGACAAAGAATTTGGGGACCTAGAGTTTACATTTACAATTGACTAGTCGATTAGCGCATTTCTGGATGAACAGTCAGCTAGTAAAAATAAGAGGCCATGCAAACCCTAGTGTTTGGTGGATGTCAGTGATGAAGTGATTTTGGGAAGGACTCAAGCTGCTGAGACAGGCTTATTTCCCCTATAAACCTATATATGGCCTGGCAGGTTGTCGTTAGAAGAAATTGATGTGGGGAAGAAGATGGCCTGGTGCCAAGCTATGTTCCACACTAAAACTAGCTTGGACTATGACCAAAACGCCATGCTGGTGTAATTGATGGCGCTGATTATGTAAATATGTTGATTTGCATACAATACGTCACACTGTTTACGTTCATCCCCAATTCCTGTCATGATTCACACAAAAGACTCCATAGAACAGATCCTTATTCCTAGTATGGCAAACAACATTTGGTATTTGTTTCAGTGGGCAAAAAGGTCCCCAGTTCGAGTCCCGGCTGAGACGGGAGTCTTTTCTGTGTGGAGTTTGCACGTTCTGTAGTATTTGCATGGGTTTCCTCCGCAATTCAAAAACATGCAGTATAGATGAATTGGAGACGCTAAATTCCCAAGCCATGTAATGTTGGGGTTAATCCTGGCAACTCACACAAAGCGAGAGATGCCAAAGTCACCAAAAGAAATGGTAATAGATAGATATAGCACTGACAGCTAGTGGTTGAAATGGGCACTGTATTCCAAATTCAAAATATTGGAAAGAGTCGTTTCGACCGCCCCTCCTCCTCAGACTTGGCTCTCACACTGGTTGCCAGATTGAGAACGCGCAACAAGAGTGAGTGCAATTGATAATGGAAGGCGACAAGCCTTACACTGTTAGTTGATGACTTGATGTATCCATGTTTTAATATGCCTCGGTCATAGAGCTTGTTAGGTTGGGTAGAATCTTCAATCTCTGACCCAGTTCGTTTGCTGGCTTCAACAACCTATCAACAACCTACACATCCCAGCATAGACGCCTTTGTTATTAAAGTGGTCATGTTCACAAATTTGAACAGGCAAGAATATGCGTGATTCGGCATGGCAGCCAGAGTAACCATTGCATTCCCTAATGCAGCGAAACATGCGCTGTCTTCAAATTCTGAATAGATTATCACCTAGAACGTGCATGAAAGCTCTCTCTTTAAAATCAATAAGCTGTTACTCATCGTAATTCATTGCGATCTCACAAAAGTTCTATTAATCAATTAAGCTGACTGTACAATTAATCTCTTTTAGCCTGTATCATTTCTACGCTTTTTTGTTAAATTATAACAAGATTTGAGTGTGCAGATATCAGCACTGGACAAAAACTCAGGTGTTGTGACTGGTGAGGGGACGCTAACAAACACATCTGATTTGCGATTTGTGTTCAAAAAAATCATTAGATATCTTTGTGATTTTCTGCATTTCTCAATCCTGCAGTCAGAAACCAGAGTTCAGCTCACACACTGCCTCCAGCGTTTCAGCGATTACCAATCTTAACAGCTCTGATTGGCCACTGCATTCATAAGCTAATTTAATTTTAACACTTTATTACTTAAATTTAGTTTAAATGTGCAGGTGCATTGTTGGTCCCACAGAAGGCCAGAGGGCGCACCACCTATGCTGGCTTCCATGGCTGCAATATGCCATGTTTTCAGCAAACTTCCAAAATACTATTGGGTAAACTGACAGTGGGCAGAATCACACGGTCAACAACAAAAACAGACATTGCGACACGGAACACACATTTCAAAGAATAACTGGCTATAGCATTTAGTAAACTTGGCATGTTTCCTACATTGCTGCAAACGTATTGTATTTTTATACTTTAGTGCAGTCAAAAAAATACATACAGCACCTTTAAAAGTTATGATTGTCAACAGATGCCTAGATCGGACGCTGACAACTGTGATAAAACATCCTGGTGTCGATATTTCAATTATGTTTACGCTATGGTTAAAATATGTTTGTAACTTCAACTGTTTGATCACAAAGATTTATGTATTCAAGTCGCTACTTTAATCTGTGGAATGAACAGAACATTTCAAGACGCACACATGTGAGCAATGCTGTTGCCAATCCGAAACAGCAGCTGTAAATTTAGCCCACAAAACCAGAAAATAAACAATTAAGAGTAATAAAAAAAATCTGTATATTAATCGACCAATCTGAAAATAATCAATAGTTTAGCCATGGACCAGGCCAAGCATCCTGACCATCAAGGTCAAGACCTCATGCATAGATCAGTGGATTTTAACCCCCCAATCCCCAAATAGTATGACATCTTGAGGCCCCTTGGAAGTTTGTTGATGCCCCTAGGTTGAGGACCGCTAGCATGTTCAAGACAGACTTTGAGAAGCTCAGTAGGCGTAGGGGACAAGAAAACACCTTTTCAAAAACAAAAATTGATGCTGGTCCTAATTTAAAGATGAGGACAAAACTAATAACTCATACTGAATGCAACCTACTAATTGACAGAGTTGGCTGAAGAATGAGCAAATCTAATCATCAAGCAAGGGTCACTTCGGTCAGTTGTGTGGCTCTAATTGGACGCAGAGAGGATGACAGAGAGCATGCAGGATGTTTAATAAGTGCCAGAGGAGAGCACGGTCAGATGAAGAGGATGATTTGAGCAAAACATGTCGAATGTCGGGGTATAAATGGATGCCCTTCCACCCCTCATCCTTGCATTCAGACAGAAGGTCAGTTTATTTTTAAGAGCCCTCAAAATCCTCCAACAAATCCACCTCTACCTTGACACCAAAATCCCACACTTTTTCCAGATTGTCTAGATCAATAGTTTTTCCATCCAACCATCACTCAAATGTAGTAATAATTACCCACTAAGCCAAGATGTCCACCTTTGTCTCCTCTGCTACTGTGGACACTAAAGGGGATGTTAAACAGGGTTTGTCTTGGTCATCCACTGAGCCACCCAACTTCATCGAGTTTTGACAATAAATCGATCCAGCATCCAATGCGGTAACCTCCAACGTACACTCAATCAACAGCAAGATCCTCACCCCTAATACCTCGCATTCACTATACAAAAATGAGCACAAGAACAATAATGAGGTGCTAGTGTACTAATGGTCATCTTGTAACAGTTTTCCATGCCTTACAGGACTAAATAATGGCAAGGGGCTTTTGATGAAATCGTTCCTTTTTTCAGTAGAAGGCTATTCCGTATCATAACTCCAGCCATTCGAAGAAATTGCTGAGACAAGTGTTAAGTGAAATTGTCCTTGAGGTTACAGTTTGATTTGCTTCCTGCCACTGGAAATTTTTTTATTTCATTTAAATGAATTTCCCAGCAGTTGCAGGGACATTCCAGATTTTCTGTGTCTTGATTCAAATGCAGTAGCATGTAAGAAGTATCATACACAAGTCATATATTAAATTAATAGATTAGTACATTCATAGCAACAACCTGAGTAATGATTGTTGTGTCCCAATAAGTCTAGGGGTATAGAATGTTTGAAATATCGCAGGCAGGAATGAGTCAAATAATTAAAACTCCAACTGACGTTACACTAATGATATTGAAGAATTTCCCAGATTAATTTAAATAAACATAAAAATCAATTCATAATGACTGCAATACACCACTTCTATTATATCATATTTTTTAGTGTATAACTGTAATAAAAAATAAATTAAAAAAATGGGTTTTGCAACTTTACAACTATCAGAGAGAGAGAGAGAAAAAAAAAATCGAAATCTTGAAATAAATCTTTGATTATTCTCACAACAAAATCCCTGTGTTGCAACCAATATGTAATAAATAAAAAACATACAAAGTCATAGAAGAATCCCTGCAGTCTCTCATATGTGACTTAATACATGAAACTTACAAATTAATAATTCATACATACACTATATTGCCAAAAGTATTGGAACACCCCTCCAAATCATTGAAATCAGGTGTTTCATGACTTCCATCAAGTTTGATGGAGGGGGGAATATGGTGTGGGGTTGTTTTTCAGGGCTTGGGCTTGGCCCCTTAGTTCTAGTTAAAGGAAATCTGTTGGACAATTTCATGCTCCCAAATGTGTGGGAAGTGGCCCCTTCTTGTTCCAACATGACTGTGCACCAGTGCACAAAGCAAGGTCCATAAAGACATGGATAAGTGAGTTCGGTGTGGAGGAACTTGACTGGCCTGCGCAGAGTCCTGACCTCAAGCCGATAGAACACCTTTGGGATGAATTAGAGCGGAGACTACGAGCCAGGCCTTCTCGTCCAAAATCAGTGCCTAACCTCACTAATATGCTACTAGAAGAATGGTTAAAAATGTCCATAAACACACTCCTAAACCTTGTGGAAAATCTTCCCAGAAGAGTTGAAGCTGTTGTAGCTGCAAAAGGTGGGCCAACTCCATATTAAACCCTACGGATTAAGAATAAGATGCCATTAAAGTTCATGTGCATGTAAAGACTTCACCTATGACAAAGTGCATTAAACAAAAAGACAGAGAAGGAAAGAGAGGGAAAAGATTTTACATCAAAAAAACATTTATCACTATTTCCCTGTGACAACTTTGATTACAGTTTGAGCTTCCCAAAGTTGACACATTTTTAGCCAAAATTATTATCTTTTATGTGGGGTAGCTTTCAAGGGGATTTAAAGATAATGTGTGGATCTCAGAGACGGGAGGATGAAATGAGTGAAAATGGAGGAAAACAGCATATTATCTGTAATTTGAGGTAAAAGCAGCATCCCATTGCATACATTAAGGAGGATAATACTCTCGCATGAATATGATTATTCTTTACTCTAATAATTGCATAGAGATTCACAGCTGTAGGAGAGAAATTTCAAGGTAAATTGCAAAAGGAGAGATTACCACAAATCCTGCCAACTTATAGAAGCTCTAAAATAAGCCTAAGAGAAGCGATTTTCCTTAATTTGACCAAGCAAACACTTCTCCAACTTCTGGACAAAAGTTCAACTATTTCATCTATTTCTGCAGTGATATGGTATTAAAGACAAACAGAGAGAAGATATTCACTCATACTAAAATAATTGTATGCTGAGATGATCTCCAAACATTAGAAAAGACGAAACCATCAAATTTATAACACTTAATGCAATGCAAAATATTTCTTATATTTGCATTACATTAAGACTTTAAGAGCTTACAATTTGAATGCCAAAATATAATTTTAATATGCAAACAATGGTATGATTTAAAAAAAATATATTTTCTTCCTTCTAGTATGTAGTCACTTCAAAGTCCAGTCAATTCCCAATATATACAACTAAATGTTTTTTTGTTCATTAAATATCCAGCTTCATTCAAAATATACATCAGATTAAGTAAAATGGGTGCCGTATTAACCAAATCTTTCTATAAATCTAAATGTGTAAATCTATAAATCTATAAAGGTTTTTTTATTATTTTATTTTTTAAACCCAGCTAAACAAAGGGGAAACACCAGGGACCTCTAGGCATACAAACTTTTAAATAATAGTAAAAAAAAAAAAAAAAAAAAGTCCTTAGTTCAATGTTATTTTAGAATTTAGAATTTGACAACAAACATATAAATATTTTTAAGGAAATAAACCCTTCAAATCTGCATATGCATGTTGTGTAGACATCTCCATATTAGGATTTTTCCACCTAACGCTTTTAGCTCTGTGATTGGTGGACCAGCTTTAAAATGACAGAGGGCCAAGTGCAAGTCAATGAAAGACTTATTTTAAATAACAGGAAAACTGACCAATATCGTTCCTCTCAATAGATTGGGCTTGTTATCGCTAAGATTATGGCCATGGTGATGATGCAATTCTTTCTAATGATGATGTACATTTTATTACTTTTCTCTCATGCTCACTATGATGTTTGCTTGCGGCATTTCTTGTCATATGAAACATGCAGTATTATAGAAGAGGACACAGCAAGCTAGGCTGATGTTAGGCTGAGTTTATTTTTTTCCCGATTAGCGGAGGGGGTTAGGAGACAAGGTTCGAAAGTCACAGTTCACTACTGCAGCAAAAAAGTACGTAAAAACTTTTAAGCTCCTATTATTTTATGAAAACATTATTTCTAAATGTACTCTTTACATTAAAAACGTGACTTTTTATAAGCGTTTTGTATGAATTTTCAAAATTTTGTATGAATATGTTAGCCTTAAAGAAGCAGGCGTATTCCAGAACAATGACAAAATTCACAATTAGGAGATATAAGGTTAACACTTTACAATAATGTTTCATTAGTTAACCATAGTTCATGTATTAATTAATATGATGAACTAACCATGAGAAATACATCTGTTACTGTATTTGTTAATCTCTGTTAACGTTAGTTAATAAAAAATACAGCTGTTTCCGTTTGATCATGTTAGTTCACAGTGCATTAACTAATGTTAACAAGATTTTAATGAAGTATTAGTATATGTTGAAATTAACATTAACAAAGATTAATAAACGCTTAAGTGCTGTGCATTATTGTATTGTACTGTATATAATGTAGTTACCTAATGTTAACTAATGAACCTTATTGTAAAGTGTTACCGATATAAGTGTTCAAAACGTATAGTCTCCCACTTCCAATTAAATGGA